>NC_143558.1:121064583-121409166 GCF_054136105.1 Typopeltis vanoorti
CTTCCCTGGTTTACACTTCCAAACTCTCATAGAACAATACATTCTCCAAGTATCCAAAACCATTCGAGTGCACTCCATCAGGCATATACGGGTCCTTTCATCCATCAAATTCACTCCACACATCTATAAACTGCACCCCATTCCTCCTACACAATCTTCTCATTGGTAATCATGTCCCGTCTCAATTTTGTCCTATCATACCAAGGCAGTAGACTCATAATTTTTACTTCTTCCAAGTACTCTTTCATATCCTCTCTCATTGCATATTTCTCACCTCTCAAATAATTTGTGCTGCCAAAACAAGTAACTCGTTCACTTCTTACTTCTGCAAACTTACAAATTCGCTAATGTCCTTTATCTTCACACCTGGGAAACATGCTTTAGTCACTTTCACTTCCTCATTAAGTATACCTCTTATCATTGAATTCTCATAATACTTTTTTTTTCCTCCCAGTTTCTCATACTTATATGCTTTTCCCATTCACTCTTCCTGTCTCCCTTCTGCTGTACCATATACTAATCGCTTCTGCAATCACTGTGGAAAGAAATCATGATTCTCCCATTCTGTTTAAGTGAACACACACTACCTTTTAGATTAGCTGTGCTCATACATTTTTGAATGCATGAGCACAGCTAATCTAATCTAAAATCTAATCATCAGCAAGATCTTTTAATAATATTCTGCTTTATTTTTAAGTGAACTTCTTAATTCACAAGTTAACATTGCCTTGAACACTATCTTATATATTACTTGTGGTGTTTTGGCTAATTTCTCTCTTGCTTCCCATCACAGTGTACCACCTTTGCTTATGATATAGTATATTTTCATTCTTCATTTAAAATTCAGCTTAAATAGTGAATTATTTTACTTCTATTTAACAGAGAATACAGTTTTAAATGTTCCTGTTCCTATTTTTTTTACCAAATTTAGTTAGTCCTGAAGACTCGTTCTTCTTTGAGTGCCATCTCCTATCGGAGGGTGGCGACCATAGTCTTTCAGTTGAAAGTTTATTTTTCACTTGGATAGAGTATAATAAAATTAGTTTAATCCTTTATCCAAGTGTGAGCAAACAAAGTTTGCACCTGAAAGTATCTTCAGGACTGGGTAAGTATATGTTGTACCACCTGAAAGTATCTTCAGGTGGTACAACACCAGGGGAACTTGTTGCAAAGGTGGAGCAAGGTACCAACACTCCTACCTCAGTATCTCCTATAATGCAAAACACATCTCCTTGCGGATATGTCTAATGTTATGCATTAAGGGAAGGGCCACTACCCAGACTAGTTTCGACCTTTATTTAGGTCTAATATAGGAGATACTGAGATAGGAGTGTTGGTATCTTGCTCCACCTTTGCAACGAGTTGCCCTGGTGTTGTACCACCTTACCCCAGTCCTGAAGATACTTTCAGGCGCAAACTTTGTTTGCTCACACTTGGATAAAAGGATTAAACTAATTTTATTATACTCTAACCAAGTGAAAAATAAACTTTCAACATCTTTCTCTAAATCCAGAGTAATTTATTTAATTAATTAAAAAGGGTGGCACACCATTTGGCAACTCCTATAGGTAGAGATGACCTGCTAATGCTTCTGCCTGGTATCTCTCCTTGGGCCTGGCTCCCACTGAAGAGACCTCAATAAATGTCGAAACTAGTCTGGGTAGTGGCCCTTCCCTTAATGCATAACATTAGACATATCCGCAAGGAGATGTGTTTTGCATTATAGGAGATACCGAGATAGGAGTGTTGGTAGCTTGCTCCACCTTTGCAACGAGTTGCCCTGGTGTTGTACCACCTTACCTCAGTCCTGAAGATACTTTCAGACACAAACTTTGTTTGCTCACACTTGGATAAAGGATTAAACTAATTTTATCATTGTCTTTCAGAGCTCATGTCAGTCTACTGTCTGCTAGTCAAGATCTTTATCTTCCTTGTGTTCTTCTTCCATTTATCTTCCCTTTTATAATCAATTGAAATATCTTATATTTTTCATTATGAAGTAATGAAGACTTGTAGTGAATTTATTTAAAGGTATCACATTATTTAAATTAATTACAAAATTTAATATGAGATCAATGCTGTTTTCTTTCATAATGCAATTCATATAGATTAGTGGTTCTTAACCTTTTTTTTTTGTCTGGCACCCCCTGCTCAATTTTACACTAGGTTAATGACTCAATAAGATAATTATAATATATTATTAGGCAAACCTAAATTACCATCAATATATTTGAACTTATAGTTAATTAAAAATTAATGACTTTGATACAAATTAATTTTTACTCAAAAAAGACGTAAACTTCCTATTTAATAAGCCAATCATTAATGGCTATCCTGAGCCTGATGAGGTCTTGCTAATTTTTCAATATCGACAAACGAAGTCTCAAGTCTCCTCTTTCACTTATTTGTAACCAATTTCGCTGCTTAGCTAACAATCGCAACACGACATTGAATGCTTTCTCTACCAAGTATGAAGGAAAAACAATGAGCAGTAATTTTATTTCTTGCCAAAGTTGAGAATACTTGCACTGCATGTTTGGCCATAATCTTTCATACCCATGCTGTTGAAATTGTACTAGAGTTTCAAAATAATTTTTTAAGTCAATAAATTCTTCACACAAATTTGGATGAATAGAAGTTCATCCAAATTTATTCATCAGAAAGAAATGGATTTATGATCCAATTGGATATTTTAAGCTCATGAAAGTCTTTGAATCTGATCACCAAGTCTTCTTTAGTGTCAGAAAATGGGAACAATAACAATCCATATCTCATATTAAATCATCTGATTTGTAGACTTGAACTGCAGAAAATCTCGTCTTGCAATACTCTGCTTATAGAATGTTAATTTGCTGATAAAAGAATTTATAATTCCCTTTGCTTTAATAAGATTCATGTTGCTTCCCTGCAATTTGATGATGTTAATATCATTTAATTTGGTGAAAATATCAGAAAGATATTTTCTTTCTGATAAAGACAGAGTGTTGTATAGTAGGTGTCCTCCTGCGATGAGTCTTCGGACTCCTTGGAGGTGTCAAGAATAATAACAATAATAATACGATATCAAACTTTTCCTTTTTTAGAACATTAGACATGTTCTCATCATGTGAATTAAGAAATTCCAAAACAGTATCGTAGAGATCATTAAAATGTTGCAGACAGTTTCCATTTGAGAGCCATCTAACTTCAGTATGAAGCAAAAGATGATCAAATTCTACATTTTTATTGCAAAGTTCCTGAAAAATATGGGTATTCAATGACTGGGCTTTTATTTTATTCACTGCTTTAATAACATCATTCAAAGTCTTATGTAGTCTCCTGCTAAGATGTTTTGCAACTAAGTGCTGACTATGACGAATGCAGTGAATAGTAAAGATATTTGGAACTGCCTCTTTTAAATGTGCTATAAATCCACAGTGATGACCAATCACAGCTGGTGCTCCTTCAGTTGCACATGCAACAATATTTGCGAGAAGAATGTTTTTAGCATTAGTCTTTAACAACCTTAAAAATTGCAGAACGTTTTGTGTCAATTTTCAGTTGTTTAGCAAATAGAAACTCAATAATTTCTTTGTTAGTATTTATATAATGCACGTAAGCCATTAACAAAGCTTCATTGTCATGTAAAGTTGTCTCATCGAGTTGTAAAGAAAATTCTATGGTTTTTAAATCATAAAGTTTTTTTTCAAAGTCCTTTGCCATTTCGTCAATTCTTGTTGATACTGAGCTATTGCTGAGAGGAATTGATGATGTCATATTACTTTTACCTGGGCAAATCATCTTATCTAAAACTTCATAGTTGGTAAGACGAGTTTCACCACATTCTATTGGTGAAACTCATCTTACCACATTCTATTGGTGAAACTCATCTTATATTGGCAATTAATTTTGAAAATTTGTAAGCAAGTCCCTTCTCTTGTTGGTTACTTTGTATTGCGACCAACCCTTTAGTTGGTCCAGAACAATTTTTAAATTTAGTCTTTAATTTGTGAAAGTACTCCATCCTTTTTTTGCTTTATTTGGATGCTTTATTCTTAAATGCTCAATCATTCTTTGAAGGCTTCATTCCTTCATTTGAGAAAGTTTTTTCACATATTAAGCACATTGGTAACTGCTCATTATTTATAGACAGAATAACTCCATCTTTTAAATATCCACTTGAATTGACAATACTTTCTTTTTTCACTCATTTTAATGGGCTGCAGTGCTACACAACATCAATGAAGTGCGCCATACAATACCACGGGCTAGATGTAAACTGCAATTGAGGGTTGTCAGATAGGTGTTAGAAAAAAATAGCAGATTAAGCTCATAAAAGTAGGGGGTTCTGCTAAAAATAGCCCAAATTAATTATTTTCAATGTAGAAAAATTCAGACCAAAAAGTAGCCCAATTACTAAACTTTCAATATAAAAATTTAAGTAAAAAAGTAGCAAATAAATTTGAGCAGTATTGTCAGACATACAATATAAATAGGAATGCTACATTAAATATGGAATTTTTTGCTTTTATTATATTAGTAGTATTATAATGCTTACCATCCCCTTCAGCATTTACATCACCCCCCCCCAGGGAGCGCTATGGCCCAGGTTAAGAACCATTGATATAGATAATGAATAACAGAAGTCACTTTAACCTCCCGGTAGCTGAGGTGGATGAAATAGTGAAATCAAATTGCACTTCTTATCCATGTTATTCAACAAATGTTACAGAATTGTATTCAGATTTAGCTGGATGTCTATAGATGTTGGGGGTTAATCTGATTCACACCAAACCATATTCCTGCTGACTCACAACTGAAATATTGGTATACTGCCTTATTATACAGAGGTTCATATGAAATACAATTAGCATGTCCACATAATTTTGATTCCTGAGAAAACTGGAAGGTAACAGATCAATTTTAAGATGGTATATGAATTCGGCATATCAAAATTAATCAGACTTATCTGCTTTCAACTTCAGAGGGGGGGGGGGAGGGGAGTTTAAGCTTACTGCTCAGTGTTTTCAAACTTTTAAGTAGCAGGCCAGAAGAGTTGCCTGGTTAGCACTACATTATAGCATCTATGATGATTTTCTCTGAGAGTAATCCATTCAATACATAATAATAATAATAAAAAAAAATGGTCTTTCTTATCCATCAGATGATGGGTTGAGTACATTATGAATGAGAAATCTTTCTATCTGGCTCTATCTCTGGCCATTTGTCATCTCTCTGAAGCTTGATAATTGTGACCTTTTCTTCAAAGACTGAAACCAAGGTCTTTTTTGTTTGCCTCATGATTATCTTCCTCCAATGATTCCATTCAAGGCTGTATTTGGTAATTTCTGAGAAAACATTCACTGGAGTGCCCTGGCACTAAAATTTTAGGGGGCCCTGAAAAAAATTTCTACATTTGGAAAAGTTGACATTTCTCTTGCAGCCTGGTATACTTGTGTGACAGTATTGAATTTGTTTATCTTCTTTTAAAAATAGTAGAGACCAGTAGTGGCTTATACATAAGCACTGCAGCACCCCCAAGGAAAAAACTAAAAAATTAAATTTTGTTTGTGTTTATAAATAACAATGCTTACAATACAACACGTTAAAGGTTACAGCTTATGTTTCGACATTGACTGAATAGTTAATAACTGGAATTGTTCGATTAACGCTTTAGATTACGAAACAAATTCACTGAGATCTAACGCAGCGTCGGAATTATCACATTTGGTCAGTTCCGGCTAGACTCGCTGATATTCATTTGCACTTGTCACTGCATGTAACAAATGAATCTGACACTGCTCTTTGAGCAGTGTCGCTACAGATAAATTGTATGCTAGTGCACGTTATTTCTGAGAGATACGAAACTTTTATTATTGGTGCGTGTGTGTTCGTGGTGAGAGTGAAATATTTTTAGTAAATCTTATTTTATGCTGTTAAAATATTATTATTTTTTTATTATAAATACAAGGTTGAATTATGACGAGTGTCGCTGTTGAAAATATGAAAAGAATTATATTTTCTCAATTATCGTTACACAAAACAAATCTAATGCAGTTTTGGAATGTCAAAATTGACACTGCTCAACGAGAAGTGTCGCTACAGGTATATTGTATGCTTGCATGCATTATTTCTGTGTACGAAACTTTTATTATTGGTGTGTTCGTAGTGAGGGTGAAATATTTTTAATAAAGCAATTTTTGTAATAAGTAAATTTACATATTACAAACTGGTTAGTGATTAGGAAAAAATGAATTATTTCTTCTTATTTTGCATATGCAGCACCCGCACTTAAAATTTTCACCGGCCGCCACTGGTAGAGACTGTTCCAATTCATCATCAAAATGAATATCTATATTGTTCTTATAGATCTCTTTAATTTTTCACATAGCTCAGGGTCCCTGGTAGCCAGCAGGTCCAACACCACTTGATCTGCTTCTGCTCTGGATGTATTCAAGCCATCTTGATTGCTGTTTATTATCTATGATATCTTCTTTATGGTATGACTTGTTCATTTGCATTCTGACCAGTGAGTTTGGTTCATTTTTCTTAAGCATTTCATTTCGAATGCTATAATTTTCTGTATTTCTTTCTGACAGTCTCCATGTCTCAGCTCCATACGATGCCATAGGTATAATAATGATTTTATAGATTTAGTTTTCATTATATTTGGTGAAGTGTTCATTCAATGATTTGTAGTTCTGATGAACTGATTTTCAAGGAATTGGTTTTTCAATTAATTGTTTTTTCGATGAATTGTCATTTGTTGAATTTTCTGCATATCAGCATTGTAGCATGCGAATTCTAAGCATCCAATAGAAATAGATCTACCATTCGCCAAGTTGCAACCATCACTTCATTTGTTTTTTTGGGTTGCTCAGTGGGTTAATTACATCTTCAGGAGCAAGTCATCATTTAGATGATTCTGTGAGATAGTGGGCCATTGGATGACTGAAAACTGGGCAGTTGCAAGCAAAGAAAGGTTGCATATTGGCTTAATGTGTCATCTGAGCACTGTGGATGCAGGAAAAAAGGAACCATTACAAGGTTGCCTAAGCACTGTATCAACCAGAATAGACTGCTAATTGGCTGTAACAGCAAGATGAAACTATGATGTCCTCCATCTTTTGAGGTTGCTGTGGCCACAGACAGAAACATTTCCAATCAGATGTTAAGAAGGTTCATTTCAAGTGTACTCTATGCAAGAATGCCAGTGGTTTAGAACTGTATCCCATTTGGCCCTGCCAAATGGGATACAGTTCTTTTTGTTTTTCAATTGCATGTGTTATATTTTTAATTTTTGCTCCAGGAAAACTTGAAGTTATAATCTGCTCATCAGTGGCATGTTTCATGATTGACACGATAGTTGAAGCCAAGAAAGTTATAATAAAGAAACATACCACTGATGAGCAGATTATAACTTCAAGTTTTCCTGGAGCAAAAATTAAAAATATAACACATGCAATTGAAAAACAGAAAAGCAAAGCATGCAATATCAGAGGGAATGGATACAGCATGATATTTTTGGATTTTGCTAAGGCTTTTGATAGAATATAGCATGGAATGCTGTTGAATAACTTGAAGAATATGGGATTGAATTATAAAATATTGGCATGGAAAAGAAGATGGCTGACAGACAGATATCAGAAAGTTGTATATGGGGGATTTGCGTCTGCACGATTTAAAGTAACCAGTGGCATGCCACAGAGATCAGCCCTTGATCCACTGTAATTCAATCTATACATTAATGACACTGGGAAGAATTTGATATGTGACATATAGATATTTGCCAATGATGCATAGATGGGCAGGGTAATCAGGAGCATGGCTTATGTGTGGAATTTGCAGAAAGATTTGAATACTCTGGAATTGTGGGCATGTGAAAACGGCTATCAGTTCAATGTTAGTAAATGCTTAATAAAGTTGTGATTAGATATCCAACTGACATTGGATATCTAATCACAACTTTGGTTGTGATTAGATATCCAATGTCATATTATATTGATGGAATTACACTAGAGGAAACTGATCAGGTCAGTGCTCTTGGAGTTTAATAAATACAAAGTTGAAATTCAAGGGCGATATAGAAAAGATTGCAAATACAACTCAGAAGATAACTACAATGCTGATATAAACCTTGACATATAAAGATAAGGAAGTCATTTTGTCTCTTTAGGCCTTGATAAAACCTGACACAAGTCTAATTTACTGGTTTCTGTGGTGATTCTGATAGTGCAAAGGAGTGTGTTTAAAATAATCTTGAAATTGTGGAAGACTGATTATTACGACAGATTAAGAATTTGTAGACTGCCGAGACTAGCAAACAGTAGAAAGAGAGGTGATATTGATTGAGACAAACTTCTGAACAGGAATAATGAATGCTGTCAAAAAAAAGGATGAGTTATATTTTCCTCTCATCAAGTAGTGTGTGATTGGAATGGATTGCCACTGGATGTTGTGTGTAAGGAGTATATGGCCTATCTCAATGAGTTCCTGACTCCCTGGTGGTCTATCTTAATAATAATAATAATAAAAAAAATGATGTGCATATTTATTACAAAAAATTTCTTTTTTTGGAAGTCTTTTTTTCTAAAAAGGTCAATATCAATATATACACTGTTTCACTCGGACTTGTAAAGGGCAGAACGTATTTATACTATAGTTCTTTATTTTTCTGACTGATTATATTGATTGGTATCTTCAAAAGACCTATTGGTATTTAGTGCACTAGCTAAATGTGACATTTTAAATTGCAGTTCACATCATCTGCCATTTGTTTACTGTACTGAATGATATTACCAAGTTCCCAATTTTAATCTACAATTACTACTTTCAGTATGACATGAATCAATGCAATAACTAATATTCATTTATGGTAAATGAACGCAAAGATATAAACTAAAGATTACTATGTAGCAATCATTTATTTGTTATAAGAATTTCATCTGTAGACATGTATGTGCAAAACTGCTAAATTTTAGCTAGTATTAAAATTCTACAAAATGTTAGAATGTTGTGAATTCTAAGATAAAATGATAAGCTGTTATACTACTACTTGTCATAAATTGGAAAGAACATAAACCTATTCAGGATCAGAAAACAGAAAGCCATTCTTCTTCTTCTTCTTCTGCAGCTTTTCCTACTTAAGTAGGGTCGCTGTTTGTGGTAAGTCTCCTCCACAACCTCCTGTCTTGGTCGAAGTTCTTCATCCTCAAGTCCTCCTCCACCATCTCTCTCCATCTCTTCTTTGGCCGTCTGTACTTCCTCTTCCCTTACACATCCATCTGCATGACCTTTCTTCCCACATACTCTTCCTCCCTCCTGTATCTTTGCTTCCAAGTTCGTAACTTTCACAGTTCCCCTTGTATAGTCATTTCTCAGATGATCCTTTCTGGTCACATCCATCTGATCCACCTAGGCATCCTCATCTCCGCTACCTCCATCCTGCTGATGTTATTTTTCCTCAGGGCCACAGTTTCCATAGCATACGTCATAGCTGGTCTCACTACCGTCCTGTAGATTTTGCCTTTACGATTGATCGGTACCCTCTTACCCCATAGCACTCCAGCCATCTCTCTCCAGTTCTTCCATCCCCACCATCCTCTTTCATTATTGAACCTAAGTATCTAAAGTCACTGACCTTCCTGATGACATTTCCTTCCAGCTCTAGATCTGTCTCCTGGCTGCCATCCACTTTGCAACACATATACTCTGTCTTACCTCTGCTCAGTCTCATACCTCTCTCTCTCTTTGAGTACTTTCCTCCAACTTTCCAGTTTAGCTGTCACTTGTTCTCTTGATTCTGCACACAGCACGATGTCATCTGCATACAACATAGTCCAAGGAGCGTCTTCTCTCACCTCCATCCCAATATTAAACAAGACAGACTTAATGCTGACCCTTGATGCAAGCCAACTGTCACTGGAAAACTTTCTGTCTCTCCCAGGCAGGTTCGAACTCTTGTCTTCACATTTCTGTACATCTCCTGCACCAACCTGACATATTTCTCCGGTACCTTCTTCTCCCTCAAACACCTCCAGACTTCTTGCCTTGGCACTCTATCATAAGCTTTCTCCAGATCAATTAAAAACAGATGTAGCTCCCGTTGCTTCTCTCGAAACTTTTCCATCATCTGTTGTAAGCCAAAGGTAGCACCTGTTGTCGATCGACCAGGCATGAAGCCAAATTGTTCCTTTGCAATCTCCACCTCCTTCCTCAGTCTTCCATCAAGAACCCTCTCTAGGATCTTCATTGTGTGGGGCAGAAAACAGAAAGCCATTAGAGAAGAAAATTATTTTAATCAGTGAATCAATTGTTGGAGAAAATAGACGGAATGCAAGAACAAAAGGAGAACACTTCAGAGCTAAGTCTAGTTTCAGCAGAATGTAGTACAAGTATGTCACTGATTGAGCATGTTATGAATTTTACTTCTGCATCCATCTCAACCAACTGGTGAATTTCAAGAAAACAAAGATAAAGAATCCATTAAACCAAGTGTACTCACTGCTAGTTCATGTATGCCATGTAATTTGGATATTAAACAACAGGACACTCTTATTGAATACCCACCTGAAGTAAGAAATTTTAATTTTCCAAAAGACAGTATGGGTAGGAAGTTTTTGAAAACTTATTACACACAAATTCTTTCAAACAGTGGCAGAGATCATAAATCCTGGTTACTTTATTTTACTTCCAAGGATTGTTTTCTGTCTACATTGCAAACCCTTTGGCATGGAAAAAATCAACTGAAGAATGAGAATGGGTGCAAAATCGGGCAACATTTTTCACTCATTTTTTAGTAAACATGAAGAAAGTGAAATATACATCAACAAATGCAAAAACTGAAATATGATTTGCAAAAAACTATCAATTCTGCAGAACAGAGACTATATGAAAAAAAAAAAAAAAAAAAAAAATATATATATATATATATATATATATATATATACTGTATATTGACATGTTATTGTTGAATATATGATATACATGATTCAGTTTTTGACAAAGCAATGTCATTCACAAAATCATTCAAGAGACTTCATGGCCATGATAATGTGAATTTTCTTCTTGACATAAACCATCACAAAATTTGAAAACATTGTGGGTGGACATTTATGCAGTACATCAACATCCAGTAAAAATATAAAACCAAATCATTATAGCAGATGTGATTAATGAAATAATTCAGAATAAGAAAATAAATGCTAAATATTACTCAATTACTTTAGATACAACATCTGATGTAAGACATGTAGAACAGATAACAAGTACTGATAAATTTGTTAATTTCCAAAAGGCTTTTTTTTTTTAGGAGGTGGGGAAACAATTTTTGGAATTATAACATAACTGGAGAATGATTATACACATATTTAGTAATTATTTACAAAAACTGGATTCAGACAAAATAATACATGGATACCACAATACACTAATGCAATTTAACAGAAGATCCTCAAAAAAACATTCTAGGGTATTCAATATTCTGCATTCTTTAAACTTGGTAGTGGGTGATGCAGCAAAAATCTGTTGACACCTCTAAATTTTTTTTATATCATCCAAGAACTACCAAGAACTATACATCTACTTGTAGGCATAGGTTTCTGTGGTTTACCAGTTCAAAAGAAAAATTCTAGTATTGGACCACATGTTTATTGAGATAAAGATAAAAAATCTGACAAGTTTCGTATGTCGTTTGACTTACTTCTTCAGGGGTTAAAGGTAACTAAACGTTTAAATACAATAAATGAGAAAATTACTCAAAATAGTCCATTAGATGTTGTTATGGCTGTCTAACTGTTCATCAAATTAAAAATTAAAAAATCCGAATGCAGAATCGATACATACGTTCATGAATGCTATGTTTGAACAATGCTGGATGTTGTCACATTATGTTGTTCACGTTCACACTGTCCAAGGTCTGACTTAGGTATATTTTTTTATGAATGCTGACCAAACTTGGTGTAGAATTTGTTTCATTGCGTTGGGATTCTAAGCATATTTGCAGCTTGTGAAATAGTTTTTTTCAATATAAGACATGTTCGTTTTATGCCAAAGTACATTATGGCCAGTGGAAGTTGTGCGATATGCTAGGGCCTGATTTATGTTCTCTCCTTTTTTGTACGTCTTTTTGATGTTCGTTCATACCAATTTCTCCTGATCTTCCTGTCTGGCCTATGTAATGTAACAGATGCCACAGGAACAGTAAATTTTACAGACACCTGGTTTTTTTTAATGGATGATGTTGAGGTTTTGGGGGATGTAGATAGATATTTTTTCTAGCTGTAGAAAAGCTACTTTGATGTTCTGATTGTAAAGTAATTTGGCTAGTTTGTCCATAACATTCTTGATGTATGGTAGTGTAACTGCATTCTTGAAATCTTGCTTTTTTGAGATGCTTTTAGGACTTTCTTGATTGTCCTAAAAGTATGTTGAGGACTTTCTTGATTGTCCTCAACATACCACATTTTTTTTTTTTTGAGGGTCTGTGTTAGATAATGTAATTCTTCATTCCACTTTTTTTCTGTGCTGGAAATATTGTAAGCTCTATCCCTCAAGGTTTTTATTAAACCTATTTTTTTGCATAGGGTGGTGGTGGTGGTGTGAGGCAGCATTAAGAAATGTTCCTGTGTTGGTGGGTTTTCTATAAATGGAGAAAGATAATCTGTTTTCTCTTTCATTGATTTCTATTAGGATGTCAAGGAAAGGTAGTTTTTTGTGTTCTTCCTGTTCCAAAGTGAATTTTATGTTGTTGTTCAGATTATTAAGATAATCTTTAAAAGCAGTCAGTTCCTCTGTTGTTCCCGGCCATATGATGAAAATATTGCCAACAAAAAGAAGTCAAATTTTTGATTTTTTATGATAGTTATTTAAGACATTATTTTCAAAATTTTCCATATATCATCATCATCATCATCATCAAATTCCTGCCATGTACCCTCAAGGGGTGTACAGGATATGACAGTACTACATGAAAAAATTACATCATTACTAACTTCCTATCTACAATTTTCCTCCAAATCAGTCTGTTACTTGTCAAGACTCCAACATTATCAGATCTTATATTTCTATCGTCTAAGGCACTTTGTACCGTATCAATCCACCTATATCTTGGTCTTCCTCTGGGTCGTTTTCCTGCCAACCTGGCAGAGAACACTTGTTTTGCTAATCTTTCCTCTCCCATTCTATTTAAGTGACCATACCATCTGAGATTAGCTCTGCTAACGCATTCCTGGATGCTGACAATGTCAAGTTCTTTCCTAATATCCTCGTTTTTAATATGATATTGCCATTGATGCCATCTGTTCACGCCTCTAATCTTTCTCAGGACTCTCATATCTGCGGTCTCTAGTCTTTGATCAAGTATTTTACTTCTGACCCAGCTCTCAGATCCATAAGTTAAAATTGGTTTGAACACTGTCTTGTATACAGCTAATTTAGTGTTCCGACTAATTTCTTTCTTATTCCATATGAATTTATTCAATTGACTTCCCACCATACCAGCTTTGCTGATTCTGTTGTCTATTTCTATATTCAGTTTACCATCTTCAGTAAAAATTGTGCCTAAGTAGCTGAAATGTTTTACTTGTTCCACAGGTTCTCCATTCACAACACAGTTGACATTTTCAATGATTCTGCCTATTTTCATTGTCTTTGTCTTTTTATTGCTGACCTTCATACGATATCTATTACAACAGCTATTCAATTTAGTCAGAGAATCTTGCAGACTTGTAGCGGATTTATTTAGAAGTATAACATCATCCGCATAAAGCAAAGAGCTGACATTAACATCTCCAATTTTGATATCAGGTTTAATACCACATTCCTTCATAATGTGATCCATATAGATAATGAATAACAGAGGGGATAATGTACATCCTTGTCTCACACCAGATTTAACATTAAACCATCTTCCTCTACTTCCTTCAATTCTAACTGCTGACTCACAACTCAAATAAAGACTAAGTATCGCTTGATATAATGCCCCATTGACACCATATAACTGCAGCGTATTGAATAGCTTCTCTCTTGGCACCTTGTCATATGCCTTTTCCAAATCGACAAAACTTAAATACAGATCTGTGTTATATTCCCATGCTTTCTCGACTATTTGTCGTAAAGTGAAGATCTGATCCTGACAGCCTCTATTTGGCCTGAATCCAGCTTGTTCTTCACCAAGCTTTTCTTCCACAATTCTTCTCAACCGTTTCTCAAGTATACTTGCATAGATCTTGCCAGGAACACTCAGTAGGGAAATACCTCTGTAATTCTCACATTCAGTTTTATTTCCCTTTTTATATATGGGTACTATGAGAGCTCTACTCCAATCATCGGGAATTCGTCCCTCTGTCCAGGCTTTCTGAACTATGCAGTGCAGCCACTGTAAGACTCTTATACCACCATACTTCAGCATTTCTGGTCGAATATCATCTACTCCTGCTGCCTTTCCACATTTCAAGCCTTTGATGGCTTTTTCTACTTCAAGTATGGATATGTATTCCTGACTGCATGCCTGGTCAGTGTTTTTTATCACTGTGCTGTCATCACTGCTTGTTTCATTTAGCAGTTTTTCAAAGTAATTACTCCATACTTCAAGGATATCTTTTTCTCCTGTTTTCATTTCACCTTTATCATCTGTAATTCCTTTTACAGCACTCTTTCCTCCATTTCTAAGCTTCTTCAACAACCTCCAGAATATTTTGCCACCTTCTTGATATTTATTTTCTATATTCTTGCCAAAGTCCTCCCATGACTTTTGTTTAGCAAGTTTTACACACTGTTTAGCTTTCTTACATTTGTCTCTGTATTCTGTAAGAGTAAAAGCTGACTTATTTGCCAGGAACTTTTGATATGCTTTCTTCTTTTCCTTCACTGCCTCTTTAACTTCCTGTGTCCACCAGGGAGTTCTGATTTTTTTATCCTTGCACACAACCTCACCACATGCCTCTCTGGCAGAATCAATCAATGTTTCCTTCAGAGTTTGCCACTGAATCTCCAAGGTTTGATTCCTGTTCTCAAACTCTTTCATTTTCTTTTCAATAATATTTCTGTATTTTAGTCTACAGTTCACATCTGAGAGCTGCTCAACTTTTATTCGCTTTAAAACTTTCTTACATGTTATTCTTTTCAATATGAAATTCAATTTTATCCTGCTCAAGACTAAATAGTGATCACTTCCAATTTCAAATCCTCTGTACACTCTGGTGTCCTGCACCAGGGAGAAAACATCACTATCAACAATAACATAGTCAATGAGACTTTTCTTATTCCTAGCCTCTTCTCTCCATGTGAATTTGTGCACATTTTTATGTTGGAACATGGTGTTAGTAATAACCAGTCCATGTCCTGAGCAGAAATCCAACAGATATTTGCCATTATTATTAGCTTTGCTCTTTTCTCCAAATTTTCCCAAAATATTTTTGTATGTCTCACAATCATTTCCTACTCTGCTATTTAGATCCCCAACAAGGACCAACTTTTCCTTTTTCATTGTGTCAGTTGCTTTTTCTAAAGCCTCAAAAAATTCCTCCACTTCTACCTTAGTAGAACCTTCTGTGGGACCATAGGCACAAATAAGTCTCATTGTCCAGTTCAGGTTTGCTAATGCTGGGGAGAGGGGGGAACCCATTGCTAGTTCATTTTGTTCCCAAAATTTGTCTTGATACATTAAGAACGTATTTTTATGTAATGTTTATACAGTTCTACAATATCTGGTGAAAAAAGATCTTCAAGGAGATTCACTGTTTCATTTCTGGGAACATTTGTGAAAAGGCTGACTACATCTAAACTGGCCAAGATGTCTGAAGGTTCTATGTATATATCCTTTATCTTCTCAATGAAATGTATGCTGTTTTTCCTATGTGTGGTAAAATCATGTTAGTAGGTGTTTTGCCAGATTCGAGGTCGGGGAGTCATGAAGGAATATCTTTGTTATGTATTTTTGGTACTCCATATATTCTAGGAACTAATGGGTGTTTCGAATTAAAAATCTAATTAAAAATATACCCAACTGGACTGAAGAACTTAAAAGAACTCTAAAATCAAAACACCCATTAGTTCCTAGAATATATCCCATCCCAATGGCTTTAACAGGCCTTTAAGGCCCACAACCTTCCAAGCATGCTTGGATTTCGTAACCGAAAAATACGAGGATAGAATGGTCACTCCTATGCCTCAAGGTATTCTTGGCTGTATCCATGTATGTTCACGGGGCCGGTTTGCCTGCTTGCGGGATGAAAAACACCAGATAAACTGGCGGAAAAAAACCCTACTGCCCGCGCCCAAGACCGGCTAACTTGGCTATGGCTGAGGAAGATCCTTCAGCTCCTCACGTCTCCGACGGGAATCGAACCTAGGACACTCCTTCCCCAGGCATATGGTTGCGAAGCGCAAAGCCACTAGGCTAACCGCGCGGACTCCTAGAATATATAGAGTGCCAAAAATACATAAGAAAGAAACTCCTTTACAACTGATGGAATAGAATGGATAGTTCTAGCATATCACACAACGTCCACTGACCATAATTATCATCATCAACAACCATGGGTTCAATGCCCATAGGTGTCTGCTGCCATCTTGATATGATTCTTCCATTGCATTCTATTTTGTGCAAGATGACTCAGTTTGTATAGAGTTTCCACACCATTTGATGATGTCATCACTCCATTCTCTGTTTGGTCTTCCTCTTTTGTTCTTTCCTTCAATCATTCCAAACAGCAATGTTTTTAATTTTCTCTCATCATTCATTTTACATATATTGCCAAATAGACATAGTTTGCTTTTGATTATTTTCTAGATCAGGTTTTCTTTTGGTTGTATTCGTCTGTAGATTTCCTCATTGTTCACTTTCTGTATCCAGCTTATTCTCAAGATATTTCTATAGCACTTCCTCTCAAATGCCAAATGACCATAATGTACTTTGGCATAAAATGAACGTGTCTTATATTGAAAAAAAACTATTTCAGAAGGAAATTTAAAGAAGCTGCAAATATGCTTAGAATCCCAACACAATGCAACAAAAACCATGGCCTAATTCTACATCAAGTTTGGTCAGCATTCATAAAAAATATACCTAAGTCAGACCTTGGCAGTGTGAACGTGGACAACATCCAGCATTGTTCAAACAGCATTCATGAATGTATGTATCGATTCTGCATTCGGATTTTTTAATTTTTAATTTGATGAACAGTTAGACAGCCATAACAACATCTAATGGACTATTTTGAGTAATTTTCTCATTTATTATGTTTGAACGTTTAGTTACCTTTAACCCTGAAGAAGTAAGTGAAACGACATACGAAACTTGTCGGGTTTTGTTTATCTTTATCTCAATAAACATGTGGTCACAATACCGGAATTTTTCTTTTATACAACTACTTTTCAGCATTAACAAAACCTTGGCATGTACTAAAAAAACACATTTATCAAAATTTTGAAATCAACTCCACTTTCCCACTGAATATGCTACACATTGCTCATGATAGTAAAGATATAGTTCCTAGAATGCAAGCCAAAAGGTATACTTTCAAATATATTTTACTCAGTACTAACTTAGCATGATGTTTTAAGTAAAATAAATGTGATAAGCAAAATGATACAGGAACCAAAATTCAATGTACATAATGCTCTTGAAAGCATCAATATGATTAAGGAATTCTTTGAAGAAAAATGAAGTGATGTTTAAGAAAAAGTATATTATTGCTGCTGAACAAACCGCAGAGTTTCTTGATCATGGGATTCAATTGACGGTGAATCCCATGACCAGTGCATGATGGATACGATCCAAAACTCGATTTCAAAATAGTTCCCACCCCCCACCCATGTTGGATACAACACTATCAATTTTAAAAGAATATCATGGCCTTTTCAGTGAATGTGAGCTGTTTCAACTATATAAAAAATTTATAACTGAAATTGACTGATCAGCATACTTAAGAATGTGATATTGATAGGACATCGATGTATGATGAACTTCAAAACCTTAAGTCTTGAAGGCGCCTGTGTATGTGTGCAATATACACAGGTGCCTAAAAGATGTCAAAATATATGAGATAAGAGTTTAAACGAATGGTACATATAATTATGAATGTACGTCATCTTCTGTTCGGGCCCCTTCAGATCTTCCCTGAAAAAGGACAAATAAATTCTAAAATTGTATCCTGGACCTGATTATATCACTGTAATTTTTGATTAAAATTTACGAAAATATACCTAAAATAGTTCTTCCTTATTTTTTGATGTATCATAAATCAACTTATGATTAATTGTTGAGCGCCGTGTAAAAAAAAAAAAAATTGTATAAGCAGGACTAATCTGTAGGTAACATTATACTGTGAAGATGTTTTCATTTGTTTTTCATTTCCTGCTCATTTTATTCACACTTTATTCAAGAAAAACTTTTTTGGAAAGGCTGTGAACATTAATCACACACACAAGAAAAATACTAGGTACCAATCCTGTATGTGTATATATATATATATATATATATATATATATATATATATATATATATGCAGGTAACCCTCGTATAACACGAATATAACGCCGCGGTCTACACATTGTAGCAACCCTTGTTCAATGCGGTTTCGATATAACACTGTTTACAAATTGTAGTAACCCTTTATATCTTTTCATATATTTTTCACCATGTGACTTAAAAATCAAATTTTTTCTTCGTTAAATTTGCGTCTGCCCATATCGCGGATGTAGTTATAAGTAGCAAATTTATATTAGGGGAAATACCCTTTAGTACATATGTACGTCAATTGTTTACCTTTTTTTTTTTTTTTTTTTTTTGCCCGCTAGAGGGCCAGACGGATGGTTGTGTTTTCAGAGAGCTCCCGAAAGCTAAGCACAATTTTGAGTAAAAATTAGAATATAGGTTAAAATCATAACGTAATATTGCCTAATTTTGGTAATATTAGGCAAAATCCCACAGACCAATATTTGGTAATATTGGTCTGTGGGATTTTGGTGTGAATTACGTTATTTAATTTAGTATATAACGTTACGTTTCATAGATTTGAATATGGCGCCAATGCGACGTAAGATAATGGCATCCAAAAATACGACGCCATTGTTCAAAAACTATAATGTGAGAGAGTTTGTACAATGTGATGTGTGTGGGATGTATGCATTCCCGAATGAGGCTGGAATTTGGATTGAAAGTGATAGTGGTGGGAGAAGGTGCAGAAAGTGTAAGCAAAGTGAGGAGTTGAAGTATCAGGTAGTGAGATAGTTATGGTCGAAGAAAGCCAGAATTGCCAAAATGTGAGTGAAAATAGTGGTTTGATAGAGAATTGCGATGTACAAGATGGCAATGAGAGCGGTGATCTAAGAAAGAGTGAAAGCAACTGAGAGAGAAAATGGTTTAAATGATAAAAATAATGAGGAATTATTTGTAGGAAGTGAGATCGCTAGGTTGTGCACAGTTATACAAAATGTGCAGCGGCAATTAGAGCACCTGCAAAACTCTTTCCAGAGTGATTCGTCTAACGTAAAAAAACAGTGCAAGAATGAGAGAGTTTCTGAAATAAAGGAAAGAGTGTTGTATGGTGACTCGTTATTAAGAGGGGTGATAGATGGCAGTGTAACTAAATCGTACTTACCGGGTGCGAAATTTAAGGATGTAATTGAGAGTATTAGAGTGCAAAAACAGAGGGTGAAAGAATTAATAATTGTGGCGGGTATGAATGAATTGAAAGGTGATAAATTTTTTATGAGAGAGGACTTGAAAGTATTGTTAAAGGTAGCGAAAGAAAAGAGTGACAGAGATAGAATGGTTAGTCTGTTGCTGCGGTATGACAGAGAGGAGTTTAGGAGGAAGGCCATAATCGCAAATGACATTATGTGTAGGTTATGCAGACGGTATGGTGTGGAATTCGTGGACGTGTGGAATGAGTTTGAAGGGCGAAAGGACTTATACAAGATGGATGGCTTGCATTTGAATGGACTTGGTGTGTGGAGACTGGAAATAGTGTTGCTGAATGTAATGAAAATGGATGTGCAAAACCAGGGAAACTAGAACTACCAAGGAGGGGGGGATATGCAGACATCAGTGAGACAGATGAGTGTAAGAATGTATGTAATGTACCAGAACCAGCACTGACAAAAAATGGGAATGGGTCATTTAGAATAATGCATCGATATAGGGATGGGACTAAGGGATCACTGCATTTCATGTATACTAATGCCAGAAGTATTAGGAACAAGAAGGAAGAATTTTTGGCCTTGATTGGCTCTTCCTGGCCACAGGTTATTGGCATTAGTGAAACATGGCTGACGGAAGAAGATATAGTTAGTGGGATAGAATGTGTAAGTTATAGTGTGTTTAGGAGGGACAGAGAGAATAAAATGAGGGGAGGGGTATTATTGATGATAGCTGATGAACTGCAGCCAAGGAGAATTGAAGTTGTTTCGCAGGATAGTGAAAGGAGCTCATTTGAGGCTATTTGGTGTGAGATTGAGACTGACAGAATAAAATATACAGTTGGGTGCTGCTATAGACCAGGTGATGGAATAGATGGTGGAGATAGTATGCATAGGGAAATTGATGAAATGAGTGGAAGGAGGGTAATTATTATGGGGGATTTCAACTATGCAAACATTGATTGGAAGGAGGAGAGTACACATGTGAGGAAGGATAAGGATTTTATTCAATTATTAAGGGATAACTATCTGATACAGCATGTAATTGAAAATACTAGGGGTGTGAGAGTGCTTGACCTGGTAATAGCATATGAGAATTTGACTGTAATGAATATGACCATGTTGCCACCTAATGGTGAGAGTGATCATAAGGTCTTGAGGAAGTGGCTAAAGGTGTGGAATTTTCGATTAAGACAGGGTATATGTGGAATTACCGTGCTGGCAAGTATGACAAGCTTAGGAGATTGCTTGGATCAGTGCCATGGCATGTACAACTGCAAGGGCTGGACATCGATAGAGCATGGGAAGTGGTCAAGGAGCATTTACAGGAGGTAATGGCTGATTGTATACCTAGGGTACGAATAGTAAAACAAGTAGGGGTGAAATGAATGAATAACACCATTAGGCTTGAGCTGCAAAAAAAGAAACAACTACGGAGGGAATTTAAAGAAAGGGGTGACCTGCAGGCACACGAACGGTATAAAGTGCAGGCCAGAAAGGTAACGAGTGTGGTAAAAAAAGCAAAAGCGGATTATGAAAGGAAACTAGCTTTGCAAGCAAAAGAGAATCCCAAACAGTTCTTTCAATATGCTGCAAGCAAGGAAAAAACTGTACACGGCAAAATGATTTTAAGGAATGACGATGGTAAGGAGGTCACTGAATCAGTCGATATAGTGTAGTTACTGAGCGCGCACTTTGCAAAAGCATATCATCCAGGTGGTGACATTGAAAAAAATGAAGGAACCATTAGTTTATATGGGAATTGTGATGAATGAAGTGGAGGTGACTAGTCTATTACAGAACTTTAACGTCAATACATCTGTGGGATTGGATGGTATACCGGCACGGGTCTTGCGTGAAGCGGCTAAAGAATTATCAGTGTCCTTGACCATGTTGTTTAATCTGAGTCTCAGGTCTGGTTTAGTCCCGAAGGTGTGGAAAGAGGGGAAAATAGTTTCACTGCATAAAGGAGGATCCAAGACTACGGTTGCAAATTACCGACCGATAAGCATATCAGGAATCATTGTCAAGGTCTTAGAGAAAGTAGTCAAGGGAAAAATACAGGAATGGATTGATGAAAACGAGATACTGTACAGGGGACAGCATGGCTTTGTGAAGGGTAGATCATGCTTCAGTAACTTGCTCAAGTTTTATAACAAGGTGACGGCAGAACTGGATAAGGGAAATGGGTTTACAGTTTACTGCTGGACCTGGCAAATGCGTTTGACAGTATACCACATGGAATACTAATCCGTAAACTACAACATATGGGAATGGATATAGGATTGGTGAGATGGATAGGTGGTTGGTTGATGGAGAGATATCAAAGAGTAGTTTATTCAGGAGTAGAGTCCAAAAGACAGCCTGTGACTAGTGGTGTGCTGCAGGGTTCTGGTCTTGAACCACTGCTGTTTAATCTGTTCATTAACGATATAGGGAAGGATCTAAGTGGAACAATTCATTTGTTCGCTGATGATGCAAAGTTGGGTAGGGCGATAGTGAATGCAGATGTCAAAGTCTTGCAAGACGACTTAGATCGATTGGAGTTCTGGACTAAGGAGAATGGATGTCAATTTAATGTGACAAAATGTAAGGTTATGTATTTCGGAGTGAAAAGATTAGCAGCAGTATACCACATTGGTGGAACTGTACTCCAAGAGATTGATGAGGCCAGGGACTTGGGACTGTTGGTGGATAGGGAGATGAAGTTTAGGGGGCACATTGCAAAAGTAGCTAAATCAGCTCATCAACTCACTTGGTTGTTGAAAAATACCTTGACGAGCAGAGACAAGCAAGTTATTGTACCTCTGTACCAAGCCTTGATAAGACCTCATCTCGACTACTGTGCCCAGATTTGGTCAACTCGGTTCCTTCTTGATGGGGATGAGGTGGAGAGGATCCAGAGGCGAGTGACTAAGATGATAACAGGTCTATGGAATGAACCATATGAGAACAGGTTGAAGATTTGTGGGTTGCAGAAACTAGTTGATAGGCGGAAAATGGGAGATATGATTGAGACATTCAAATTGCTAAAGGGATTCTATAGGATATTTTTGAGATCAGGACTGGTGGTGGGAGAACTAGGGGACACCTATGGAAGCTGGGCAAGAGTGTGGTTAGCAGGGGTGTTAGAGCGGGGTTCTTTACTTTTAGAGTGGTAAATGAGTGGAATAAGCTGCCAGAGTCTGTTGTGGGTGCTATGACGGTGAACGAGTTCAAGACAAGGTATGATAGATACTGTGAGAATGTAATCGCATAGTTGTGTGGACATGATATTTAGGGCTTCCCTCGATGAGTCTAAGGACTCCTGGAGTTACCCGAAATAATAATAATCATCATCATCATCATCAAATTCCTGCCATGTACCCTCAAGGGATGTACAGGATATGATAATACTACATGAAAAAAATTACATCATTATTAATTTCCTATCTACAATTTTCCTCCAAATCAGTCTGTTACTTGTCAAGACTCCAACATTATCAGATCTTATATTTCTATCGTCTAAAGAATTTTGTACCGTATCAATCCACCTATATATTGGTCTTCCTCTGGATCGTTTTGCTGCCAACCTGGCAGAGAACACTTGTTTTGCTAATCTTTCCTCGCCCATTCTGTTTAAGTGAACATACCACCTAAGATTAGCTCTGCTAACGCATTTCTGGATGCTGACAATGTCAAGTTCTTTCTTAATATCCTGGATTTTAATATGATATTGCCATTGATGCCATCTGTTCACACCTATAATCTTTCTCAGGACTCTCATATCTGCGGTCTCTAGTCTTTGGTCAAGTGTTTTATTTCTGACCCAGCTCTCAGATCCATAAGTTAAAACTGGTTTGAACACTGTCTTGTACACAGCTAATTTAGTGTTCCGACTGATTTCTCTCTTATTCCATATGAATTTATTCAATTGACTTCCCACCATACCAGCTTTGCTGATTCTGTTGTCTATTTCTATATTTAATTTACCATCTTCACTAAAAATCGTGCCTAAATAGCTGAAATGTTTTACTTGTTCCACAGGTTCTCCATTCACAACACAGTTGACATTTTCAATGATTCTGCCTATTTTCATTGTCTTTGTCTTTTTATTGCTGACCTTCATACCATATCTATTACAACAGCTATTCAATTTAGTCAGAGAATCTTGCAGACTTGTAGCAGATTTATTTAGAAGTATAACATCATCCGCATAAAGCAAAGAGCTGACATTAACATCTCCAATTTTGATATCATGTTTAATACCACTTTCCTTCATAATGTGATCCATATAGATAATGAATAACAGAGGGGATAATGTACATCCTTGTCTCACACCAGATTTAATGGTGAATATCATTAAATCATCTTCCTGTACTTCCTTCAGTTCTAACTGCTGACTTACAACTCAAATAAAGACTAAGTATTGCTTGATGTAATGCCCCATTGACACCATATAACTGCAGCGTATTGAATAGCTTCTCTCTTGGCACCTTGTCATATACCTTTTCCAGATCGACAAAACTTAAATACAGATCTTTGTTATATTCCCATGCTTTCTCGACTATTTGTCGTAAAGTGAAGATCTGATCCTGACAGCCTCTATTTGGCCTGAATCCAGCTTGTTCTTCACCAAGCTTTTCTTCCACAATTCTTCTCAACTGTTTCTCAAGTATACTTGCATAGATCTTGCCAGGAACACTCAGTAGGGAAATACCTCTGTAATTCTCACATGCAGTTTTATTTCCCTTTTTATATATGGGTACTATGAGAGCTCTACTCCAATCATTGGGAATTCGTCCCTCTGTCCAGGCTTTCTGAACTATGCAGTGCAGCCACTGTAAGACTCTTATACCACCATACTTCAGCATTTCTGGTCGAATATCATCTACTCCTGCTGCCTTTCCACATTTCAAGCCTTTGATGGCTTTTTCTACTTCTAGTAGATATGTATTCCTGAATGCATGCGTGGTCAGTGTTTTTTACCACTGTGCTGTCATCACTGCTTGTTTCATTTAGCAGTTTTTCAAAGTAATTACTCCATACTTCAAGGATATCTTTTTCTCCCATTTTCATGTCACCTTTATCATCTCTAATTCCTTTTACAGCACTCTTTCCTCCATTCTTAAGCTTCTTCAACAACTTCCATAATATTTATTTTCTATATTCTTGCCAAAGTCCTCCCATGACTTTTGTTTAGCTAGTTTTACACAGTGCTTAGCATTCTTGCATTTGTCTCTATATTCTCTAAGAGCACAAGCTGACTTATTTGACAGGAACCTTTGGTATGCTTTCTTCTTTTCCTTGACTGCCTCTTTAAATTCCTGTGTCCACCAGGGAGTTCTCATTTTTTTTATCCTTACAGATAACCTCACCACATGCCTCTCTGGCAGAATCAATCAATGTTTTCTTCAGAGTTTGCCACTGAATCTCCAAGGTTTGATTCCTGTTCTGAAACTCTTTCATTTTTTCTTCAATAATCTTTGTGTATTTTAGCCTACAGTTCACATCTGACAGCTGCTCAACTTTTATTTGCTTTAAAACTTTCTTACATGTTATTCTTTTCGATATGAAATTCAATTTTATCCTGCTCAAGACTAAATAGTGATCACTTCCAATTTCAAATCCTCTGTACACTCTGGTGTCCTGCACCAGGGAGAAAACATCACTATCAACAATAACATAGTCAATGAGACTTTTCTTATTCCTAGCCTCTTCTCTCCATGTGAATTTGTGCACATTTTTATGTTGGAACATGGTGTTAGTAATAACCAGTCCATGTCCTGAGCAGAAATCCAACAGATATTTGCCATTATTATTAGCTTTGCTCTTTTCTCCAAATTTTCCCAAAATATTTTTGTATGTCTCACAATCATTTCCTACTCTGCTATTTAGATCCCCAACAAGGACCAACTTTTCATTTTTCATTGTGTCGGTTGCTTTTTCTAAAGCCTCAAAAAATTCCTCCACTTCTACCTTAGTAGAACCTTCTGTGGGACCATAGGCACAAATAAGTCTCATTGTCCAGTTCCCCATTCTCATATTTGCCCACATTACTCTACTTGAGACTGACTGCCATTCAAGAAGATTAGCCTCGTATTTTGTGTTGAATACTATGGCTACTCCTTCTTTTCCTTGATTGTCATTGCCTGAATATAACATTTTGTATTTATTGCTCAGAAAGATCTCACCAGTTTTGGTCTTTTTTGTTTCAGTCACCCCTATTATGTCGATCTGGTACTTATCTGATTCCTCAGCTAGCTCCATTTCTTTGCAATTCAGGCTTTTTACGTTGATAGTACCGATCTTTAACTCTGGTGATGTTGAATTGGGGTTTATTTCCAGTTTTGTTCCAGTAGCTGACTTTTCGCTGTTCGCCCTGGTTCCCTGGCGAAAACAACGGGGGCCTTGTTTAACCGGGCGATGCCCCAGCCGGCATGAAATTTTGTTATGTTGTACCATCATTCTATATTTTGGTTTAACCAATAAGAATACAATTTGGTCGGCTAAATCCCAAATTGCTTGTCCATCCTCGTCCGTTCAGTATCCAAGTAGCTACCCAACAGGGTGCGCCACGAGAAGGTGAGGATTGGACATTAGGTCAGAAGCCCTGGTCGGTTCTCCGCATTCCTTTAAAGGCTATGTGGAGGTCTCCTCTCAGTTATACAGCTTTGACCCTTAAGCACCCCTTGATACACCCGAAATAATAATAATAAAGTGTTTATTATTGAAAATTATCTTCGTTTTCTGCCAGGAAAGGGTATTAAAATCATAAGTGTGTTAATCTCAAGCTGAGCACTTTATTTTCTGGTGAGTTATATACAATATGTAATGCTTTTTAATGTAAAAAAATTATTTTTATAGTAAAGGCCACTTAGAGGGCTTTTGCGATATGGTTGAAAATGAAATTAGTGAATTAATTGATGGCGAAACAGATTTAAATGAGGAGGAACTGGTACAATTAATAGATAATGTTGAACTAAACAGCAGGGAAAGTTCTGCCAAAGATTCTGATTGTGATGAATCCATTAAAAAATTAGCAGAAGGATTGGACTTCGCAAGAAAGTTAGGAAGTTATTTTACGGATAATGATTCCCCAATGGAGCGCTCCAGATTATTCACAAGACAATTGGATATTTGTTTATATCCACATTATGAACTTAATAAAAAATTGCAGCACATTGGTAGGCAAGGTCTTATTACTGACTTCTTGATAACTAAACCAGCCAAAGTATGCAATGAAAATGATACACGATGTTCAAGTGATGACGACGTCATCACTTGCACATCATTCGTAAATAAAGAACATCTACGAAATGTTCATTTTGAAGACAGTGATCACGATTAAAATATGCACTTTATTTTATTTTGTCTAAAACATTTATGCAACATGTGCAATGAAGTTTACGTAAAATATGTATTGTAATTTTATAAGTTTATACAATGTATTTCTTTCATAGTTTGTTTTCTTAACTTACCTGAATTAAATAAAAATATATTTTTGTTGGGTATGTCATTGTTGTTTATATAATTAAAAAAAAAGAAAAAACGATTTCGGAATATAACCCTACTTTTTCTATGTGATCTGGGTTTTGCATAACGCTATTTATATAACGCGGCATTTCTATGGAACCTAACATCCGTGTTATACGAGGGTCACCTGTGTGTGTGTGTGTGTGTGTGTATATATATATATATATAGAGAGAGAGAGAGAGAGAGAGAGAGAGACACACACACACAAAATATATATGCAAATATATTTGTAGCAATAATTTACCGGATACAGTTCCGAATACTTTTGTAGCTCTCACAACATGTTTAATTAGGGCTGCCTTTTTATGATTTGCACAAAGGTGCCATGTGGACTAGCAGTGATTATACTATGATTTGAGACCTAATCAAATAGAACTGATTATGCAAAAGGCTCTCTGTAAATGGATATTGAAGAATAAGAAACTGAACTGTATTTCATGAAATATCCTGCCTATTATGGAAATAAATACTACAACTTGAGTCAAAAAATTTTTATATAAGCTTATTACTTGTTATTACTTGCAGCAATAATTTACCGGATAATTATTGCTGCAATTTCTAAGTACTTTTGTAGCTCTAAGGATATACAGTAGTGAACAAATTAATCCGAACAAACTGAATTTTTGTGAAGTTTATGGTTTTAGTTTACAATAATTTTGATTTTGGGTTGAGTGCTACATGTTTTAACTGTCTCTATGATGTTTATTAATAGTGTTGTTCATTTTTAACAGTGTAAACAAGTTGACATTCATAGTATTTTATTCATTTTATGTAGTTATAAACTGGATACATCTCTAAGAAAAATATACACTCTTCTTGAGCACACATCTATGACTCAGAGACAAATTGCCAATGAGTATGGTGTTGGTTTGGGTACTGTTAATGCATTTTGAAGAGGTTTACGTTTTCTCCTGAGAGAAAAGGAAAATGTGGGTGAAAAGGAAAAGTACACTTATTCAAGATTGTTTACTAGTTAGGAAAAGCAAAATGAATCCAAGATTGTCTGCTGTAGACTTAAATAGAAACTTGGCAGCCAGTAGGATTAATTTTTCTGACATGACAAATCCTGTTGATGAAGGCTATGCAGAAAGAGAGGCTCCAGTGGGCAAAAGTGTACAAAGGAACTGTTGAGAAGTGGAAAGAGGTCATATTTTCAGATGAGAGCCATTTCTTTGTCCAAGGAGAGTGAGTATCCTATGTTCGCAAATCAGCAGTTGAGAAGACTTCTCTCTTCCACTTCAACAAGCTCCTTACGCTAAAAGCACCCAGCTAAAACAATGTTCTGGGGTTGTTTTACACATGACAATTCAGGATCACTTGTGCCTGTTGAAGGTATGATAAATGACCAATACATAAAAACATTGGAGAAAAGAATGATCCCACAGATCCAGAAATGCTGAAGAACTTATCTTCCAACAAGATCTTGCTCCATGTTACACTTCAAAAAAAGTGAAAGAGTTTTTCAAAAACACAACATTCAGTTGCTTCGGTGGCCAGGTAACTCTCTGGACATTAACCTAATAGAAAATTTGTGGGCCATAGTGAACAAGAGAACTTGGAAAATTAAATTGTGATACAAAGGATAACTTAATACAATCCATTACAAAAGTATGGTTTTGAGATGCAGAAATAAGAAAAATGTGTTCTATGTTGGTAGCCCATGCCTAAGCAAATTAATGAACTTATTAGGAACAGAGGAGCACATATAAATTATTAGGTAGAATTGGAGTTTAATTTTTGTACTTATTTTCTTGCAAAAATATGAGTGTTCGGATTAATTTGTTTGCTACTGCATTTAACAAGGACTGCCTTTTTCTGATTTGTACAAAGATGTCACACAGACTAGCAGCAGCAGCACTCAAATTCCACTATGATTTGAGACCTAATCAAATAGAACTGATGATATAAAAGGCTTTCTGAAAATGAATACTGAAGAACAAGAAATTTAACTGCATTTCATTAAATATCCTGTCTATTATGGAGATAAATACTACAACTCTTGAAAAAAAAAAAAAAATTATAAATCAAACACGTATATTCAATTGGCAACAATACTAAAGATCTACAAAACTTAAATACAGATCTTTGTTATATTCCCATGACTTCTTGTCGTAAAGTGAAAATCTGATCCTGACAGCCTCTATTTGGTCTGAATCCAGCTTATTCTTCATTTAGCTTTTCTTCCACAATCCTTCTCACCCATTTCAAGTATACTTGCATAAATCTTAGCAGGAATACTCAGTAGGGAAATACCTCTGTAATTCTCACATTCAGTTTTATTTCCCCTTTTATATATAGATATTATGAGAGCTCTACTCCAATCATCTGGAATTTGTCCTTCTGAACTATGCAGTGCAGCCACTGTAAGACTTTTATACCTCCATACCTGAGCATTTCTGGTCGAATATCATCTATTCCTGCCTGCTGTCTTTCCACATTCCAGGCTTCTGATGGCTTTTTCTATTTCAAGTATGGATATGTATTCCTGATTGCATGCCTATTAAGTGTTTTTTTTACTACTGAGCTGTTATTGATTATTTCGAAAAATTACTAAACAAAACAATTACTCCATACATGAAGGATATCTTTTTCACCAGTTTTCATCTCTAATTCCTTTTACAGCACTCTTCCCTCCATTTCTGAGCTTTTTCAACAGCCTCCAGAATATTTTGCTATCCTCTTACCAAAGTCTCCCCATGACTTTTTAGCTTTCTTACATTTGTCTCTGTATTCTCTAAGAGCACAAGCTGACTTATTTGACAGGAACTTTTGATATGCTTTTTTCTTTTCCTTCACTGCCTCTTTAACTTCCTGTGTCCACCATGGAGTTCTGATTTTTCTATCCTTGCAGACAACTTCACCACATGCCTCTCTGGCTGAATCAATCAATGTTTCATTCAGGATTTGCCACTGAATCTCCAAGGTTTGGTTCCTGTTCTCAAACTCTTTCATTTTTTCTTGAATAATATTTGTGTATTTTAGTCTACAGTTCACATCTGAGAGCTGCTCAACTTTTATTCGCTTTAAAACTTTCTTACATGTTCTTCTTTTCAATATGAAATTCAATTTTATCCTGCTCAAGACTAAATGGTGATCACTTCCAATTTCTAATCCTCTGTACACTCTGATGTCATGCACCAGTGAGAAAACATCACTATCAACATAACACAGTCAATGAGACCTTTCTTATTCCTTGCCTCTTCTCTCCATGTGAATTTGTGCACATTTTTATGTTGGAGCATTATGTTAGTAATAACCAGTCCAAGTCCTGAGCAGAAATCACCAGGTATTTGCCATTATTATTAGCTTTGCTCTTTTCTCCAAATTCAGCAACCACTAACATCATAATCAGGGTAGACTGTTTTCTAAGAGTAATATGAGCATTTTAATAATTAGTCTGCTTTTCTATAAATATGACTGCCTGTCACATGTCACTAAATCTCTCTAAATGTATTATTTCTATAACCAATCAATGATTTGGGTACTTTTGTTAAGAAATCATTCATCACTTCATTTTTCAATAAATATGGTACTCGTATGGTATAGTGGTGGTAAGCGATAGATGGCGTTGGTGTAGATGGTGGATTGAGTTGTAGAGTAGGTGCCCTCCCTTGAGGTGTCGTGTAAAAATAATAATAATAATATGTTATATATATCCCAATATTTAGTTGAGTATGCTGTATGTCACCATAATTCAGGCATGTATGAACATGATAAAGATAGAACCTGATGTCAAGAGCAACTGTTGCTGTCATATGGCATTTCTACAATAGCTGATACAAGAAAATTAAAATGATAGCTAAACATCCAGCTTTAAGTCTGAAAAATAACCAGCAGAGAATAAAAAAAAAAGTTACATACCAAAAATCAGAATATAAATAGCATTATATATCTTTAATACTCACATCAATGACTACCTGATGATGTTTGTATTTTTTAGCCAAAATTAGTCTTTGCTCCAAATTATCTACCAAGTTTAAATATTTTGTAACCACCTATAAAATAATTTTTTGCAATAAATATTAGTGTCAACTTTTAAATCACTTTTAAATCACTGTTTGAGAACAAATATGTTCTTATAAAGCTACTAATTATTCTTGTTCATACACTAATTAAACATACAAATAAAAGCATTTGGTTTTCTTTTATAATTGGGCATGTTCCACATTTATTATGAATGAAATCAACTTGCACTCTAGCAAATACCTTTATACCAAGCTACTGAAAAAGTCCTGATTGAGGCTTGTATAGGTAGTGCTATGCTAAAGGAAATTCACTATAGCAAATTATTCCTGTGGTCCCTAGAACTTTGCTATAGTGAGAATTAACTACATACGTTTTGTATGATATTATATGAACTGAGATATCCCATTAGTTGCCATTTTTCTTTAAAGTATTATCATGAGAGAGTAATTAATCCTACCCACAATAACCACAAATGTGAATTCTGTGCATTTTCCAGCCATTTTGTTTAGAAAGAGCAAGAATCATGTAAGACCAGTAAACATTTTCAATTTAAAAAGCATTCATAACTGTTGCTAATATCCTGGGTGGAATTTGGACCAAGGTGTTTTAAGGTGATAATCTATATTTTGTTTGTCTGTAAGTCTCTTCTTGATAAACATTTTTGTTTATCATCAATACTTATAGCCCATTACCTTATTTTCTAAAAAAGCATCCCTAGTATTAAACCACTTGCTTTTTACTGCAGTTAAATTAAGATATAAACGATATGTGTTCAAACATATATTGAAAAAGAAATTATATGAAATGTACTTTTTGACACACCTTTAGAGGATCCTTGTTTTACCTTAAAATTTTTGATGAAAGAATGTTAGGAAATATAAAATCTATAAAAATATAAATGGAACTCAAAGTAACAGAGAGCTATAAAAGGAGTTTTATGTTGGTTCCCACTGATGAGACCACAAAGGTCGAAACCGGTCTGGGTAGTGACCCTTCCCATAATGCATAGTATTATACACTATAAGGATATGTGCATTGTATTATAAGATACTAAGGCATCTGATGTGAAGTCCAGCTTCTATATACAAGTAGCCCAGTCATGAAGTTACTTCACATGCAAACTTTGTTTCCTTAGTATCCTAATCTTTCTCAGGACTCTCATATTTGTGGTCTCCAGTCTTTCATCAAGATTTGTATCTCAAACCCAGCTCTCAGATCCATAAATTCAACTGGTTTGAACATTGTCTCGTATACAGCTAGTTTAGTGTTTTGACGAATCTCTCTCTCTCTCTCTCTTATTCCATATAAATTTATTCAGTTGACTTCCTACCATATTCTTCTGTGTATTTCCAAATTTAATTTGCCATCTTCACTAAAAACTGTGCCTAAATAGCTGAAATGTTTTACTTGTTCTCTATTTAGGATGCAGTTGATGTTTTGAATGTTTCTACATTCAAAACAAAAGTCTTTGTTTAATGCGGATTTTCATACCAAATTTATTACAGCAGTTATTCAATTTGAACATTTGGTCAGGGAATCCTGGAGAGACTTATCCTGGATTTATTCAGAAGTATAACATCATCTGCATAACGTAAAGAGAAAAGATTAACAATCACCAATTTCATCATCATCAGCAAATTCTTGACATATACCCTCAAGGGGTGTACAGGATATGATAGTACTACATGAAAAATTTATATTATTACTAACTTCCTATCTACAATTTTCCTCCAAATCAATCTGTTAAATGTCAAGACTCCAATATTGTCAGGTCTTATATTTCTGTCTTCTAAGGCACTTGATATCATATTTAATGCCACTTTCATTCATATAGATGATCCATGTAGATGAAAAATTTATATTATTACTAACTTCCTATCTACAATTTTCCTCCAAATCAATCTGTTAAATGTCAAGACTCCAATATTGTCAGGTCTTATATTTCTGTCTTCTAAGGCACTTGATATCATATTTAATGCCACTTTCATTCAGATAGATGATCCATGTAGATGAAAAATTTATATTATTACTAACTTCCTATCTACAATTTTCCTCCAAATCAATCTGTTAAATGTCAAGACTCCAATATTGTCAGGTCTTATATTTCTGTCTTCTAAGGCACTTGATATCATATTTAATGCCACTTTCATTCATATAGATGATCCATGTAGATGATGAAAAACAGTGGAGATAATATACACCCTTGTCGCACATGTGACTTAATATCAAACCATCTTCCTGTTCAATTCTGATTTAGAACTCAAAATAGAGATTGTGTATTGCTTGATATAATGTCCCATTTACATCATATAACTGGAGTATTTTGAACAGTTTTCCTCTTGGCACCTTGTCATATGCCTTTTCTAGTTCTACAAAACTTAAACACAAATCCTTGTTATATTCCCATGATTTCTCAACTATTTATTTGTTTTAAAGTGAAAATCTGATCCTGATAACCTCTGTTTGGCCCGAACACAGCTTATTTTTATAATCTTTTTCTTAGCTCTTTCTCAAGAATACTTGCATAAATTTTACCAGGAACACTAAATAGAGAAATTCCTCAGTAATTTGATCACAATCAGCTTTATTCCCTTTTTTTATAGATGGGTACTATGAGCACTCTACTCCAATTATCTGGAATTCAACCAACTGACCAGGTCTTCTGAATTATGCCTCCATATTTTAGCATTTCTGGTCAAATATCATCTACTCCTAGCTGGCTTTCTACATTTCAGGTCTGTGATAACTTTTTCTACTTCAAGTACAAATATATATTCTAGATGGCATTCCAGTTAAGTGTTTTCTATCACCATGCTCTCATTTAGCAATTTTTCAAAGTAATTATTTCATACATCGAGAATATCTTTATCCTCAGTTCTCATGTCCCCTTTATTATTATTATTTGACACCTCCAGGGAGTCCAAAGACTCATTGAGGGAGGGCACCTGCTATACAACTCTGTCTCCACCACTCAATTCACCAAGTGATCACAATTACACCAATGGCATCTACTGCTGACCACAACTACTAGTATTTTCACAGACAATCACAAACATCCATGCCTACAGTGGGATTCGAACCTGCAGCCTTTTGGCTGGAGAATGGATATGCTAACTACTCGGCCAGCCTTCATCATCTCTAATTTCTTTTACAATAGCCTCAAGAATATTTTATCACCTTCCTGATATTTATTTTCTATGTTCTTAACAGTTTCCCATGATTATTGTTTAGCTAATTTTACACAATGCTCTCCTTTCTTACATTTTTTTTCTGTATTGCCTAAGAGCATAAGCTGACTTACTTTCCAGGAACTTTCGATATGCTTTCTTCTTTTCCTTGACTGCCTCCAACCATGGAGTTCTGATTTTTCTATCCTTGCAGATTACTTCACTACATGCCTCTCTAGCTGAATCAATCAGTTTTCTTTAGGGTATGCCCCTGAATCTCCAAGGTTTAGTTCTTGTTTTCAAACTCTTCGTTTTTTTTAAAATAATGTTTGTATATTTGAGTCTACAGTTCAACTTTGATTTGTTTCAAACTTTCTTATACGCTCTTCCTTTTACTATGAAGTTCAATTTTATTCTGCTCAACACTAAATGGTGATCGCCATTAAGTGTTGAAATCCTCTTATTTGAAATCTCTCAAATCCTCTGTATACTCTGATGTCCTGAACAAGCAGGAAAACATAACTGTTGACAATAAAATAGCCAATGAGCCTTTTATTATTCCTTGCATCATCTCTCCATGTGAATTTGTGCATATTTTTATGTTGAAACATGTTAGTAATAACTAGTCCATGTCCTGAGCCAAAATCTAGCGCAGGTACTTTTCATTATTGTTAGCTTTGCTCTTTCTCCATATTTTCCCAAAACATTCTCATATGTCTTATAATCATTTCCTACTCTGTTTTGATCTCCAACAAGGACCAACTTTTCCTTTTTTTACTGTATCAGTTGACTTCTCGAATAATGCCTCAAAAAATTCCTCCACTTCTTTAGTATAACCTCCTGAGGAACCACAAGCACAAATAAGTCTCATTATTCAGGTTCCCCATTCTGATATTAGCCCACATCACTTTACTCAATATTGCCTGACATTCAGACGATTGTTCTTATACTTCATGTTTAATATTATAGCTGCTCCTTCTCTTCCCTGATTGCTATTTCTGAATATAATATCTTTTATTTGTTACTTAAAAAGATTTCGAACTGTGTTGTCTTCTTTGTTTTGGTAACACCTATTATGTCAATCTGGTACTTATCCAATCTCTCTCTCTGCTAGTTCCATTCCTTTTCCATTGATGATATTTATGTTGATGGTACCAATTTTGAACTCTGCTGATGTTCAGTTGCAGGTTGTTCCAGTAGCTAACTTTTCACTTTCACCCTGGTTTCCTGACCAAAACAACAGGGCAGGGCAGAGGTTTAACTGGGCAGCATCCCAACCAGCATGAAATTCTAGCATGTTGTACCATTATTTTGAGTTATGGTTTAAGCCAATAAGAATACAATTTGGTCAGGTCAATCCCAAATTACTTGTTCCTCCTCATTCATTCAGCATCCAGGTTGATACCCAACAGGGTGCACCACAAGAAGGGAATGGACATCAGGTCAGAAGCTCATTGGCTATTTTCAACTGAATGTGAGTTCTCCACATTTCCTAAAAAGCCATGTGGAGGTCTCCTCCCAGTTATCCAGCCTTGAATTTTAAGCACCCCAGCTGATTTTGGCAGTGTTATCATCTGAAGAACAGAACACAAAGGAATGTGTTCTGTTCTTCAGATAAATCATGGCAGTGCCTAAGTACTTCCATGGTTTATTTCTTGGAAGGTGAAGTGTTTTGATCTAAACATGCAGAGGTTTGAGGAAAGGCAAACTATATATTTATAGCTGGTTTTTTTTTTTTTTTTTTTTTGTGTGCAGGTGTAAGTTTCTGAACAGACTACTATTTTGAAGTTTGCAGGAATGTCATGGTCCATGTTTTTAATTTTGTGAATATGCTTCAGGGAAGCACCCTGAAATGATATTTCAGTGTTTGTGATATGCTGGTATCAGTTTTAAGTTTTCTTTTACTGGTGTGGAATGATGGGGAAACATTATATTCCACCTAAAGTGTAACAGTCGATTGTATTGGAGTAGCATTGTGTTAGAGAAGGATGGAATTTCAGTATATTAGTTTTCTGTGTGTAAACATCCTGCTGTTCAGTCTTTGATTATTTTAGTGTTTTGTGAATTTTTGCTAATTGTAGGGAAATATGGATTATTTTCTTAATGATGTCCAATTTGATGGATAGCACATTTGGAGCTTCCATAGCTCAGTCAACATCAATAATGCCCTTTGGATTTTACCTGGAAAATCTTATAAGAATTTTCAACTGAATGTGAGTTAGTCTCATACAGGAATGGGCAAAATCCTCCAAAAAACTTGTTCATCCTGCAGATTGGCAGGAGAAAACACATGCAATTAACAGACATAATACACTGCCCTCATGCTTTGGCAGTGAACATGCTGTATCCATTGCATTCTGTTGCTATGACTATATCATGCCTTGAATCAACCAAGGCATGAATCAACTTATATCATCCTCTATCAACCAGGTCTCACTAATGCCTATGACCAGTGACAAATGCTCCTGAATACTTCTGGCATTAGTACACAAACTGCAATACCCCTTTCATCCCACAACCTCCCTTACATCTTGCATTGCTTAGCCTACTAAAGTTAAGGACCAGGGGAACTACATTCAGCATCATGTGATCACTCTCCTACTTACTAACCTCTAGGTAGCCTGGACCTCCCCCAAACATACTAGTTTCACTGAGTCTGAATTCTATGAAAAACAATTTTGACCCAAATTCACTCAAATGCAAACCATCCACACAATATAAATCCTTTCTTCTTTTCCTCAAATTCACTTCATACATCCACAAACACCACAGCATTCCTCCTGCATAATCTGAACACTTGACTCATTTGTGATCATAGCTCTCTGCCTGAGCTCACCTGTATCATACTGTAGAAACAGACTTGCAACTTTTAGTTGCAAGTTTGTTTGCAACTCTTGCACTCTTCTTTTTTGCATATACTAGCAACTCTTTCATATCTTCTTGCAAGCCACACTTGTCACCTTACAAAATAATTTGTTCTGGCCAAAATAAACATATTTCACCTGTGCTCTCTGCATTCTTATTGCATCACTAACACCTACTTTTAAATCGGAAAACATAATTTCATCACTCTCCTCAAACACTCCTTTATCAATGAATCGCCTCATGCTTTCTGTTCTCCCCTTTTGCTTCTGTTTCATACCATCTGCCAAATGTTTTTTCAACCACTCAATCTCATGTTTTGTTCTGTGGGGACTCTACATAAGTGTGCTATCTTTTCTATTACCATCTAGTAATTTTCTTTATTTTCCATTATTTCATTCTTGAAGTCACTCATACTGCTCGCACCATGCATCTTGCCAATCACATATTTTGTCTTTCAACTCAGTGCTATGATTCTTACTCTCCTCACACTTCTGTAATTTGTTCTCGAAAAACTTGCTCTCCAGTTTGTTCTCCTTCCATAAATCTCTTGTTCTATAAAGTGCAAACAGTTTGCACATGCTGCAGTGAACGAAATTATGCAAGTTCAAATCGCTTGTCATTGTTTTATGCATCAGTACCATGATGTAATAACATCGAAATAAACAAAAATGTTTATTTATGCATTATCCACACTACCACAGCATTAATTAGGTTTCTATGAAGTCAAATTATGTGAATGCAACAAATCATACTTCAAGAAAGATAAGATGAAATGAAGTTTGAAGTATCAAAAATACCCACATAGGAATTAACTTTCTGAGCTAAGTCACAAAAGTGAAATTTTGAAGCACACAACTTTCTACCTGTTACAAGTTGCACTTCGTTATTTATATCAGAATTGATCAAGCACTACTATGTCTGCTGCTCAAAAACTTCACTTTTACTTTTTTGTGTTGAAAGTCTGACTTAACTATGTGGATTATATACACAGTTTTCATATAGAGTACAATATGAAAATACATTTTGTTTATGGAAATAAACGAGTGGTACTGAGGAAATATATACATAGAACTATGAACTACTCCAAAAAAGCATTGCAAGAAACAAAATTTTTAACATTACCATTGTCTCCCACTACTGTATAATATTGCTACAGTTTTTATTATGCATCAATAATAGGCATTGTTCTTGGAAACAATATGGAGTGGATGGTTCAGTTTATCACTATAGAATATAGTGATAAACTGAAGCAATGTTGGTGGTGATGATAATACAGCTGACTCTCTCTCTAGAGCAAACACTACTATAACAAATTCATTCCCTATAACAAACTACCAAAACTCCCTGACTAGCACCCTATAGATAGTGTTGTGCTAAACAAAATTCACTATAGCAAAGTAACTACTCTACTACCATAGTGCCTTATAAGTTTGCTATAGTGAGAGTCAACTGTACTAACAAAATAATTTTATATAGAAATAATATAAGCACATAATATAGTTCTAAATATAAACATCAAAAGATAACTGACCTCTGTAGGTGAATGTAGACGGTAAAGAATTTCAACGGCTTTATCAAAACCAATGCAGCACTTTTTTCTAGTACCTCCAAGAAAAGACTGAAATAAAAAGATCAAAATATATACTAAATCAGTGAAATTTATAAAATTAGAACTGCACAATGGTTCAAATGAATTCACATGTGCCTAACTGCACATTTATTCTACACTACTAAAGAAACACAATCATTGTGTTCAACTCTGATAAAAATAACCATAAAATTTTAAATCTCCTAAAAAATGCTGCCTTTACACATTTAATCTGTTCAATTTTGTAATCTAGTTAATTCAAGCATGAGAAAGTATAACATTTTGAATGGATGAAATCAAAATGTACCAGGTGCGACAAATTCTCAAAATGCACACGTAAAAACTGTTTGCTTACTTGTAGACTAGTGGCTACCATCACCTTTGAAATAATCACTTGTGCAGCAGTGCACTTAGATGACACTGCCATTCTGCAAAACATTTTTGGAACTTGTCTTCTGAAATGCTTTCTTATTACTATTACCACATGACATTGGAGATCAGAAATGACAGAAAATCTGTCTTTTCATCTTTTCAAGGATTCTTCAGTTTTAGGAACAGCTCAAAGTCACAGAGGGCTAAGTCTGATGTATACAGAGATTGGTCCAATTTTGATTTTTATAGCCAAAAACTTGTGGACAACTAATGCATCATGTGTAAGGCCAGTGTTGTGAAGGATGATCCAATTATCTGGCCAAAGTTAGTTCAGCTTCATGTAACCTTGCCAACACTTCTAAATGACAGTGTTTGTTCAGCATTTGTCCTTGTTTAATGAATTTGAAGTAAACTATGCCCTAATGATCAACAAAAAAAAAAAAAAAATAAAAAATAAATAAATAAAAAAAAAAAAAAAAAAAGAATTATCTTAATCTGTGATTATGATGATTTCCCACTTTATTTGGTTTTGGTGAAGATCATGCTTTCTATTACACACGTTGGCATTTTGTTTTGGGATTGTACTGAAAGCACCAAGTTTCATCACCAGTAATAATAACACTATAAAAAAATAGCTGACTGTGAAGAAAGATTACAACAAAGTCACTATTGATTTTGGTTTTCACTCAGAATTTATGGAACCATTCTTACAGAAAATTTTCTCTTTCTCATCATGTTTCTCATATCATCTAAAATCTTTCTCAACTACTGTCTATAAATTCATGACATATATTCTTGGGGGGGGGGGGGGTATACAGGATATTTTGATAGTGCTACATCATTACTAACTTCCTATCGACAATTTTCCTCCAAATTAGCCTGTTATCTGTCAACATTCGAATATTATCATATCTTATGTTTCTCTCTTGTAAGGCACTTTTTACTGGATCAATCCACCTAGATCTAGGTCTTCCTCTGAATGTTTTTTCCTACCATCCTGTCAAAGAACACTTGTTTTGCCAATCTTCCCTAACCTATTCTGTTTAAGTGACCATAGACCATACCACTTGAGATTAGCTCTGCTAACACATTCCTGAATGGTAACAATGTCAAGTTATTATTACTACGGGCTACTCCAAGGAGTCCTTAGACTCATCGAGGGAGGCCCTAAACATCATGTTCACACAACTGTTCAACATTCTCACAGTATCTATCATACCTTGCCTTGAACTCGCTCACTGTCATGGCACCCACAACAGACTCTGGCAGCTTATTCCACTCATTTACCACTCTAAAAGTAAAGAACCCAGCTCTAACACCCCTGCTAACCACGCTCTTTCCCAGCTTCCATGGGTGTCCCCTAGTTCTCCCACCACCAGTCCTGATCTCAAAAATATCCTCTGAATTAATCCTATAGAATCCTTTTAGCAATTTGAATGTCTCAATCATATCTCCCCTTTTCCGCCTATCAACTAGTTTCTGCAACCCACAAATCTTCAACCTGTTCTCATATGGTTCATTCCATAGACCTGCTATCATCTTAGTCAGTCGCCTCTGGATCCTCTCCACCTCCTCCCCATCAAGAAGGAACCGAGGTGATCTGGGCACAGTAGTCGAGATGAGGTCTTATCAGCGCTCAGTACAGAGGTACAATAACTTGCTTGTTTCTGCTCGTCAAGGTATTTTTCAACAACCAAGTGAGTTGATGAGCTGATTTAGCTACTTTCGCAATGTGCCCCCTAAACTTCATCTCCCTATCCACCAACACTCCCAAGTCCCTGGCCTCATCAATCTCTTGGAGTACAGTTCCACCAATGTGGTATACTGCTGCTAATCTTTTCACTCCGAAATACATAACCTTACATTTTGTCACATTAAATTGACATCCATTCTCCTTAGTCCAGAACTCCAATCGATCTAAGTCGTCTTGCAAGACTTTGACATCTGCATTCACTATCGCCCTACCCAACTTTGCATCATCAGTGAACAAATGAACTGTCCCACTTAGACCCTTCCCTATATCGTTGATAAACAGATTAAACAGCAGTGGTCCAAGAACAGAACCCTGTGGCACACCACTAGTCACAGGCCGTCTTTTGGACTCTACTCCTGAATAAACTACTCTTTGATATCTCTCCATCAACCACCCAGCTATCCATCTCACCAACCCTATATCCATTCCCATATGTTGTAGTTTACGGATTAGAATTCCATGTGGTATCCTGTCAAACGCCTTTTGCCAGGTCCAGCAGTATCACTGTAAACCCATTTCCCTTATCCAGTTAAGCCGTCACCTTGTTATAAAACTTGAGCAAGTTACTGAGGCATGATCTACCCTTCACAAAGCCATGCTGTCCTCTGTACAGTATCTCATTTTCATCAATCCATTCCTGTATTTTTCCCTTGACTACTTTCTCCAAGACCTTGACGACTCCTGATATGCTGATCAGTCGGTAATTTGCAACCATAGTCTTGGATCGTCCTTTATGCAGTGAAACTATTTTACCCTCTTTCCACGCCTTCGGGACTAAGCCAGACCCGAGACTCAGATTAAACAACATGGTCAAGGGCACTGATAATTCCTTAGCCGCTTCATGCAAGACCCGTGCCGGTATACCATCCAATCCCACAGATGTATTCACATTAAGGTTCTGTAATAGACTATTCACCTCCACTTCATTCATCACAATTCCCATATAAACTAATGGTTCCTTCATTTTTTCAACGTCACCACTTGGATGATATACTTTTGCAAAGTGCACGCTCAGTAACTCCACTATATCGACTGGTTCAGTGAACTCTTTACCATCGTCATTCCTTAAAATTATTTTGCCATGTACAGTTTTTTTCTTGCTTGCAGCATATTGAAAGAACTGTTTGGGATTCTCTTTTGCTTGCATAGCTAGTTTCCTTTCATAATCGGCTTTTGCTGTTTTTACCACACTCGTTACCCTTCTGGCCTGCACTTTATACCATTCGTGTGCCTGCAGGTCACCCCTTTCTTTAAATTCCCTCCATAGTTGTTTCTTTTTTTGCAGCTCAAGCTTAATGGTGTTATTCATCCATTTAATCCCTACTTGTTTTACTATTCGTACCCTAGGTATACAATCAGCCATTACCTCCTGTAAATGCTCCTTGACCACTTCCCATGCTCTATCGATGTCCAGCCCTTGCAGTTGTACATGCCATGGCACTGATCCAAGCAATCTCCTAAGCTTGTCATACTTGCCAGCACGGTAATTCCACATATATTCTGTCTTAATCACAAATTGCACACCTTTAGCCACCTCCCAGGTCAAGACCTTATGATCACTCTTACCAATAGGTGGCAACATGGTCATATTCATTACAGTCAAATTTTGAGATGCAATTACCAGGTCAAGCACTCTCACACCCCTAGTATTTTCAATTACACGCTGTTTCAGATAGTTATCCCTTAATAATTGAATAAAATCCTTATCCTTCCTCACATGTGTCCTCTCCTCCTTCCAATCAATGTTACCATAGTTGAAATCCCCCATAATAATTACCCTCCTTCCACTCATTTCATCAATTTGTTTATGCATACCAACTCCACCATCTATTCCATCACCTGGTCTATAGCAGCACCCAACTGTATATTTTATTCTGCCAGTGTCAATCTCACACCAAATAGCCTCAAACGAGCTCCTTTCACTATCCTGCAATACTTAAATTCTCCTTGGCTGCAGTTCATCGGCTATCATCAATAACACCCCTCCCCCAATTTTATTCTCTCTGTCCCTCCTAAACATACTATAACCTACACATTCTATCCCACTAACTATATCATCTTCCGTCAGCCATGTTTCACTAATGCCAATAACCTGTGGCCAGGATGAGCCAATCAAGGCCAAAAATTCTTCCTTCTTGTTCCTAATACTCCTGGCATTAGTATACATGAATTGCAGTGATCCCTTTGTCCCACCCCTATCTTGATGCGTTATTCTAAATGTCCCATTCCCATTTTTTGTCCTTAGTGCTGGCTCAGGTACATTATATACATTTTTACACTCAACTATCTCACTGATATCTGGATATCCACTTCCCCCCCTCCCTGGTAGTTCTAGTTTCCCTGGTTCTGCACATCCATTTTCACTTCATTCAGCAACACTTTTTCCAGTCTCCGCACACCAAGTCCATTCAAATGTAGGCCATCCATCTTGTATAAGTCCTTTCGCCCATCAAACTCATTCCACACCACACCGTCCGCATAACCTGTGCATAATGTCATTTGCGATTATGGCCCTCCTTCTAAACTCCTCTCTGTCATACCGCGGTAACAGACTCATCATTCTAACTCTATCACTCTTTTCTTTTGCTACCTTTAACAATACTTTCAAGTCCTCTCTCATAAAAAATTTATCACCTTTCAATTCATTTGTACCCGCCACAATTATTAATTCTTTCACCCTCTGTTTTTGCACTCTAATACTCTCACTTACATCCTTAAATTTTGCACCCGGTAAGTACGATTTAGTTACACTCCCATCTATTACTCCTGTTAATAACGAGTCACCATACAACACTCTTTCCTTCATTTCGGAAACTCTCCCACGCTGTTTATTTACGTTAGTTAGCCGAATCACTCTGGAAAGAGCTTTGCAGGTGCTCTAATTGCCGCTGCGCATTTTGTATCACTGCGCGCAACCTAGCGATCTCACTTCCTACAAATAATTCCTCATTTTTTTTATCATTCAAACCATTTTCTCTTTCTGTATAATTGCTCTCACTCTTTCTTAGATCACCGCTCACATTGTCATCTTGTACACCGCAATTCCCTATCATGCCACTATTTTCACTCACATTCTGGCTTTCTTCAACCATAACTGTCTCACAACCTGACACATACTTCGACTCTTCACTTTGCATACACTTTCTACACATTCTCCCACCACTATCACTTTCAATCCAAACTCCAGCCTCATTTGGGAATGCATACATTCCACACACATCACATTGGACAAATTCTCTGACGTTATAGTTTTTGAACAATGGCGTCGTATTTTTGGACGCCATTATCTTACGTCGCATTGGTGCCATATTTAAATCTATGAAACGTATCGTTAAATACTAAATTAATTAACGGAATTTACACCAAAATCACACAGACACAACAAGCTACCAAATTTAGACAATATTACGTTATGATTTTAACATATATTCTAATTTCCATTCAAAATTGTACTTAGCTTTCGGGAGCTCCCTGAAAACATGACCGTTCGCCTGGCCCTCTAGCGGCAACCAAAGTTCTTTCCTAATATTCTCATTTTTAATGATACTGTCATTGATGATATCTGTTTAGTCTCCTAATCTTTGTCAGGACTCTCACATCTGTGGTCTCCAGTCTTTGATCAAGAGTTTTATTTCTAACCCAATTTTCAGATCCATAAATTCAACTGGTTTGAGCACTGTCTTGTATACAGCTTGTTTAGTGTTTTGATGAATCTCTCTCTCTCTTATTCCATATAAATTTATTCGGTTGACTTCCTACCATACCATCTTTGCTAATTTGCCATCTTCAATAAAAGCTGTGCTTAAATAGCTGAAATGTTTTACTTGCTCAATAGGTTCTCCATTCAGGATGCAGTTGATGTTTTCATTGTTTCTTCCTATTTTCATTGTCTTTGTCTTTTTAATACCAACTTTATTAGAGCAGTTATTCAATTTAAGTTAAGGAATCATGCAGCTTGTCCTGGATTTATTTAGGAGTATAACATCATATGCATAAAGCAAAGAGCTAAGATTAACATTACAATTTTGATATCAGGTTTAATACCACTTTTCTTCATAATGTGATGCATATAGATGATGAATAACAGTGGAGATAATGTACACCTCCACTGTGTTGTTGCTTAAATACAACTGACTTTTTCATGTCATCACCATAAACCACTCTTAACATGTATAGTTTCACTTCTGCTTTTACCTAACTTTGCACAAAACTTTATGTTAATTTGCTTTTCTAAATTCTGTTCTCATATTTCTGCTAAAAGCAAGAACTTGAAGACTCTACCCAACTTGTCAGCTACTGTCTTTAGTGTTTTGGTATGACTCAAGGCAGTGGTGCAGACATATCCAAACATGCACTGACAGTCACCTGATTCTGCATGTTTGCCATATGTGCGATAACACAAGGCTCAAGAAATTTAATTACCCCATTTTATATAATCATATAATACTACAAAGAAATTCTATCAACCTTTTATGTGCAAGTTTCTAAATGCCATGTTCATAATAGAGTTGAGTTTTCTGTTACTGGACAGTTTCCAATGTGGATTATTATTATTATTTTGAGTAATTCAGAAACTATATGAAAACTGAAAAGAAGATATGAAGTATTTGAAATTTTCATACACTGCATGGATGTATGTTATTAAATTAATTTCAATGTTTTAGAGATTTAGAAAATTTTCTGAACTTGACTGTTTATGTAGCTTTTACTTTGTAAATAATGATAGTTGATCAGCTAGGCTTGAGCTATATTTAACAACCCCTTATTTGCATACTCAAACCTAGTTTTTAATTATATTAAGTAATAATATTAGAATACCTCAAGAGTCTCTGATTTATTGTTGTGAACATACAAATCAAGTCTAAGATTAAAAATGAAATTTTATTAAGTGAAACGATAACCATTCAATTGTAAACATTTTTAAAATTTAAGACAACCTTCAAGCATTTTTTAAAAATAAAAATTTAAAGACTTATCCACCTGAGCAAAATTTAATTTTTCATCGCAGATTTAATGCCATTCTTCTCTTTTGAGTATATTTCCAAATTTCACTTTCTATGTCTAAATAAACTGTTCACAGGTTTCAGTCCCTGTCAGAAAGTGTCTAAAACTGAAATATTTTTGAAGTAAATCAGCACTCTTGAAGTATATCTGTTAACATTATTACTGAATAGTACATTAAAACTAGGTTTGAGGGGTTGATTAAGAGATTGCTCCACATATAACCTTAACTGGTTAAACTATCCAACGTTCTACAGATATTAAAATCTACTGACAATTATTCAGGATACGGGCAATGTTTGGAACAATTAAAAAAAACAATCTGAGAAATAATTTTCCACATTTAGGTAATCCTTAATCTACTTTTATAACGATTTCCTTTATCATTCTTGTTCAATTTTAGTTCATGTCAGCCATACAGTAACACAGCCACCATTACAAGAATTATGGACCAACATTTTCATTCTAATTTTTCTCCCACCTAATAGTTTCAAAAGAGACTATTAGGTGGGAGATGAATTTCATTGACCGGTGTGACCACAACTCCATTTACTGGAGGCTTGAAGAAGTTTCATATTTGGTCACCAGAGTAGGGTTTCCATACTATGTAAAAAATAAATTAAAATGACAACCAAGAAAAAATAAAGTAAAAATTTCTAAAAATAAAAAAAAAGAAAAAAAATTGCTTGAGTCTATATAGCAGTTTCTGTTGGAGAGGAGATGTGATTTATTAGTTAGTGCCGTTTTTATCTCAGTTGTCTCTAATTGCACTATTTCTTGAGAAATATAATGATTCCATGCGTTACCGACGCATGGCCGAAAATTGCCACGTACCCCCTGAAGACCTTTCGTGGACTCAAAGTGTGGTACGCATACCCCTGTGGGGGGGGGGTATGCGTACCACACTTTGAGAAACACTGATTTAGACATTTAAGCTGTTCAAGGGTTATTGTGTTAACACTGAGATTCTTCACGTGGTAACATGAGGGAGCATCGACAAAGAGCCATTCCCAGAAGTTGCAAAAGGAAGTGGAGAGTAAATGGATAAGAAGTAAATTTTCTGCATTGAGAGCAGTAAGAACATGGAATGCATTGCCTGAGAGGGTGGTGAACTTGCAGACAGCGGATGAGTTTAGTGGTATGATAGACTTTGTGTTGACTTCCCATGATGAGTCTTGTAACTCCATGGAGGTGAGGAAAATAATATCGATATTAATAATATCCTACTAATTTAAAAATTTTATCAAAAAATTATAAGCTAGTAGTATAAAACTAAAAAATCAGTTTCATAAAAATCATGCTCAATGTTAATATTTACTTAAAATTAAAAATATTATTTTCACTTTTACATTATAATTCAGCCTAAATTTTAATTTTATAACCAATCATTTATTGCAACATTTAGAATTCTAAACAAAGGCAAACCAGCACTGGAAAAGAATTAAACAATTCATAAAATTAGCTTTTCATTTCTTTTCTAAATCAACACAAGAAGTTAGTGAAACATAAATTTCCTTTAACAAAGTCAAAGTTGTTACTATCACATTCTGTAGTATCACGCATGTCGTTTACTAGGTCCACAGAACATCACATTAACAACTAGCAGTGTTTCAACATCATACAGTAATGAATTTAACATTTTTATTTTGGTTTATTATTTGTATGTACAGTTGTGAAGTTATGATAACATCTACTATGTGTAATTAATTATTTATAGTCTTTTGTTGTATAAAACCTTTTTGTACTAGTAGCCCTAATGAGGTAAGTCTAATGACTTATGAAACTTATAGATTATAATTTGCTTTTTTTTTTTTTTTTTATTTATTAAAAACTCTTTATTTACAATATAATGTGGTCTCAATACCAAAAACTTCCCACAGAAACTTATGCTTTCATACCTTCAATCCTTTCAAAATCCAGGCAACCAAATCTGTGCACTGTAATTCCCATGTGGTCAGATTCAAGGCCTTGTAGAAGGGAAACATAATCTCCTTACTTTTATATCTCAGTATCCTCTGTATCATTACCATAATCCATTGTGCTCTCTTCACAATATCTCTCCCCTCCCATGCATGCATTTCAGGTCCTTATCCACTCTTATCCCAGATCCCTTATTTCCTCCACCTCCTGTAAGATGTCTCCACCAATTGTATACTCTGCATTCCATTTTTGCTTCCCAAATTTGAAAAACTTACACTTAACAACATTAAGTTGCAAATCCTACTCAATAAGTCATTCAATTTCTCTTGCAAAACTTGTAGATAAACTTACATGTTGGTTATACATGGCTTTAATGTGAGGGAATCAATGTCATCCACAATGGGATGTAATGGCACATTCTGCTTATGGATTTCCCTTACCCTGAAGCCTAAAGTACTCAGCGCACTCGCACATGGCCACAATTTTGCCTTAGCACCGAAAAAATACCTTCTGAAGAAATAATGATACAGGTAGAACGTAGTATCAGCATCCTTCCCAACCATATTGCCAACAATATCAGACTGGATGTAGATGGTGTTCTTACCAAAGCTAAACCACCCAAAACCAACCTATCTAAAGAAGAATTAAAAGCTCCACAAGAAATGAAAAACAACAGCAAAATAATAATCACCAAAGTGGATAAGGGAAATGAGACTGGTTCTCAACCAAACTGACTACACAGGTAAGTCTGCCTCTTTACTATTAGATCAGTCTACCTACCTACCTCCCTACTGAATCAGATCTAGATCCCCCTCGAATATATAGACTACCAAAAATCCATAAGCAGAATGTGCCATTATGTCCTATTGTAGATGGCACTGATCCCCCCACATACAAATTAGCCAAAGTGCTCACACATTATACTGGTAACACACTTTCACACACACAAAAAACTCATCCCACTTTAAAGCCAGTATAGAAAACCTCTCATTCCAACACGACATAATGGTTAGTTTTTGATGTCTCTTCCTTATTCACAAATGTCCCACTCAACGATACCTTAGATCTCATCCAAGCCAAATTTCCTCCTGATATCTCAACTTTATTTCAGTTCACCATAAACTCAGGCTATTTCGTTTGGCAAGGAAAATTCTACTAACAGATAGAGGGACCATCTATGGGTTCTCTACTCTCTCCACCTCTGGTTGATTTCTTTATGGAGACCTTTGAACAAAAAGCCTTAAACTCAGCCCCACAAAAATCCACTGTTTGGCTATGCTACGTGGATGATGTGCTCACTATTTGGTCACATGGCTTGGATACAACTTCTTAACACACTTAAACAATCAACATCCCAGAATCCAGTTCATCTTGGAAAAGGAAAACAACAACAGTCTCCCTTTCTTAGACACTCTGATTATATACCAGCCTGATGGATCCCTGGCTTTCTCTGTTTACAGAAAACCAACCCATACAGGTAGATACATTCACCACCAATCATCCCCCCCCCCCCTCATAACAATATGGGAATATAAAAACCCTATATAACATGGCTAAATTAATCTGTTCAGATAACAATGCCCTAACTACTGAACTTAACCATATCCTTAACACCTTCTTAGACAAATTTGGATACACGAGACCGTCCCAAATTTGGGAAGCTTGCATCCTAAGAAGCCGAACAGCCAAGATAATCCAATTTAGCCTGTTAGGGGGCATCTTTAGGACTCTAGAGTCAACTTCAGTTGCTTCTTCAGCCTCATTTGCTCGTTGTTAGTGCCTGCATGCACATATCATGGTTTCGTGATCCCAGAAGATGGCAATGTAACATTGCTGAAATACAGGAAGGTATTGACTAAAGTTTTTTAATTAATATTTTAGTATACATTGTCATTTCTTGAAAAATGTAAAGCCACATCTGCTATACTCCTAGTAGTTCTTACCAGCTTTATGTCATTTGCAATCTACATGTCCTCATTCACTCCTTTCCCAATATCATTAACATATAAGTTAAATGGTAATAGTCCCAAAATAGATCCATGGGACACTCTACTTGGTGACTTTCTTCTACTTCTGGGATATTGCTCCCCCATGCACAACTTGCTGATACTCATCAGACAGCCAATCCAATGCACTCCTCTATTACCCAACCTCTGTTCTAATTAAATAATTTGGTAATTTTTGTTAATTAACAAAACAAATTACAAATTTGTCACGTGGCATTCCATCAAAGGCCTTTGCAAAATCTAAATATACCAATGTGTACAAATCACTCTTGTCCAATGCATCTATCACTTGGCTGTAAAAGTAAGTAAGTATACGGCTAAAACATAATTTTTTTTTTTAGCAAACCAAACCCCTGATGTTCATCAAAGAGGATACTGCTCTTGTTAACCCAATTCTGGATCTTAGCTCTTGCTAACTTCTCCCATGTTTTAACCATTACTCCACACAGAGAGATTGGATTATAATTTAGTGCATCAATCTTATTACCTCCTTTATGAAGTGGAACAATTCTACAAATTGGCTAATTGTAAGATATGTTAAATAAGTAGATCAAGGCAGTTATCTTACTAATACAATCCTTCAAAATACGTGGCAATATGGCATGTTATCAAATCAAACTGCTGTATTAACATCAAGTTTAGTCAATTCTATATACTTTCTGCTTCAAATTAATGATGCCAAGAAGTTATATTCTTGCTTTCATCCTTTATCCGAGTGTAAGCAAACAAAGTTTGCACGTGAAGTCACTTCACGACTGGGCTAGTTGCATACAGAGGCCGACTTCACATCAATTGCCTTAATATCCCATAATATAATGCACACATTCTTATGGACATGTATAATGCTATGCATTATGGAAAGGGCCACTACCCAGACTGGTTTCGACTTTCATTGAGGTTTCATCAGTGGGAACTAGACCCAACAGTCATACCAAGGTTGAAGTAATTCAGAAGTCATATTTCCATATAAAGTAGTCAAAAGGTGTCACGCCTTATAACTAAAGTATTCTGGATTAGAGACAGATGTTGAAAGTTAAGGCAATTATACTAATACTAAGGCAACTGATGTGAAGTCATTAACCTCTATATGCAAGTAGCCCAATTGTGAAGTGACTTCACATGCAAACTTTGTTTGCTTACATTTGGATAAAGGATCAAACCAAGAATATAACTTCTTGCCATCATTAATATATAGTATAGCCAAGTAGCGAAACTTTCAATTTCAATTCTTTGTGTTGCACACCATCAGTCACTTCTGCTCCTTTCTCAATGCACTGAAGTTCTGCATGATGTCACACTCACAAGAATAAGTTACCTTCCATAACTGCACATTTAATGTCGTAACTATATCATGTGTTATCATTCTATCATCTTCACCAATCGATATCTTTCTTTCTTCTACTGGCCACACATCAAAAGAATGTTGGTTTTTTTTTCTCCTGGTCTCATTAATTAAGTGCTGTTTATACTGCATTTTTTCTATGCTTAAGAAGTGAGTTACTTTCCTGGTGTTTTACTCTTCATGCAAATGATTATACCTCATCTTATTCTTCCTCTCATGCCTTCTTTCAGATTACATATCCAACCTCTTTGTTCATCCAGTTCATAACCAACTTTGTTTCCTCCTGACTCTTGGAATGTATTCAGACATTCATTATCATCCCATATTTAGGCTTTTCAAGGATTTAGGACTAGAGTGGCCTGTTCTAGCCTTCGAAGTAATCGCTGAATGTCTTTAGAGGATGTCCTGTTTTTTTTTTTTCCCTCTAACAATTTGTAGTTTAAACTTGTTTTGGTAATCTTTGTTCTAATTCTTTCAACATGTTCCTTCCATTCATTTATGTTTATATTTCTTTCTATTACTGATTCCTGGTTCTTCATTTCTTTTGTGATTGAATAGAGTATACTTTGCAAGTTTTTTCACTTGGTTAGACTATAAATTATATATTTAGTTTAATCTACAGTGGGGTAAAAAAAGAAGAAAGAGCAAAAGCAGGTATAATGATTATGGTACATAAATCCCTAAAGAACAATATTGTATATTACAACTATTTGAATGAAAGACTAATAGAAATTAGACTCAAGACATTAAGTGGCCACATAACAATAATTGGTGCATATGCACCAGAAGAGGGAAAAGAAGAAGACAGTAATATATTTTATAAAGAATTACAGAATGCCATAGATAAAACAAACAAAACTGACTATTTACTGCTAGCAGGAGATTTAAATGCCAGAATAGGAAACAAAAAATACAAAACAAACATAGGTAAATTTGGCGAAGGTACATGTAATCAAAATGGTCGCAGATTGCGCGATTTTGTCATTTATAATAATATGAGAATAATGAATTCAATGTTTAAACACAAGGAAATACATAAATTATGTTGGAGGTTTAATGGATTTTTTACAACACTCAAAAAGAATTAAAATAGAATTTAATACTTCCTATATTTCGTCCTAGTCACTAGGACATCTACGGGGATTACAAAGACAATTAATGTAACATGCACACAAAAACTTACAATACTAAGCCCAACCACGTGGGTGACACTAAAGTCCTATCTAGGTGGAGCACCCTCTAAGGGCAGTTGTAGGTGGCCTGGAATGTAAGGTGGGACCTCTGGTGATGACCGTTTCCCAAATCTTCGGAAGCTTAATACAACCGTATTTGTTAAGATTTGGTTGGTTTTTGAGAGCTGCTGCTGCTTCTAAGAAAAGTCTCTCTTTCTTGAATTTGCTGTGGTGGAGCATGGTGGTTTTCTTCCATGATACTCTGTGGGTAGTGTCCAAAACATGGTCAGCCAAGCCTGAATGGCCATAGTTGTGTTTAACGATGTACGACTTGTGTTCCTCTAGGCGGATGGATGCTGATCTGCCTGTCTGTCCAAAGTACGCAAGCTTACAGGAACAGGGTACTTTGTAAACTCCAGGCTGAGAGAGAGGAGGGAGCTGATCTTTCGTAGAACGGATAAGGGTAGCCAGTTTGCGGTAGGGCTTATATGCTGTGTGTAGGTTATACATTTTTAGTATCTTGGCTATTTTTTCCGACGTGCCACGGATGTAGGGTATGGTGATGGCATTTTTAAATTCTTGTTGACGAGAGGGATGGGGAATGGGGGAGGAATTGATTATTTTTTTGATGCTGTGTTCGCTGTAGCCATTGGAGAGGAAAGTTCTGTGTATGTGGTTAAGCTCAGTAGTGAGGGCGGTTCCACTGGAACAAAGATTGTGTGCTAAAAAAAAAAAAATAAAAAAAAAAAAAAAAAAAAAAAAATAATAATAATAATAATAATAATCAATTCCTCCCCCATTCCCCATCCCTCTCGTCAACAAGAATTTAAAAATGCCATCACCATACCCTACATCCGTGGCACGTCGGAAAAAATAGCCAAGATACTAAAAATGTATAACCTACACACAGCATATAAGCCCTACCGCAAACTGGCTACCCTTATCCGTTCTACGAAAGATCAGCTCCCTCCTCTCTCTCAGCCTGGAGTTTACAAAGTACCCTGTTCCTGTAAGCTTGCGTACTTTGGACAGACAGGCAGATCAGCATCCATCCGCCTAGAGGAACACAAGTCGTACATCGTTAAACACAACTATGGCCATTCAGGCTTGGCTGACCATGTTTTGGACACTACCCACAGAGTATCATGGAAGAAAACCACCATGCTCCACCACAGCAAATTCAAGAAAGAGAGACTTTTCTTAGAAGCAGCAGCAGCTCTCAAAAACCAACCAAATCTTAACAAATACGGTTGTATTAAGCTTCCGAAGATTTGGGAAACGGTCATCACCAGAGGTCCCACCTTACATTCCAGGCCACCTACAACTGCCCTTAGAGGGCGCTCCACCTAGATAGGACTTTAGTGTCACCCACGTGGTTGGGCTTAGTATTGTAAGTTTTTGTGTGCATGTTACATTAATTGTCTTTGTAATCCCCGTAGATGTCCTAGTAACTAGGACGAAATATAGGAAGTATTAAATTCTATTTTAATTCTTTTTGAGTGTTGTAAAAAATCCATTAAACCTCCAACATAATGTCCTCACAGCACTTAAGCCTCTATACAAGAAAGAAATACATAAATATACTTGGTCAGCCAGAGGATACAAATCAGTAATTGACTACGTTATCACAAATTTTAAATTAGCGGAGTTAATTTTAGACGTAAGAGCATATCGCGGCTTTGAATTAAACTCTGATCATTATATGGTATCAGCAAAAATTCGTTTTAAACCAAAGTGGCTAAAAACACATAGAATTGAAAATTCTTACCAGCCAAGCTACAAAATTTCTTCATTACAGGATCCTCAAGTTAGACTACAATATCAAAAATGCACAAACTTAAAAACAGAAACCACACATGAATCAAGTGACATAGAAGATGAATGGGAAAATTTGAAACAAATTCTCACAAAAGCAGCAACAGAAACCTTAGGAATAAAGCACAAATGGATTAGAAAAAGACGACTACGAGACTGGAACAAAGAAATAGAAAATATAATAAAAACCAAAAAGGACAGTTACCAGAAATGGCTAAATTCCAAAACAATAGAAGCAGAAATAGAGTATAAAAGAAATAGTGCAATTGCACTATTTCTTTTATACTTTGCAATTGTATTGCAAAGTATAAAAACTTTGTAAAGGGTACTTTGCAATTGCAAAACGAGAAGTAAGGAAAAAACATAGAGAAAGATGGAACAATTTTGTAACAGAACTAGAAAAGGATTTATTTAAGCCACAACCCAAAACCTATAAAGTAATAAAATATATGAATAAAGAAATAAAAGAAAAGATAAAAATACAAACAATAGATTCAGAAAAATGGGTGACCTATTTCCAAAATCTCTGGACAGATGAGAACAATGAATTAAAATTTTATAAGACAAAGAATGACCTAATAGAAAATATCACAATGTTAGAACTGAAAAATATAATAAAGAAGATGAAAAATAGGAAAATGCCAGGAGAAGACAATATAAATATAGAACTATACAAAAATGCAGGTGAAAAATTTAATTAAAGACTTTTGAAATTTTTTAATATGGTTTGGATGTCCGGAAAAACCCCTAACTCTTGGAAAAAAGCACTTGTCATCCCAATCTATAAAAAAGGAAATAAAGACAATTGCAATAATTATAGGGGAATTAGCCTGCTGAATACAGGATATAAAATATATGCAGGAATATTAAAAGAGAAACTAAGCAGCATTGTAGAAAACAAATTACTAGAAGAACAAAATGGCTTCCGAAAAGGCCGATCCTGCATAGATCCAATTTTTACTTTAAAATTATTAATAGAAAAGAAGAGAATTTCAAAAAGAAACACATGTGGCGTTTATTGATTATGAAAAAGCGTTTGGCAAAATTAGTTGACAAAAATTGTTTAAAATATTAACCGATTTAAACATACCAAACCAACTTTTACAATCTATTCAAGAAATATATACAGGAAATAAAATAGCAGTTAAATTAGAACACACCTCAGAATGGAAAGATATATCAAGAGGAGTACGACAAGGATGTACCCTCTCACCTCTGCTTTTCAATATATATATAAATGAAATATTAACAATCTGGAAACAGCATAACCCATTTGGTATACAAATGACTCCACAAATGAAGATAGATACATTACTATTTGCAGATGATCAAATAGTATTAGCTACATCAGAAGATGACTTACAAAGATCATTAAAATCACTAAATGATATCTCAAAGCAATATAATATGACAATATCCAAAGAAAAAACAAAAATAATGGCATTCAAAGGAGAAAACCCAATAAGAAGTAAAATAATGATAGAACAAGTAAACACTTTAAGATACTTGGGATGTGATCTATCATACAAAGAAGAAAAAGACATAGACACTAAAATATCAAACTTTGTCAAAGTAAACGGCATAATAAATAATATATTTAAGCCATCCCTGGTACAAAAACACACTAGAATCAGACTATATAATGTATTGTCAAAACCAACTCTACTATACAGAAGCGAAACATGGACCATGAAAAGGAAAGATGAAAAATGAATTCAAATAGCAGAAATGAAGTTCTTCAGAAAAACAGCTGGGTATACCAAGTGGGACCACAAAACAAATGAAGAAATCTTACAATCCCTAAAAATCAAACCAATTAATTACTACATAAGACAGTATAAACAAAAATGGCTAGAACATTTAAATCGAATGGACAACAGCAGACTACCAAAAATATTATACAGATACAAAATAAGTGGAAAAAGAAGAATCGGAAGACCAAGAAAGAGATGGCATGAGACCGGAACAGGCCACATGGCCTAAATTCCATGATAGGAAGAAGAAGAGTTTAATCCTTTATTCAAGTGTAAGCAAACAAAGTTTGCACCTGAAGTGCAAACTTTGCACTTCAGGTGCAAAGGTATCGCAACTTATTATTAATACTCTGGATTAGAGAATAATGTTGGAAGTTTTTTCACTTGGTTAGATTATAAATTATATATTTAGTTTAATCCTTTATTCAAGTGTAAGCAAACAAAGTTTTTACCTCAAGTATCTTCAGGACTGGGGCAATTCGTGGCAAAGGTGGACTGACTTCACATCACTTGCCTTACTATCCCATAATGCAAGGCACGTCTCCTTGTGGACATGTATAATGCTATGCATTATGGGAAGGGTCACTATCCAGAACCGGTTTCAAACTTTATTGGGGTCTCATCAGTGGGAGCCAGACCCAGAGATGATACCAAGGTTGAAGATTGGCTACTTGTATATGGAAACATGACTTCTGCATTGCTGCCACCTTGGTATCACCTCTGGGTCTGGCTCCCACTGAAGAGACCTCAATAAAGGTCAAAACCAGTCTGGGTAGTGACCCTTCCCATAATGCATGGCATTATACATGTTCGCAAGGAGATGTGCTTTTGCATTATGGGATATTAAGGCAAGTGATGTGAAATCAGTCCACCTTTGCCACGAGTTGCCCCAGTCCTGAAGATACTCGAGGTAAAAATTTTTTTGCTTACACTTGGATAAAGGATTAAACTAAATATGTAATTTATAGTATACTTTGTAGTTTTTCTTATAAACTTCATTCAGCTGTTGGCCAGATTTCACTTCTATACAATAGGTATACTAACATATTGTATACTTTTAGTCTAGTTTGTTTTTGAACTACATTAGGTTTAAATATAGAGTTAATTACACCTGTTATTTTTAAATATTTTGCAACCTTTAGGTTTATATCTTTTTTCATTTTCATATGTAATAGTACATTCTAGGTAGTTAAATGAATTCACCTGTTCTAAAATCTTTTTATTTATTCCTTTACTATCTGTTATTGATTCTCGTAGACAGGCTTATACGTTGGTTATGCATTATTAAATCAACTTAAGGAATTGAACAACGTAGATACGAATATAAATTAAATTACACTTTAATAAATATTTCCGATATTTCGGCAACGTCATTATTAAATCAACTTAAGGAATTGAACAATGTAGATACGAATATAAATTAAATTACACTTTAATAAATATTTCCGATATTTCGGCAACGTCACGTTGCCGAAATATCGGAAATATTTATTAAAGTGTAATTTAATTTATATTCGTATCTACGTTGTTCAATTCCTTAAGTTGATTTAATAATACTATCTGTTATCTATTACTATTTTAGTTCTTATTGGATCTTGTCCTTTAAATGACATCGTTTTTGATTTTTCTGTTGATATTATCATTCCATAATCTTTGGTTATTTCATTTAAATTTAAAACATCTTTCTATAAGTTATCTTCTGAATTTGTGATTAGTAATTGATCATCAGCAAAAAGGAGAGTGTTTAAGTTCACAGTAGGAGAAAGTGCAATAGCTTGATGGAAATTTTTATTCAATTTTATTATTATTTCATTTAAATAAATATTAAAAAAAAGAGTTGCTAAATGGGGACATCCCTGTTGCACTCCTTGGTTTATCTCTCTCGGATATGATAGTTCATAATTTAATCTCATTTGTATTTGATTATTTTCATATATACTTATGATAGCTTTTAGAATATTATTCGGTATTGGTCTTTCTTTTAATATATTAAATAAAATATTTCTTTTAGCTTTTTCAAAGTCAATAAATGTAATGTGTTTCTAAATTGTATCCTCTTCTTTTCTCTATTATTAATTTTAGGCACAAGGCCAGGTCTATACATAATCATCCTTTTCTAAATCCATTTTGTACTTACAAAATAAAGACTTCAGATATTTTATTAGTTTATTTAAAATTCTGCTATATATTTTATAACAAGAATTTAGAATACTTATATCTCTCTATAATTTTTAGGGTCATCTGTGCTACCTTTTTTTTTATTTTTTTATTTTTTTTATTAATCTTTGTACTGGTTATGGGAAGTACTAAGTACTATCCTTATATCACGTCCAGACTTGATATAGGCCTAAGCCTTTACAAGTGATTTACCCTATGTCTGTTCTAGTTATCATTGTAGTCATTCTCTGGTGGCAACACCATGCCACCAGTGTGCCCTGTAGGGCCCTCAAGGAAAGAACTTTAATATCCTTCTGCATAGGCCCAAGCTGTTTTAAGTTATTATAGCTCTCTGCACTCCATACACCATGTAAAAAGACGGTGATGCTGGTAAACCTCCGAGTTTCCCCATGCTCCTCCCATATCTTACTAACTAGATCTTGGTTATTCTTGTAATAGTTTATCTTATTATTATGGCTATAGGCTAGTGGGCACCCTGTTCGCACCACCTGGGCATCAACTACCCAAACGTCACCATCTCTTTTAATCACTAAGCCTGGCTTACGCAAACCTGTGGAGGTTCCACCGCAGTCTCCTGCAGTCAACCTTTGTTCTTAAAGTGGTTGTTCAGAATGGAGACCATGGCATCATGCCTCTGCACGCAGACTCCATGGGTGCAGAAGCAACACTGGGCTATATGAGACAATGTCTCACTGTACTGGCAGCCAGCCCTACAGTTTGAGCCATCACTACCCCATCGAGTTGTGCTGGCTCAAGTGGGCAGAGCATTGATCCTTGTCCTGATAAGGTCAATATACTCGAACCCAGGGAGGAGTCTGGTGCCATCCCTTACCCAATCATGCTGGGGAGGCACCAGATATGACTCTTTTAAAGGAGCACCATCTACAGAACAGTGCAGCAGAGATGCCCATCTCTTGTGTTCTGCAGGTGCTGACTCAATTAAGGTATCTTGATAATGGGACCAGCATTTAGCCCACCCAAAGTCTTCTTGTATTAATGGGCTATAGAAAGTCTCTCTGCAGATAGGGGAAGAAGATAGTTCTGACTTTGTGATTCTGGACAGCCACGAGTGTGGGATCAGCCATCTAAGTGATGGAACCCCAAGCTCTCCATCCTTCACCCTTGCGTGGAAATATGCAGTAGTGGTGTCAGGTGGCAGTCAGAGCCATGACTTCATGGCTGAATGGATAGCCCTGTCCATTTGGGACAGTACCAAGATATATATCCTACCAAGCACCAACTTGTAAAAGCGAGGCAGGAGATAGTGGGAAAGGAGAAACAGTCTTTGCTGGGGGCTTGCAAGGAGCTTCCCTCAAAGAAGTGATCCCAGCTTCTAGGATAGAAGGACAGAAGACCTTCCCTTTGGGGTGAACATGATACTGAGGTATCCCCACTCTTCCAGGATGGTCAAAGCATGCAACGGCCTCCTGTGCAGGGGAAACTGTATAGTCTCAACCTTAAGCTTCTTGTCATGACCAGAGGGGACAAGAGCTAAGGAGCAGGACTTCTCTACATTAATAGGTAGGCCTCAAATAGAGAAAAAGTCAACTGCCTGGTCAAGGAGTTCCTGCAAGCCTACCTTAGTAGAGGCTATGAGAATAAGATTATCCTCAAAGACCACAGCATTAAAGGAAGAAGTGCTTAGAGAGTAGCCTATATGGCTAGGTGAAGAAACTCATCTATGATGCAGTTAAAGAAAAGGGGAGATAGAGGATCACCCTGGTGAACACCCCGCACTGGGGGAATAGATGTCACAAGGGACCCTGTAGTGATAGTGATGGAGCTATCCAACTATAGCTCCATAACATAGGAAAGAAAGGGTTCTGGACATCCAGTAATAGGCAAAGGCTTGAAGGAGAGCAGGAAGGGAGACACTATCAAAGGCCTTTTGGAGGTCCTGGAAAAAAAAAAAAGGATCACTATTGCTGTTTTCCATTCTATTGGTGGGTTACTTGTTGAAAAGATTTTATTTAAAAACAATAAGTGTTTCTTTAAACCTTATTCCTGCATGTTTATATAATTCTGAACCTAACTTATCTTCTTCAGGTGATTTTCAATTTCTTGTTTCTTTCAGGCTGATTTCTAATTCTTCTTTAGTTATATCCTTTTCATTTTCATTAAATGTTTGCCAGTTATCTTTTTTAAAATATTTATCTATCCACAATTCTGTATAGAAATTCCTCATCCTCTGTGTGCACTTTGTCTTCTTGAAAGATGTACTCATCCATCTTTATTTCCATCACGGTGTCATCCTCATCTAACCACACCTCATTTATTTCAGCAATTTTTGGGTGTATTTACCCAATGCAACAACTTTGTTTCCCTTATTTCTGATACTCCTGACACTTGTAAACAAACATAATAGTTCAACTTTAGGTCTATAACAAGTCTTACTGACACTACTTCTCAGATATAAATACTGTCCTTGGCCATTCCTTGCTATGGCCCTATCCTGTAAATTTCTTCGGATTCAAATGTTCCCCTTGCATCCAGTCATCCCATTCCTTTGTTGTCTGCTAATGTACATACATTTGCCACTGTTTCCAGAATCCATCCTTCCCATGTAATATGAGAAGGTATGTATGTCTGTCTTGCATTCCAATTCTTTCATTCTTCTCACTTATATTACTTGCCTCTCCATGGACGAAAACTCCTTCAATCTCTTCTATCCTACTTACCCACTCTTCCATGTTAGCTATTATTTCTTTAAATCTCCTGGTACTGCTGTCCTTACTCTCCCTTTCAGCAACAGTTCCTCCAGATAACTCACACCAAAACTATTTAAATACAATCCATCATTCATTAAATTTATTTAAAAAAAGTAAGCAGTTTCCACATGACAATTTGAAATGCATAAAAATTCAAAGAAATAAAAAAAATTAAAAATCAATTAAATCCAGTGAGCTTACCACCAGGAAGAATTAATTTTATAACAATGTTTTAAGTCTTTATTGGCCAGTTGGTATCAATGAAGTTCTCGGGTTGGAAAGACCTGGATCTGAATCCTGTCAACGTGAAGAACTTTTATCTGAGCTTTTCTTTTTCAAATGGCAATGCTGAAATGGACCTTGATATGTCAAGATAAGTTATTTTGCCTCTTTACAAGGCCTTGATAAGACCTCACTTGAACTATTGCGCAAAGGTCTGGTCTCCTAGTTTCCGTGGTGATTCTGATACAGTACAAAGGAAGTGTCAAAAATGATACCAGGATTGTAGAATACAAATTATGAAGACTGAATGAGAATTTGTAGGCAGCAGACACTAGCAAACAGGAGAAAGGGGATGATATGATTGAGACATTAGGAAAAAGAAAACCAGGATGTCATAAACGATTCAACGATGACTTCTAAGGCCGGAACAGGCTATGCTAGGCCTAAATCCTTGATACGCATGATGATGATGATGATGATGATGACTAAGACTTACAAATTTCTGAAAGGCTTATACAGAATTTCAGTAGATGGAATTTTTCATTTTATGGAGGGTGGGGAAAGGATGCAAGGGCATCCATGGAAGTTGAGAATGAATGCTGTCAAGAAGGGAGTTAGGGCTAGAATTTTCTCTCATAAAGTAGTGTGTGATTGGAATGGATTGCCGTTGGATGTTGTGTGTGCAAGTAGTGTGAATGAATTCAAGAACTGCTGCAAGCAGTATGGCCTCCCTCAATGAGTTCCTGCCTCCCTGGAGGTCTCTCTTAATAATAATAACTGAAGGTGATTAAGCTGGTCTCATAAAGAGGTGGTAGGACTTTTCCCTCTTAGAAGCTTATTTTTCATCCCACATAAAAAAACAGTTATGTCTGTAAATTGTCTATTGTTCTGGTCAGTAGGTCAGAACAATAGACAATTTACAGACATAATACACTGGCCTCATACACTTAGTTGGTTTGCCTATAGCTAGTTCACATACATAGCAGCAATACAGATAGCATTAGCCACATTATCACAAGCAGTAAGCAGATAATGCAAGAAGCAAGTTGTTTGGCCATGACAGACCACTGAGTCTAACATGAAGGGAAGATGGGAAAACAGCATTGTGACATATGAGGTGTGATGGCAATAGCTAGAGTGATTAACCATATTTCAAGAATGGTTTGTAAAAGGTTACTAGTATTAAAAAATGAGTAAATAAGTGATGCTTTATATTTTATTTTTAACAAAATAGTCTAGGAAGTCCACAGAACATTCTATGTTACCAGAATTGCCTATAGGAATGACAAAAGCATTAACAAAAAATGAATAACAGTCAGTCCAATGGTTTTAAAGATGGGGGACAGCTCATAATGTAAAATTCATGTCATGGCATGACTGAAAATCAATGCAAACAACGATAAATGGACTAATGTTATAAAAATGGTGTTATAAAAAAAATTATAATCAAAATTAAATAACAACTTCCCTTTGCATGTAATAACATAAGCATTTTTTTTCCAGATTTGCATCCACTTTCAGTGTTTTTAAATCATTTTAAAAAAATGATTGCACATTACATGGACATAAAACAATGCTTATTTAAAGTTTATTTTTCACTTGGTTAGAGTATAATAAATTTAGTTTAATCCTTTATCCAAGTGTGAGCAAACACAGTTTGCGCCTGAAAGTATCTTCAGGACTGGGGTAAGGTGGTACACACCAGGGCAACTCGTTGCAAAGGTGGAGCAAGCTACCAATACTCCTGTCTCAGTATCTCCTATAATGCAAAACACATCTCCTTACGGATATGTCTAATGTTCTGCATTAAGGGAAGTGGCCCTTCCCTTAATGCAGAACATTAGACATATCCGTAAGGAGATGTGTTTTGCATTATAGGAGATACTGAGACAGGAGTATTGGTAGCTTGCTCCACCTTTGCAACGAGTTGCCCTGGTGTGTACCACCTTACCCGTCCTGAAGATACTTTCAGGCGCAAACTGTGTTTGCTCACACTTGGATAAAGGATTAAACTAAATTTATTATAAAAACAATGCTAATGTTTGCTAAAAATTTCACTTTTTTAGAATATTTTTGAAAAACATTATGACATGATAAATGTGGTGCGGCACATGATACACCATAACTTAAGAAATTTATTTGAAATTATGAAAGGTACCATATCTGCTTGCTAATTTCAAGTGATTGTTTTTGTGATTTAAAAAAAAGTTCACTTGTATGCTTAACTACCTACCTTCAGCTATCTGACTAGAAAATGTATGATGATAGTTCAGTGGATGACTCACAGATGGTGATGTATGTTTTTTGTATTCATACATCATCATCAAATTCCTGACATGTACTCTCAAAGGGTGCACAGGATATGATAATACTACATGAAAAATTTACATCATTACTAACTTCCTATCTACAATTTTCCTCCTAATCAATCTGTTACCTGTCAAGACTCCAACATTATCAGATCTTATATATTTCTATCTTCTAAGGCACTTTTTACTGTATCAATCCACGTATCTTTCCTCTTCTATTCTGTTTAAGTGACCATGCCACCTGAGATTAGCTCTGCAAATATATTCATACATAAGGTTATTTTTTTAGTTATTTTGAATTTATGACTGAAGCAACTCAGGCTATGAGGCTAGCGCATTATGTTTGTTAATTGCATGTGTTCCTATGGCCAGTTTGTGTATTGAGGGATGAAAAACTGAAGTTTTGGAGTAAAAAACCTTGCCACCTCCATGTGAGATTGCCTAACTTGCTTCAGTTATTGTGAAGGAGCTTTTGGATACAGAATGTTAGTCAATTACAGTTGACTGTAACATTACACTACAGCAAACTTGTACCTATGGGGTCTTGTCAGGATGCTAATGAATAACTTTAAATCTTTTCTGCATTTTTATAGTAGAGAGGTTTTCATTCATATCACCAAGCTTATTCAAGCAGAATGATTCTAAATATGGTGTTTTTAATTCTTGTGAGATATGTTGAGCACAGTAAAGAGCAAAATTAACATCTGATTTTTGTGTGTGTATATATAAGATTTCTGTTGATTTCAAATCTTATTAAATGTTCTCTACATTTTTTTAAAATATCAGCCCCATACATGAGAGGACAATAAGACCTATGACATGGCAGTACTGTGTCTTTGCAAATTGTTAGACACTTATGCTGAGTACATCAAATACTGCGGTTTACAAAATATTTGCTCTCTCTATTAATAGTTATTAAACTAGGTATCTCTCTCTTTATGGATAATCCCAAGTCCCACTAAAATATATAGGGAGAAAAAAAGATAGATGGCTGAAATAAAGAAATGCAATATAACTTTCCTTAAATCAAAATTTCTAGCATCAGTTACTATATTGGATAATACATACCTTACTTTCAAAAAGGTTGTCTATCTCTCTCCAATCTTCACGTCTTGCTAATGCAGCTAAGGCAACCCATACAAATTGTTTTTGAGAAAGCTAAGTAGAAAAATAGAAAGACAACTCAAGCAAATGAATCAATGAACAACACGAAAGCAATGAAAAGTCGTTTAACTTAGAACTTTAGTACAGTTGACTCTCACAATAAGAAACTACGAGAGAAAGTCCTGATTAAAGCCAATAACTATAATGCTGAAAGTTTATTTTTCACTAGGTTAGACTATGATAAATTTAGTTTAATCCTTTATCCCAGTGAGAGCAAACGAAGTTTGCACCTGAAAATATTTTCAGGTGCAAACTTTGTTTGCTCTCACTGGGATAAAGGATTAAACTAAATTTATTATAAATATAATGCTGTTTGAAATGAAATTCTCTATAAAAATTTTTTCTGTGGTCCCTGCAACTTTGCTTTAATGAATACCAAAGAGTAGGAAGGGACTAGTAGGCAGTCTGTATTAGGAAGAGAATCTAGCACTTGCCATTACAAATACTTTTTCCATTTCTATACATTTTTAATAAAATTTCTGCATGTGTAAAATTCATTATCTATTCTGCAATTTAGACTACTTTGCTTTTCTTTCAAGCCTTAGAAAATTTCTACACCTCTTCTTAACTAGAACCCTTCATAGAAATATAAACATAAAAAAAGTCTCAATGTCCAGTGAAATTGACTACCATTCAAAAAGTTCAGTTTCAAGTTTAGTGTTGAATATTATAACTAATCCCTACTGCTTTAATAATTCATTTATAATTTAGAAGAATATCACATATTTTAGTCTTCATTTGGTAAGTAATACTAATTAAGTCAATATGGTATTTCTGTAATTCTTCTGCTTTCTTTTCCCCATTGGTTCTTTACATGTTGATGGAGGACCAATATCCCAGAAGAGGAAAATCACTAGTGGGGATCTGTTTTAGGGACAATGCTGTTTAACCCATCTGTTTTATATATATATATATCATATGATAAGTTAATAGCTGGCCTGTTTGGCCGAGTGGTTAGCATATCCACTCTCCAGCCAAAAAACTGTGGGTTTGAATCCTGCTGTGGGCATGGAAGTCTGTGAAAATACTAGTGGTGGTGGGCAGTAGATGCTGTTGTTGTAGAGTAGGTATCCTCCCTTGATGAGTCTTTGGATGCCCTGGAGGTGTCACGTAATAATAATAATATTGTGGAAGATTTAGATGGGGATATTCAATTGTTTGCAGATGATACAAAGTTGAGATGAACCACGAGGAGTACAGCAGATGTTCTGGCCATACATGAAGACATGAATATATTGAACCTAGGACATTCTTCATTGAGTGAATGGGCATGCCAGTTCAATGTTGCAAAATGTAAGGTTTAAAATTTTGGAAACCAAGATGGGATGTAGGATTTAAGCTTGGTGGGGATATATTATTGGAGGGAGAGGAAATAAGAGATCTTGGGGTGATGGTGGATAAGGATCTAAAATTTAGAGGGCACACTGCCAAAATTGTAATGACAACACAAAGAATTATGGGAATGATGCAGAGATCTGACTTGTAGAAGTAAGGAGATTCTTGTTCCATTGTCTAAGGCTTTGATTAGGCCACATATGAACTACTGTGTACAGATTTATTCATTTGGTTTCAAAAGGACAAGGAGATGTTGGAAAGGGTCCAGAGGTGATTGATTAAGGTAGTTTCTGATCTCTGGAATGTTGAATAGGAGGAAAGGTTGAGAAGGTTCATCTTTTACAGTCTAGGAGGAATGGTGATATGATTGAGACATACAAGTTAGTAAGGGGTTGTTGTAGGCTCAGTGTCAAAGAGGGGTTTTATAAAATGGTGGGAGAACAAAAGGTAATCTCTGAAAGCTGTATAAGGAGGGTGTGAACAAGGGAGTGAAAAACAGTTCTTTTACATGCAAAGTTGTGAATGATTGAAATGCCTTGCCTGAGAGTGTGGGGTCTGCAGAAAATTTGAATATGTTTATGGCAAGGTATGATGAGCTGCGTGTATGACAAAGGGACCTCCTAGATGAGTCTGACTCCATGGGGTCTTAGGATGATGATAATAATATATTGATAATGCCAGTCTTCAATTCTGTTAAATATAAGGTTTCTTCAATGGCTTCTTCAACACTTTTTAATGTTTACTTTAGTGTTTCAGGACAAAAACAATGTGCATGGGGGGGGGCAGATTATACAATGAGGTGACTGCTGAAGCAACATGATATCTGATTACATACTCTCATAATATGCACTATTTCTACTAGTTAGGATATCTCTCAAATCCAGAAAAATTTATGCAAATATGTGGTCTATAAAAACAAATAATAATAATAATAAAAGATTAGCAGTTTCCTTGGAAGTCATTTCAATATAATAAATCTGCTAATGCCTTTTATTTCCCCTATGGGGAGTAGGTGAGGCTGTTTTAGCCCTATCTAACTTTTGGAGACTGAGAGGGGGGGGGATAGTTCAATCTCCACTGATAGCCAATCAGAGACAGCTGATCAAAGGCTATCACTAATTAGAAATGGAATCCAGTGAACAGATGGCTGACAAGTGCCACCATCTCGTGGCCCCTAATCGTAACACTGTATTGATTGTCTGAAATAGAGTGGTGTATGGTCAATTTTCTTGAGTTTATGGGACTAAAAATTTTAATTTCAAGTAGGAAAAAAATCTGCTTGCCCATGCCAGAACTTAACGCAAAAACCAGTTAAAGAAAGGCTTAGAAAAAGTTCCTCTAGTAAGAGACTAGAATTGAACCTAGGGCATTCTTTGAATGACCTAGTTCTGTGGAGTGCAACACCACTTCTACTGCACAAGTATGTCATTTCAATCTTCTTCTTCTTCTACTACGCATTATTCCCGCTTCCCATGCAGGGTCCGCGTGTTACTTTAGATGCGACTTCTTGTTAGTACTACTCCCAACCGACCCATCACCTGGTCTTCCGCTAGGGGGGAAGTATGTCATTTCAATCTTGTATCCAAATAATGAGTAAACAGAAGTAATTAAGTGTCTCAGAATGATAACTGAATGTTGTTTGGGAGAAATGTCTAAGTGCCACTGCACAACATTACGTATTCTAAAGTCTAGATGGCAATATGATGAAGAAATAGAGTCCACAGATGACTGAGCCCAAAATACCGACTAACAGGAACTAATCAGCTTGAGAAAGCTAGTTACCTCAATGTCAGACTTCAGAGAATTGGTTTTGAGATGTGAATAGTCACAAGCAATTCCATAAGTTTTTCCACAACACATGGAGAGTGCATGTCATGAATTTTCATGGCAGAAAAGTAATACTAACAAAAACACAAGTTTTTGCTATTACTGCAGCAAAATACACATTTGTCAATTTGCATGAGTTAAGATACACAGAAGAATTGGAAGAATTGGAAACACGAAAATTAATAATAATATAGGAATACATGGAGAACATACTCTAAACAGGAATGGTAAAAAATTCATTGACTTTGTAGTTTATAATAACCTAAAAATAATGAATTCCTTCTATAAACATAAAGACATACATAAATATACTTGGGCAGCAAGAGGATGGAAATCAATATTAGATTACTTTATATTAAATGAAAAGACATCAAAATTTTCACTAGATGTTAGAGTTCACAGAAGATATGAAATAAGCAGTGACCACTTCCTTGTTAAAATAAAATTAAGATTACCACCTAAATGGCTACAAGAACAGAAAGAAAAATTGAAACATTTGTTTGTTGTTTTAAGGATACTTGCGACATAAGACTGAATGATATAATCACGTAATCACAAGAAAGATATTTATTTAAATATCTTTCTTGTGATTAAATAGCAGACCACCGACGATGGTCTGCTATTTCCAGACCGAAATATTTGGTTAAATAAATATCTTTCTTGTGATTACGTGATTATATCATTCTGAAACATTTGTTTATAAAACTAGACTACTGAATGACACAAATGTACAATGCTATATGAATAAAGAATTAACCAATATCTAGATAAAATAAAACAAAATGAAGAAATAGAAATAGAATGGCTTAATATAAAAACGATACTAAATGCAGCAGCAAATGAAAGCTTAGGAAAGACCCAAAAATTCAATAAAAGGAAAAAACTGAAGATCTGGGATGATACGATGAAAGAAATAATCAAAAAGAAAAAAGAAGCCTATCACAAATGGTTAAGTAGTAAAAGATTAGAAGATGAAATAGAATATAAAAGAATAAGAACCATAGCTAAAAGAGAAGTCAGAAAAAGACAGAGAATCATGGAACAAATTTGTTTCTAATTTAGAACATGATTTATATAAAATAAGACCCAATGTATATAAAATTTTGAAACACTTAAATGTAGATACCAAAGAAAACATAAGATTAAACAATGAATTGGAATTAGAAGAATTTCTAAATTACTACACAGAATTGTGGACAGACAAATATTTTAAAAAAGACAACTGGCAAACAATTAATGAAAATGAAAAGGAAATCACTAAAGAAGAATTAGAAATCAGGTTCAGAACTATATAAAAATGCAGGAAGAAGATTCAAAGAAAGACTTATTATTTTAAAATAAAATTTATTCAACTGGTATCCCCACCCCCACCCCAATAGAATAGAAAAAAAAGCAATTGTGATTCCTATCTTTAAAAAAGATAATAGAGATGACCCTAAAAACTATAGAGGTATCAGTATACTAAATTCCTGTTACAAAATATATAGCAGAATCTTAAATAGCAAACTAATGAAATATTCCGAAAACTTTATTTTTGAAGGACAGAATGGATTTAGAAAAGGACGATCATGTATAGACCTGGCCTTTTCCCTAAAATTAATAATAGAGAAAAGAAGAGAATACAATTTAGAAACACATATTGCATTTATTGACTTTGAAAAAGCATTTGACAAAGTTAAAAGAAACGTATTATTTAACATATTAAAAGAAAGACAAATACCAAATAATATCCTAAAAGCTATCACAAGTATATATGAAAATAATCAAATGCAAATAAGATTAAATCACTAGCTATCATATACGAGAGAGATAAACCACGGGGTCCTACAGAGATGTCCCCTCTCAGCAACTCTTTTTAATTTCTACTTAAATGAAATAATAATAAAATGGAATAAAAAATTATATCAAGGAATTAAGCTTTCTCCTACAGTCAACTTAAACACTCTCCTCTTTGCTGATGACCAAATAATAATTACAAATTCTGAAGATAACTTACAGAAAGGTATTTTGGATCTAAATGAGATATCCAGAGATTATGGTATGATAATATCAACAGAAAAATCAAAAACTATGGCCTTTAAAGGACAAGATCCAGCACGAACTAAAATAGTAATAGATAACAAGATCTTAGAACAGGCGAATTCATTTAACTACCTAGGATGTATGATCACATGTGAAAATGAAAAAGATATAAATGTAAAAATTGCAAAATATTTAAAAATAACAGGTGTAATTAACTCTATATTTAAACCAAACTTAGTTCAAAAACAAACCAGACTAAAAGTATACAATACATTAGCCCTACCAGTCTTAATGCATGGAAGCGAAATCTGGACAATAAAACAAAAAGACAAACAAAGATTAACAACAGCAGAAATGAAGTTTATGAGAAAAACTGCAAAGTATACCCTATTTGATCACAAAATAAATGAAGAAATTATGAAAGAATTAAACCAAGAACCAGTAATAGAAAAAATTAAAAAATATAAACATAAATGGATGGAACACGTTCAAAGAATGAAAACAGAAAGATTACCAAAACAAACCTTAAAGTACAAGCCATTAGGAAAAAAAAAAACCAGGATGTCTTCTTAAACGATGACTTCTAAGGCCGGAACAGGCCATGCCAGGCCTAAATCCTTGATACGTACGATGATGATGATGAAGACACACAGAACTTGGACACTGATGAAAATCAGTTATGTATAATAACCAATCACACTACAGTTCATACTTCTCCAATTTCATGTGTTTGGGTGTGGAAAGTACCTGGAAAAAGCTTGTTATCTGTGTATTGTCCTCACAACACACAGATAACAAGCATGTAAAATTGCTTCTCATAGTATGGATTAGATTCATTGAATATACTACATGGAATCCTGACATTCCATATTGATGTTTCAGAAATCATGCATGTTCTATACCAGTGGTGTTCAACCTTTTTTACTATGTAAGCTACTTTTCTATACTAAGTTATTCGGCGAGCTACTCTCTTATATAGATCACATTCCCCCCAACCTGATATATGATTACGCACAACTATGCAGTTAAATGCATTCACTCACTTTGGAGGACCCACTCTCCCAGCCCTAAAAACTTTGTGTATTAATTTATTTATCACTTTTAATTATTTTTATACAACAAATAAAACAAATATATTGGAATAAAATATTTATTTCTCTATTTTGGAAAACCAAAGTTAGAAAAAAAAAACAGATTGAACACAAACTCACAAGTTACAGGAAATGCTGGTTGATTAAAAAAAAAGTTAATGTGAAATTTGGCATTGTTTGGACCTCACAATATATTCATAGTCAGGTTGATATGAAGAAGTGGCCAATCGCAGACAATCATTCAAATGATCATTTGTAATTTTGTTTCTTAATTGATTTTTTATGACGTTCATATTTGAAAAACGGATTCTGACAAGTATGTCAATCCGAAACATGACAGAATTTTTCGAGCAATATCAGTTAATATTGGAAATTTTTCATGTGTATACTTCCAAATGACTTCATTGTTTATTGATTTTAAATATAAACTATTCTGAATGTTTATTATCTTAAGTTCTACTTCAGCTTGGTTTATATCAAACAGCCCATAATATAATAAATTTAGTTTAATCCTTTATCCAAGTGTGGGCAAACTTTGTTTGCCCACACTGGGATAAAGGATTAAACTAAATTTGCACCTGAAAGTATCTTCAGGACTGGATTAAGGTTGTACAACACCAGGGCAACTCGTTGCAAAGATGGAGCAAGCTACCAACACTCCTATCTCAGTATCTCCTATATAATGCAAAACACATCCCCTTGTGGATGTGTCTAATGTTATGCATTAAGGAAAAGGCCACTACCCAGACTAGTTTCGACCTTTATTGAGGTCTCTTCAGTGGGAGCCAGGCCCAAGTGGAGATACCAGGCAGAAGCATTAGCAGGTAATCTCTACCTATAGGAGTTGCCAATTGGTGTGCCACCCTTTTTTAATATATTACTCTGATTTAGAAACTTTCAACATCAAACAGGCCACTAATTTTATTTGAAATTTCTGTGATGTTCAAGTTTTCTTGAAATGGATTATTGATAAAAGATACAATCATTTCAGTTTTATTAAAATCTTTAAATCTTGAATTTATTTCTTCCTCAACTAATTCTATTTCAAGAATAAATTCTTTTAAATCACAGCGAAGCATTTCTTGATTTTGTTCAAAAAATTTTAATAAATATGGGAGATGTCTAAATTTGTGGTCATTTATATTTTTCTTTAATAAAAGTAAGTATTGTTGGAAACTTTTTATTGAACTTAACATGTCAATTAAATTTTTATCTCTACCTTGTAACTCTAAATTTAAATTGCTTAATTTCGTACAGAAATCTACTAAAAATGATAAATGTAACAACCATCTTTTATCACTCAACTGTGGATAAATATCTCCTTTTTCATCAAGAAAATTTTTTATATCGTTAATTAATACAAGAAATCTTTCCAAAAATTGACTTTTGTTGAATCAGCAAACATTATTGTACAACAGAAGTTCCCTATCATCATCTGCCTGCAATTTAAATAACCACTGTTGCTCGAAGAGAATTTACAATTTTAAATGTAATATCCAAAACATCTTTTGTGTTTAATCTTTTACTACACAGCACTTGTTGGTGAATAATACTGTGGTACGTTAAAATATCTGGATATTTGTCATCATTTTTACATAATGAAATGAAGTCTGATTTATTACCTATCATTGTAGAGGAACCATCAGTAGTAATAGACACAAGTTTAAAAAGCGGAAGTTTGTGTTGTTTCAAAAATTCATCAAATGGCGAAAAAATGTCTTCTCCCCTAGTCCTTCCCAATAATGGTAAAATTTTCAAAAGTTCTTTACTTGAATAATCTTGAAATACCATGCGAATAAATACCATTAACTGAGCAGTATCAGTGAAGTCATTTGATTCATCAAATTGTAATGAAAACGCAACACACTGGTGAATGTCTGACATTAACTGAGTATTCAGACCGGGCACTTAAAATTTCAACTCTTCTCATAACCGTTGTTCTGGAAAGTTGTAAATCTTTAATATTCGAAATGATTTCATTTTCATTTTTAAAATCAGAAAATAAAGATTCTGCTGCTGCAAGAAACGATCCTTTTATTAACTCTCCATCAGTAAAAGGCTTTTTTGCTTTTGCTAATAAATGACACTTTCAAAGATGCAATAGTGGCTGATATTGGTTTATTTATTACTTTTGAAATCATATTTTGTTATCCAGAAAGTCCTGCCTTTAAATTTATAATTTTTGATTCACGTATTTCGGAATTTTGGGAAAATCTTCATCATATTTTGCACGTAGCGGTCAAAAATGTCTCTCAATATTACCTGTTTTTTTGGAATTGCTACAGATGAATTACAAATCAAACAACACTTTCCATTTACCATTGTAAAGAAATAATCCATTTCCCTTTCCTTGTGAAAATGATACATCTTCGATTTCTTTGATACACTCATGATTATCCTCAAATAAAAAAAAAATAACTTTTAAATATTTCATTAAAATAAAAAATGTTTATAACACTGATCAATTAGTGAACAAAATAATGGTAAATCCAACAATAAATTTAGAGCAACTGAAACTCAACTGAAATTCTAACAGTGGATAGTGTGAAGTGTGTGATGTAGTTACGAGTAAACACGATTATAAACGAAATGCATACGATGTGCTTTGCTTATAATCGTATTCACTTAGCTCGCTGATTGACCTCCACTGATCCACATTAATTCATTTACCTGGACTTATAAGAAAATTACTGATTTGATAATTTTAACGAAAAATAAATAAACAATAGCAATACACTTAAAGAGAATTAAAAAATAATATAAAACCATTACCCTTATCCAGTTCAGCCGTCACTGTGTTATAAAACTTGAGCAAGTTACTGAGGCATGATCTACCCTTCACAAAGCCATGCTGTCCCCCGTACAGTATCTCATTTTCATCAATCCATTCCTGTATTTTTCTCTTGACTACTTTCTCCAAGACCTTGACAACGATTTCTGATCGGTCAGTAATTTGCAACAGTTAAGATCTTGGATCCTCCTTTATGCAGTGAAACTATTTTCCCCTCTTTCCACACTTCAACTTGTCAACTTAATTTTGGATCTTAGTTCTAACTAACTTCTTCAATATTTTAACCATTACTCCAGACAGAGACTGGATTATAATTTAGTGCTTCAATCTTATCTTTCTTTCATTAGTTCATTTAGAAAGTACTTTCTTTTTAACCCAACTCTCAGATCCATAACTGAAAACTGGTTTTAACACCGTCTTGTATACTGCAAGTTTGGTGTTTTTGGCTAATTTCTCTCTTATTCCATATACATTTATTCAGCTGACTACCTACTATATCAGCTTTGCTTATTCTCTTGTCTATTTCCAGATCTAACCTGCCATCTTCACTAAAAACTGTGTCTAAATAGCTGAAATATTTTACTTGTACTATAGGATCTCCATTCAGAATGTGGTGAAGTTTCTATGCTCCTGCCTATTTTCAGAGTTGGCCTTTTTTACTGCTGATTTTCACGCCAAATTTGTTACAGCTGTTATTCAATTTAGTTTGAGAATTCTGGACACTAGACCTGTTTAGGAGTACATCATCATCTGCATAAAGCAAATAGCTAAGTTTGGAATCTTCAATTTTAATATCAGATCTAATGCCACTTTCTTTCATAATGTGATCCATATAGATGATAATTAACAGCAGAGATAATGTGCATTCTTACCTTATTCCATTTTTAAAAAAAACCACTTCATGCATTTCCTTAAATTCTAACTGCTGACTTACAATATAAATATAGACTAGGTATTGCTTTGTATAATTATACTATATATATAATTGTTCCATTTACCATATATATATATATAACTGTAGTGTTCTGAAAAGCATTTTCGTGTGCATCATGTCGATGTCTTTTCTAGATCTACAAAACTAAAGTACAAATCCTTGTCCTATTTCCATAATTTCTCAACTATTGGTTGTAGAGTGAAAATCTGAACCTGACAACCTCTATTTAGTCTGAATCCTGCCTGTTCTTCTCCAAGTTTCTTTTCTACAATTTTTCTCAGACTCTTTTCAAGTATGCTTGCATAAATCTTACCTAGAACACAGTATAGAAATTCCTATGTAATTCTCACATTCTGCTTTATTCCCATTTTTATGTGTGGGAACTATGAGAGCTGTACTCCAATCTCCTGGAATTCGACTGCCTGACCAGGCCCTCTGTATTATGCAGTGTAAGCACTGCAAAACTTTTATACCTTCATACTTAAAATTTCTGGTTGAATATCATCTACTCCAGCTGCCTTTCCGCATTTCAAGTTTTTGATATGTTTTTCTACTTCAAGTATTGATATGTACTCCTGTTTGAATTCCTCCTGAAAAATTTCTAGTACACTTCTCTGATGGCTTGGTTCATTTAACAGTCTTTCAAATTAATTACTCCAGGCATCTAGGATATCCTTCTCTTCAGTTTTCATATCACCTTTATCATCTTTGATTCCTTTTACAGTACTCTTTCCTCCATTTCTAAGCTTCTTCAATAGTCTCCAGAACATTTTGCCACCTTCCTGATGTTTATTTTCCATACTCTTACCAAAATCTTTCCATGACTTTTATTTAGCTACTTTTGCACATACCTTAGCTCAATTACATTTTTCTCTGTATTTTTTTTTTTTTAGGACATCTGCCGACTTATTTGCTAGGAAATTTTGGTATGCTTTCTTCTTTTCCAGGACTGATTCTTTAACTTCTTGTGTTCACCATGGTGTTCTTACTTTTCTATCCTTGCAGACAACTTCATCACATACCTTCCTAGCTGAATCAATCAATGTATTCTTCAGAGTTTGCCACTGAGACTCCCAAGGTTTGGTTTTTGTTTTCAAATTGTTTAATTTTTTATTCAATAACATTTGTATAGTCGAGTCTACAATTTACTTGTAAAAGCTGCTCAACTTTAATTGTTTTAAAAACTTTCTTACATGCCCTTCTTTTCAATGTGATATCCATTTTTATCCTGCTTGGTATTAAGTAATGGTCACTTCCAATTTCAAATCCTCTGTACACTCTTGTATCCTGAACAAGCATGAATATATCACTATCAACAATGATGTAGTCAATGAGGCTTTTCTTATTTCTTGTGTCTTCTCTCCATGTAAACTTGTGCAGATATTTATTTGAAATATGGTGTTAGTAATGTCTAGTCTGTACTGAGCAGAAGTCCATTAAATACTTACCATTATTATTAGCTTTGTCCTTTTCTCCAAATTTTCCTAAAATATCCCTATATGCATGGTGGGATTAATTTCCTACTCTGTTGTTCTATCTCCACCAAGGACCACTTCTTCCATTTTCTTTATGTCGGCTGCCTGTTCTAATGACTCAAACAATTCCTCCACTTCTTCCTTGGAAGAACCTTCTGTGGGATCATAATCACAAATTAGTTTCATTGTCCATGTCTCTATTTCGAAGTTTGCCCACATAACTCTACTCGAAACTGCCTTCCAATCAAGAAGTTTATCTTCACGTTTGGTATTGAATGCCATTGTTACTGCTTCCTTTCCTTGATCATTACTACCAGAAACAACACCCTATACTTATTATTTAGTAAGATATCACCTGTTTTTGTTTTCTTTGTCTTAGTAATGCCAATTATGTGTATGTGGTATGTTTCCAATTCTTCTGATTCAAGTTTGATTTTTTTTTCCATTAATACTCCTTATATTGATGATTCCTATCTTCAGTTCTTTGATGTCAGATTTCTTCTTCTTCTTACAGATGCTGAGTTGGAGCTTGTTCCAATAGCTGGCTTTCCACTGTTCACCCTGCTTCCCTGATGAAAACAGCAGGGACATTGTTTAATTGGGTGACACCCCAGTCAGCATGAAATCTTATCATGCTGTACCATCACATGTATTTGTGGTTTAAGCCAATAGAGAGTACAATTTGGTCGGCTAAGGCCCAAATTGTCAGACCATCCTTGTTAATTCAGTATCCAGTAGATACCTACTAATGGGGTGCACCATGTGAAAATGAGGTTTGGACCATTAGCTCAGAAGTCTCAGTTAGTTCACTGCATTCCTGAAAGCTGATGCGGAGGTCTCTTCCCAGTTATCTGGCTTTGACCTTTTAGCAATCCTTGTTTTGCCTGTTCAAAATTCAGAGTAGTGAAAATAAAGGACATCTTTTAATTTCTCTGAACAGAGGTGAAGAGTATAATTTAAGTGATAAAATATACTCTAAAAGATGTTTTCTTGCTTTTCCTGTTTGTGTATCAACAGATACACCACAAATCGTGCTGGTTTTTTTGACCGAAACCAAAACTGTGTATTTCATTGAAGAAAATGAATCCTGTGTTTTACTTATAAAACAGTGACAGAAGGAGTGCATCTAGTAAACTGCAGCATATGGGGATGGATATACGGTTGGTGAGATGGATAGGAAGGTGGTTGATGGAGAGATATCAGAGAGTGGTTTATTCAGGAGTAGAGTCCAAAAGACGGCTTGTGACTAGTGGTGTGCCGCAGGGTTCTGTTCTTGGACCACTACTTTTCAATTTGTTCATTAGCGATATAGGAAAGGATCTGAGAGGAAGTGTTCACTTGTTTGCTGATGATGCAAAGTTGGGTAGAGCAATAGTGAGTGCACAGGATGTCAAAAGTTTGCAAGATGGTTTGGATAGTTTGACTGGGCTAAGGAAAATGGATATCAATTTCATGTGGCAAAGTGTAAGGTTATGCATTTTGGGGTGAAAAGATTAGCAGCAGTATATCACATTGGTGGAACCGTACTCCAGGAGATTAATGAGGCCAGGGATTTGGGAGTGTTTGTGGATAGGGTGTTGAAGTTTAGGGGGGCACATCACAAAAATGGCTAAATCAGCTCATCAAATCACTTGGTTGCTGAAAAATACTTTAACAAGCAGAGACAAACAAGTTATTGTTCCTCTGTATCAAGCCTTGATAAGATCCCATCTAGATTACTATGGACAGGTATGGGCGCCAGGGTTTTTTGCTGATGGGGAGGAGGTGGAGAGGATCCAGAGACGAGTGACCAAGATGATAGCAGGTCTATGGAATGAAACTTACGAGAACAGGTTGAAGATTTGTGGGTTGCAAAAATTGGATGATAGGCGGAAAAGGGGTGATATGATTGAGACATTCAAATTATGAAGGGTTTCTCTAAGATTAATTCAGAAGATATTTTTGAGAATAGGACTGGTGGTGGTGGGAGGACTAGGGGCCATACATGGAAGCTGGGCAAGAACGTGGTTAGCAGGGGTGTTAGAGCTAGGTTTTTTACTTGGAGAGTGGTGAATGAGTGGAATATGCTGCTACAGTCTGTCTTGGGTGCTATGACTGTGAATGAGTTCAAGGCGAGGTATGATATATACTATGTGAATGTCAAATATTTGTTCTTGACATGATGTTAGGGCCTCCCTCGATGAGTCTGTCGACTCCTTTGAGTTGCCCGAAATAATAATAATAATAATAATAATAATAATAAAGAAAAAATACTTCTTCAATCATGGTACAGCACTATTAATAATTTTGTGGAACTCCTATTGAATTATTGGTACATATTAAAAAAATGGGGATCTTGGGGTGAGTCAATTTTTGTGTGGTGAGTAGGGTTTTGCATAATTTGTCAAGCCCTGCATATACACACATTTATAACCTGAAATCAGAATTGGATTTCAGATTTTCTATATTATTAAGACCATTCACAAATACTAATTTTACAAATAAGATTTAACTGAAAATATTCAAACTAGCATGCTGTGTATATTGAAAACTTTGTAAAAGTGTGTCCACCTAGCACAGAAGGGGCATAATAGAGTTCTTACTTGAGTGAAATGTGCATGCTACACTGCCCAGCATGAATGTTAACCATGCTATCGGCCAAGATGTATATATACTTCTTGATTAAGAAACTTTAGGTTGCAAGAAAAATCTTACTTAGTTTGTGGACAGTCCTATTAGACTTGTGGTTGTCAAAAAAGTGAGAAGAATAGTAGCACACACATTATGTATTGCCATCCTACTTGTCTTTAGGAGTGCTCCTCTGCAGTTAGCATATTTTCTTGGTAACCTGCTGTAATTCTGGAATCAATTCCAAATCTATCTAAGATAATCTTAGTAAAATGTTCTTGGTCATAAAGCTTTTATTTATTTATTAATTTCTTTCATTTACCCTTAAGTGACTTTTTCCATCAAAAGAGTTATTGAAAGCTGAAAGCTGGATAACTGGCAGACCTCCAAAAGACTGTAATAGTCTGTGTGGAAGCATGTGGAAAACTGACCGAGCTTCTCATCTAATGTTCCGATTTTCATCGTGTTGTGGTGCAATCCATTGGTAGGCATCTGTCTGGATACTGAAAAAATGAGATGTCTGGAATTTGGTATTTAGTTGACAAAATTTATTCAGTATTGGCTTAACACCAAAACAAAATGATGGTACAACATGATGAAATTTCATGACGGCTTAGGTATATTGCCCAGTTAAATACCCCCCCCCCCACTGTTTTCGCAGGGAGTCAATACAAACACCAAAAAGTTGGCTACTGAAATAAACTCCAACTCATTATTAGTAGGATTTAAGATAAGCTTTATATCAACAGCAAAGAACTGGCAGCACAATTAGAGAAGTACCATGTCAACATAACTGATGTCACCAAAACAAAGAGGACAAAAACACAAATGAGATTCTTTTTCTAAATAGCAAATACAAGATGTTATATTCAGGCAATAAATCAGGGGAAAGGAAGGAGTAGCTGCAGTATTCAATACTAAACATTAGTATATTCCTCTTGAATGGCAGGTAATATCAAGTGATGTGGGTAAACAATGAGCCTTATCTGTGCCTAACTTGTAATAGCAAAAGGAGGTATACTCCAGTTCCTCCTTTTGATATTACAAAAAACTGCTTTCAATGCCCATGTTTTTTTTTGCGAAGTTAAGTTTGTGGACATCAGAAATTTACAGAATTAGGTGCTCCTACTTGGCATCCTGATGCAGAAATCAAAGTTTTCTAGAAGGTGTTTTTTGTGTGCAAAATTTTCATGTAATTTAAACAACCTCTTCATATTATAATAACAATTCCATGACAATGACAGCAAAAGGTATGACCCAATGTTTTCATGGTAACAGGACTCCACCTTTACCAGCTTGCTGCTAAAGGTGGGTTCTGTTGCCAATTAATTGTATGCCAAAATATTATTTTGAATTGGGGAGGTGGAGGTAAGCAGTTACAGAAAGGAATCTAAAGGTTTTAATACTTGGAGCAGATTATGAAAGAAAAAAAAAAGCTTAATTTTTTGCCTTTTTTTGTGTAATTTTTGTGACTCCTGTAATGACTGAGATTCCTCTTACAAAAAATAAATCTTTCAAGCATGAATAAACTCAACATTAATTGGTTTTATACTAGATTCCTGATGAGAACTAGTGATTTAAAACAGTCACTGTGCTAGTCAAATCTTAATCAAAAGTATTTGTCGACCTGGTTGGCTGAGTTGTTAACATACCTGTTCTCCAACCAATGGGCTGTGGATTTGAATCCTGCCTTGAGCATGCGTGTCCGTGATTGTCTTCAGCTGGAACATGAATTTCATTAACCAGTGTGAGACCTTTGGCCCACTTCCTAGAAGTGGGCCAAAGGTCTCAAAAGTGGGTCTTGAAGCAGGTTCAAAAAGTTCTATGTTTGGTCTCTGGTGAAGGGTTTCTGTATTATGTACCTTACCTTACCTATCCTCTTCGCTCTCTGCAGAGCATAGGGCCTCAACCATCGACTTTCATCTGACTCTATTCAATGCTTCTTTTTTGATCTCTTTCCAGGAACATCCCAGCTGTCTTGCCTCTATTTCTAGTTCTCTTCTCCATGTTATCCCGGATCTGCCTCTTTTCCTCTTGCCCTGGGGATTCAATTCTAGTGCAATTTTTACCATTTCTTTATCTGGGTTCCTGATTGTGTGACCTATTCAGTTTCATTTTCTTTTAGTGATTTCATTTCTGATGCTGGTTTGACCTGTTCTCTCCCAAAGTTCCATGTTTGTTATCATAAATTCCTAGTATCTTCCTCAAGCATTTGTTTATGCAGACTTGTATTTTATTTATGTTTTCCTCTGATAGTTACCATGTCTCAGCTCCGTATAGTAAAACTAGTTTAACATTAGTGTTGAAGAGCCTAATTTTGGTTTTTAATTTTATTTCTTTGGACCCCCAAATTTTCTTCATCATACTGAATGCAATCTGTGCTTTCTGGATTCTATTTTGTATGTCCTGTTTGGTTCCTCCTTGTGTGCTAATCACTGATCCCAGGTAGATAAAGTTATCTACCTGTTCCAGTGTTTTCCCTATTATTTCAAAGACTAATTCTTGTTTGGGGTTTATTTTCATTACTTTAGTCTTGTTATGATTTATTTTCAATCCACATTTATTTGCTTCCTGGTTTAAATTATCTATTTTCTTTTGGAGGTGCTGATGTTTTTGTGCCAAAAGGCATATATCGTCTGCAAAATCCAGGTCACTGATTTTATTTGATCATCCCCATCGAATGCCAGTTCTTTCTTCAGATGTTTTCCTCATCACCCAATCAATAACAATCAGAAAGATTGTCGGTGGCAGAGTAGCCTATATTTGGGATTCATTGACTTTGAATGTCCATTTGACATAGACAGAAAGACTATATGGAAGTTAATGAGGCACTACGGGATTCCTCAGAAAATCATAAATATAACAAAGAAAACTCATGAAAAATCCAAAATCCAAATAGTAAATAATGGCAAACTATCAGAACCATTTACAACAAACACAGGAGTAAGATGTAAATAGTTCTGATAGTTTGCCAATATTTATTATTTGGATTTTGTATTTTTCATGAGTTTTCTTTGTGATATTTTGATTTTCTGAGGAATCCAATAGTGCTTCATTAACTTCCATATAGTCTTTCTGTCTATGCTATCAAATGCACATTCAAAGTCGATGAATCCCAAATATAGGCTACTCTGCCACTCTATTGATTTGATTGTTCGACAATTATTCTTAATGTTGAACATTTTTAATGTTGCCTGAACCCAGCCTGTTGTTTCTTCAGTTTAGTTTCAATTTCTTGTTTTCATTCTTTCTAGCAATATTCTAGTGAATACTTTACTTACAACATTTAGAAGTGAAATCCCTCTCCAATTTTTACAAAGTGTTATATCTCCCTTTTTTGGTAATTTCACCAGGAGTCCTGTATTCCAGCCTTCTGACCATTCCTCCTTTTGCCATATTTGATTAAATAACAGGTGTAGCATTTCAACAGTAGTGTTTATATCTGCTTTAAGCAGTTCAGCCTGAATATTGTCACTCCCAGCTGCATTATTATTTTTTATTTTCTTCACTGCCTGAGTTATTTCTAGTTTAGTTAGTTCCTGTATTTCTTTTAAGTATTTCTTGGAAATGTTCTACCCACCTTTTTTCTATGTCTGCTTCATTTGTGAGTAACTTTCCTTGTTTATTTTTTACAGGCCCTTCTCTTTTAAAACTCTTCCCAGCATTGTTATCCCAAACAACCTCTTTGAGTCAAATTTACTTGCTGCTTCTTCAGCCTCTTTACACACTTTACACATTTACAGGAAAATTCTTCTATCTTTCTTTTCCCCTTTTTTTTTTTTAACCTGTCCGTTTTTAAGCTTGTATCTTTCATTTATCCCGTTTCTTTTATTTTCTTCTGTACTTTGCAGAAGTGTATTCCATAAAGCTTTCCTTTCTTCACATAATTTGATGGTTTTTTTCAGAGATCTATTGTTTGTGATTTCTACTCTGCCTTCCCAGAACTTCTTCATTGGTACTATTAAATATATTCTTTATTTTTTCTCAGTTCTCTTTGATATCTATTTCCTTATGTTGTTCTGTAAGGTTTCCATATTTATTCCTTAATGTTACTTTATATTTGTCTTTTGTATCCTTGTTTTTCAGTTTGGAAATATTGTATTTAATTCTTTGATTCTTGACTTTAAATATTTTTCTTAGTTTCATTTTTATTTTTGCAATCAATAATAAGTGGTTTGTAAAGGCATCTACAGCTCTCCAAACGCTTACATCCATCAAAGAGGTTCTCCAAGGTGTGTTTATTAAAATATCGTCTATTTGGTTTTTGGATTTCTTATGAGGTGATATCAAAGTCTGTTTATGGATGTCTTTAAGTTTAAATAGGCATCCTCCTATGATCATATCATTGAAAGTGCAAAAGTCTTTTAGCATTTCCCCATTTTCATTACAGTTTCCTAAATCTTCCTTTCCCATTATTTGTTCATATCCCACATTACTATCTCCTACTTTTGCATTCATGTCACCTATAATTAAAAGCATATCTTTACTTTTTACTTCATCCACTTCTTTTTGCAGCATATCATAGACATCTTCTTTCTCTTCTGTTTTTGCATTATTTGTTGGTCCATATATGTTTATTATATAAGGGGGACCGGAAAGTAATCAATTATTTTTAATAGGTCATTTTTAGCCGATTGTTTTTTCTTAAATAACACATAAATTATTAAATTTGATTTTTATTTAAATATTAGCATTACTTTTCTATTTAAAAAATCTGTTTTTTTTTTAAATTTTAGATTATTATTTTTAATATGGCAGACTTTAAAGTTGAAGAGTACCATTTGTGTCATTGTATGCTGTTTTTATTTCACCAAGGAAAGAATGCTACTGAGGCTACCAAAATCATTTGCTCAACTTATGGAGACATATTGAAGGTTAACAAATGTCAGCGATGGTTTAGGAGATTTGCAGAAAAAATTTTTGATCTCTCTGATCGTCCTCGATCTGGAAGACCTCTTACTCTAGATGACAATGCTCTTAAGACTCTTGTTGAATCAGATCCAAAACAAACCATACAAGAATTAGCAGAGAAACTTAATTCATCATGGTCAACTGTCCAAGAGCACTTACATAAGAGTGGCAAGGTTCTTAAACAGGGTGTATGGGTACCGCATGAACTGTCAGAAAACAATAAAGCACAGAGACGGACAATTTGCAATTCATTGTTGACCAGATGACAAAATAACCCTTTTTTTGGAACGAGTCGTAACTGGTGACGAAAAATGGGTACTGTATAAGAATAATAAATGCAAAAAACAGTTGCTTTCTCCAAATCAAACTCCAATTCCAACACCTAAAGATGGAATTCATCCACAAAAGGTTCTGTTGTGCGTTTGGTGGGATATTCATGGAATTATTCATTATGAACTCATGGAACAAGGTAAGACTATCACAGCAGCCATCTACTGTGAACAATTAGAGCGACTACATCAAGCATTGTTAATCAAATGTCCTGCACTTGCCAATCGAAAAGGGGTAATTTTGCAGCAATGCAAAACCACATTCTGCAAGAATGACTCAAGAAAAAATTAGGCAGTTAGGATGGGAACTTCTATCACATCCTCCATATTTGCCGGATATTGCCCCTAGTGACCATCACTTATTCAGGTCCTTAGAACACAGCATAAGAAATAAAACCTTCTGTTCGCAAGATGATGTCCAAAGGAGTTTGATATCATTTTTTGCCTCCAAAGAAAAAACGTTTTTCAAAAAAGGAATTCTAAACTTAGTAGATCGTTGGAATAAGATTATAATTAATGATGGTGATTATAGAATTGAATAATGTTAATTTGTTCTTTAATAAAATTTATATTAAAAATTTAGTTCAAAAAATTGATTACTTTCCGGTAGTAACATTTTTGTATTTAGTTTTAAATCTAGCTTTGATGATTCTTTCAGAAACTGGTTTCCATTCAATTAGTGCTCTTCTAGCATCTGTTGTTAGCATGAAAGCTACACCTTTGCTGTGTGTGTCACCTTTGTTCTGGTTTCCAGAATATAAAATGTATTTGTTTGTTGTTAGTTGGATTTCTCTGCTAACGTTCCATCTTGTCTCATTTAGACCTAGTATTGCTATTTTGTATCTGTCCATTTCTCTGGTTAGTAAATTAGCTTTTCCACTTTCATACAAAGTCCTAATAATCCAGCATCCAATTTTGGTTAAATGTTTTGGGCTAAAGAGGTTTTTTCTTGGAGTTTTCTGCCTGTCAGCTTCCCCAATGGGGCTTTCACTGGCTTGCTTCATTTTCCCCAGTACTTCTCTCCTCTTGGTTTTGTGTCGGTTTTCTAACAATGGTTGAGGTTTCTGTAGCAGTATGTTTTTTCCATATTATGGTTGCTAGCCACAAGTACAACCCTCCTGCATTCTTATCTGGACTTGGGACTGGCAATGGTGGAGTTCTGTATTATGTACAAACTAATAATAAAAACAAAATATAAAAAAAATCATTAGCTCACCCATGGGACTAACCTACTACGGTTTTACAACATTTTCTGAGCAAATAGCCACATGTAAACAAAAAATAAAAGAAGCTGAATAAATGCATATATATAAGTTGAATATATACATGAAGTCTAAGAGAAATATACACATGAAGTCTAAGAGGAATATACATAGCTTTGGGCAGTCATGTTCTAAATGTGCAATACCAAAGCAACTGATGGTTGAAAGCACTCACTCACTTATCAGGAAAGTGAATCACTTTCCTGATAAGGAAATTAGTGTTAAAACTGGATTAGAAAACCTGAAGTTAATACCTTTTAGGGAATACATAAAAGGAGAGACTGTTTTAATGGACAACCGTAGAGGGAATAAACTAAGAGGAAGAAAAATATATTTTGTAAATTTGGAGTTACTGTGAAAGAATGTTGAATAGCTGCTGTTTGTATTTTAATAGACTGTGTGAGAAAAGTGGAGAAATTACCAATGCCAATTCTGAGTAACAGTAAAGAGAAATATCTGTAAAAATACAAACTGAATTTCTACAAGAGTGATACAAAATGGTGAGATATGGGTAATGCTGTTATAACCTTGTCATAACAATGTTAAGTATAGTAACACTGCCATAACATGCTGTAATTTAAAATTATGTATATCTAAGTTTAGATTACTAAACTTTCTATCATCAATTTGTCTTCAAATAAGTTTGCTATTTGTCATGTTTATAATATTGCAAAATCTTACATTTCAATCTCTGGAGAATCAACGTATAAGCCTAAACATTAAGATTTCAATATCATTAAGCACTTCTAACTGCATTAATCCACATATATCTTACTCTGAATATTTTCTTCCCATCATAGATTCAAACACCTCCTTTGTAAACATTTCCTCTCCCACTCTGTTTATGTGAATTTATTTAATTTAGATTAGTTCTGTAGAGCCTGTGTAGCTCAGTGGATGAGTTGGCAGAGCGGTGGCGCCTCTAGCTTTCATAGAGTGCAGACGTGTTTTCTAGTGCTCCCTATTGTTAGTAATCCGCGCGACCCTTGCCCCGACCCCCAGGCCGCAGAGGAAGACCGAAGATCAACCGTAGCTTCGCAGGCTAATGCGAAGGTTAGAAGGAACTGTAAGTACCTCTTGGTTTCAACCATTTCGTGATATGAATAGCATAATGAATAGAAATAACAATTTTCAACCTAAAGTAGATAGTGAACAAGAAAATCGGTCTGAAGGTTTTAACTCGCAGGACCTATTAAAATCTTTAAACTTACCACCCGAAATAGACTGGTCTAAAACTGTTATTCTTAAATGTGACGCAAAATGCGGTCCTTACATTGAGGAGGACATAATTAAAAGCCTTACGGAAAACAAAGTTAAAGGAAGTGATGTGTGGCATTTAGGTCATCTAAAATACAATTATGTTTTTCTATTGTCGTTCAAACAACTGACCGTTAAAGAACGATTTGCCAGCATGGGGAACATCCAAGTGAGGAATGGCACCTCTGAAATTATTAATATAAATGCATTTAGAAAATTAGAAATTTTAATACACTGGATGCCACCCCACATACCAAATCACTTGGTTGCTCTCCACTTTGAAAGATTCAGAAAAATAGAATTTTTGGAAAATATATCAACAATTAAGAATGATGACTGGTCTCATGTCCTAAGCAACAAAAAAAAATTAGTCATAGAACTCAACGAAGGTGCAAAAATTGACGACATCCCATATACTATAAGAGTGAAAAAGGTTATGGGAATAGTCGTGGTCCCAGGAAGACCGCCATCCTGCTTCCGTTGTAAAAAAATCGGACATCTACGCAGACACTGCAATGAGCCGAAATGTGAAAAGTGCAACCGCATAGGTCATACAGCAGATCAATGCAAGGGTAGCACGTACGCTTCCATATTGAGGCAAAACGAAGAGTCCCCAGACATAGAAGGCGGAGAAGAGGATGTGCAAGACACAGATGGGCATAACAAAGGTAAAGAAGAAAATAGGGAGAGTAACAAAGGAAGCAACAACTCATCAACTGACAAGGAAGAAAAAAAAAACTTCACGTTACAAAAAGACAACAAAACCACTGTTCCAGAAATGTCTATATCAGACGATAAGAGGGGGGAAGGCAGAGAAAGTGAAATTCCAGAAAGTCGCCCTGAGCCATTACCGAGGGAAGAGATTAGTGGAAAGAACTGTACAGGTGACAAGCAGGAAATCTCAAATGAGTCACAAATAACCTGTAATCCAAAATCCCAAGGGCAAACAAGTAGCAAGTCGCCAGCAACACAAAACGCAGCTCCTAAAACACAGCGAAGAACAAAAATTAAGGTCACGCCAAATACCACCAGAGCCAGAAGCAAAACATAAAACTACCCGAATAATTGTAACAGAACAAATCAGAACCAAAATGAAGTTAATGAGCCTAGATTGTAACGGGATAAATACCAAAGAATGCCAAAACCTGCTGATCAATGAAATTCACAAAAAATTGCCAGACATCGTAATGTTGCAGGAAACAAGAATTCACGCGCCAGAGCCAATAATACGACTAGAAAAAAGACTAGTCCATCACTACATCCTAATCAATGAACCTGCCAGCAGTAGTTCTAGCAGTGGAGTAGCTATCCTTATCAAAAAGGCACCACACATGCAACTGCTGTCCCACGAAGTCTCTGTCAGGCACAGGACCCTAGAAGTTGACATACATCTCGACAATCAAATAATAACCTTAATGAATGTGTACGGTCCAACAAAACATGAAGAAAAAACAACATTTTGGCAGATAATCAAAGAAAATCTGCAACAGAAGAACATAACAATAATTGCAGGTGACATGAACTTCGTGGAACAGCCCTTCATTGATCAGGAGAAAGTGTCACAAGCACCACAGAAAGGACACATCAAGACCTTTGTAGATTGCGGGCTAACAGATGCCTTCAGATTCTTGCATCCAAAAAAAAAGGAGTTCACACATTTCGCTCCTGGGAACGCCTCAAGAATCGACAGGGTTTACATGTCCCAATACAGAGGCTTCACTGCGAGCAGTGTTGAACATATCCCTGTAACTTTCAGCGACCACTACATGGTAATAGCAGAATTTCAACCCCCTCACAAGGAAAAAAGAACAAAATTTGTCAACAGAAATTTCCCACTACATAAATTTAATCAGAACTTAACGAAAGATGAAGAATTCAACAAAGAAGTACAAAATATAATATCAGACGTAGAAAAAATAGTCAATCCAATAATAGCCTGGGAAACTTTCAAAAGAAAAATTAAAAACGCAGCCATAAAAATTAGCACTAAAAGAAAACACCAGCAAAACCAAGAAAGAGAGACAGATCTAAAGAAACTATCCAGCCTGTACTACATGGATTGGACCAAACCAGAAGTTAAACAAGAAATAAATCTAATTAGAGAAAAAATTAAGGCGCAACAGCTTCAGGAAATAGAAGGAGCATGGCTCCGCTCCCGGTTAAGAACCATAGAAAATGATGAGGGCAAAATATCCACAGCTTGGATTTTCGAAAAAAGGAATTATGAAAGAAAGAGAATAGAATGTTTACACTACGATGGGAAAATCATTCAAGACGATGCAGAACTACTGCATGCTATTCATGAATACTTCGCAACACTGTTTTCGGAAAAACAAAGCGAGGAACGGGACAGAAACAAATTCCTCCCCTTCATACCTAAGATAACCCAGAAAGAGGCGGAAGAATTTGATATCCCGATAACAGCAGCAGAATTCAGACAAACAGTAAGGCATTTACCAGACAAGAAATCCCCAGGAGAAGACGGTCTTACAAACGAATTTTACAAGCACTACTTCCAAAAATTCGAGCATTTATTTATGAGAATGACCCAAGAAATATACCAAACACAAATAAAACCAGACAGATTCAGCACAGGGTACATCACACTTATCCCGAAAACTTCAGACACAGAAAAATTAAAAGACATAAAGCAATGGAGAGGAATAACACTTTTAAACACCGATTACAAGATCATCTCAAAAATCCTATCCAATAGAATCCAGAAGTACCTACAGAAATTAATATCTCCCGCACAGACTTGTGCAATTAAGGGCAGAAATATAGCAGACACAATTACTCATTTAAGATCAGTATACGAGTACTACAGTCTGACTGACAAACCCTGTGTCCTACTAGGCTTGGATATAGAAAAGGCGTTTGATACCATAAGCCACGTATATATATTCAAAGTTGTAGAGGAAATGGGATTTGGCCCAAAATTTAGGAACTGGCTGCAAACTTTCTACGAGAATGCAGAAAGTCAAGTAATCATGAACAGGAAGCTATCCGCATCTTTTAAAATGAAATGCTCAGTGAGACAAGGAGACCCCCTCTCTATGGCCCTCTTCGTCCTTACACTAGAACCAGTCATCAGAGCGATCAACTCCAACAAAGAAATCAAGGGAACAAACATTCACGGGGAGAGCCAAGCAAAAATATTGGCATATGCTGACGACATCACATTAACCCTAGAGACGGAAACATCCATTGAAGAGTCAATGAAATTACTAGATGCCTTTGCAAGAGCTTCTGCCCTGAAAGTAAACCTGAATAAATCTCATTGCATGCTAATAGGAAAATGGGAAAAGAACCCTGAGATTCCTCAAGGCATAAGAACTCAGGAATACTTACCGGTTCTGGGAGTTAAAATAGGCGGCCCAGAAACGTATGAAAAACAGTGGAAAGAACTCCACGCAGCTGTTGCGTGGAAAATAAATACTATGCGCCCAAGACAACTATCTGTAAGAGGAAAAGCGCGAATATGCAATATATATTTATCCTCTCGCATCTGGTACAAAGTGAACAACATCCCGTACCATGGGCAATGGGCAGACAAGATCCACAGGCTGTGCGCCACCTACATCTGGGGCTCTCGGTACGAACCGATGAGGAGAACAACACTCTTTCACGAATTAGAAGCAGGAGGTCTAGGTCTAATTAATATCCACTTAAAAACAGTTATCAACAGAGTGAAGACGGCAGAAACAGCAAACACCAAGTCATACCACGGATATGCAATAGCATTCCTACAGAAATGCCTTCCACACAGAATAATCAGCACAATGCCAGAGATTCGCGGAAGAGTTCCCAGAATGTTTACAGAGATGGCGGAGGGATACGTATTTGTAACAGAGCGCATCAACACTGAAACCTTAATAAGTCAAAAAACAAAAGCAACATACTACAAACTAAGCAGAACAACCATTCCCATACCACAACATAGAGAATTAAGAAGAGGACAAATCACACTCAGCCCGGTATTAAACAATATCTTCAAGCTCCCAATACATCCAAAGTATAAAACCTTCTTCTTTAAAGTACACCATGCCTGCCTACCAACCAAGATGTGGATAGTGGCTAAAGGTATATCCCTTGAAGGGCATGCAACATGTCAGTTTTGCCAGGAACTGGAGACACTATACCACCTAATGTTATATTGCAAGGAAGCAGAAGTAACTTGGAAAGCCGTTAAAAGATGGCTTCCAGAAATCAAAGTAATCAATGAAGAAATGTTATTCTGGCTAAAAGGAAAACATATAAACAGGGTGCAAACAATTGTTCTAATCCTAACGATGTACACAATTTGGGCTCACAGATGCGACCAAGCGTATGGACGGGAAGACAGTCCCGGAACAATATCGAAATTACATCACTACATCCAGGAGGAGATCACCAATTCGGTCCAGTCCAGAAGAATGACTACAGAAGAATGGACACACTTAACCTCCAACCTTACATCAGATGAACCCTCCAACCAACAACAGAACGACACCTTCATCACTCCTAGTGGAAATGGGGCAAATCGGAAGTAAATTCGGAAGGATACTAACTCTCCACCTCCACCAGAGGAAACAGCGCCTGAGTCACTTGGAACAGATCTCCTACCGCAGGAAAAAAAAGTGCTCTCCTACTTCATTGCATGCGAATGTTATTTCGCTGTCCAGATGTATATATGATTTATCTTGTAGAATATATAGATTGTTAAATACATAATAAGTGTGATATATAATTATATATATGGTATGTAAATAGAATTAACTGTATATTTAAAAAAAAAGCTGAATTATACCTTAATTGATGTAATAGAGAAAATAATGTGTCTGTAACTAACAGATGAGATTCCCTGTTTATAAGTAAATGAAGTTAAGGCATTTTAAGAGAACAGTAATGTAACAACTACATTATAACATGATGATATAATATAAAATGAAACTTCGATTGAAATAATGGTATAACAAATGTATATATTGTATATAGAATTCATTATGATGTAAATAATTGCAAAAGTTTATAATAAAGTTGTTTAAAAAAAAAAAAAAGTGTAGCTCAGTGGATGTGGCGTTTGCACACCACCGTGCTTGGCCGCGTGAGGGAAGGCTTGGTTTCGAGTCTAGTCGGCGACTAGAGGAAATTTTTCTAAGCCTTTTTTTCGACCGGTTCCCAAGTTAGTCGATCTCTGGCACGGGCGAGCAGGTTTTTCCTCCCGGAAACTCGGGTTTTTCGTCCTGTAAACTCAAGAAAATCGACCGTAGAACCCACATTATTTCAGACATTAAATATATTGTGTTAGGGTTAGGGACCACGAGATGGCGGCACATTTGAGCCATCTCTCTTCACTGTGTACCACTTAATTAGTGATAGCCTTGGGCCATCTATCTCTGATTGGGTACGAGTGGAGATTGAACTGCCCACGCAGTCTCCAAAAGTTAGATAGGGCTAAATGGCCTATACGGGAATAAAAAGGCGTTAGCTGATTTTTTTTTTTAAAGAATAGTTCTGCTCACACATTCTTGAATGGCAACAATGTCATGTTGACTAATTTTGACAGTAATATATCAGAACACAGAAAGATAACTAAAAAATTATTTATTGACTTATTGCTGATATTTTGCTGGTGTTATAACCAGCATCTTCAGAGCACAAAACACAGTTTGTCACAGTATGCAAAACTACAATAACATGGTGTAATAATGGGGTTAGTTTAAAAAATTGCAGCAACAACACAAAGACTAAAGTCCTAATTAGGCGCCCTCTATGTTAAAAAAAAAAAAACAGAAAGAGAGAGAGAGAGAAAGTACTAGTTATGTCTTAAGATGACTGTCTCCCAAATCTTAGGCAAATTTATACAGCCATATTTGTTAAGATTCAGAGTATGTTTTAAGGCTTCTGTTGCTTCGAAGACTTTTACAACTCAGAGAGATTGTAGAACAGTCTCTCTGAGTTGTAAAAGCTTCTGTGCATTACTTTTGTTTTCTTCCAGTTGATTCTGTGTGCAGGGGTATCCAAAGCATGGTCTGCTAGGCCCGAATTGCCATAGCAATAGTACCAGATATATCTTTTATGTTCACTGATGCGGATGTCCACAGTTCTTCCTGTTTGACCATAGTAAGCTTGTCACATGGGCAGAGTACTTCATAGACTCCTGGATGTGATAAAGGAGAGATGCTGTCCCTGGGTGAATGGATGAGAGTTGCTAATTTCACACACGGTCTGAATACAGTGCATAGTTGATGTTTATCGAGAACTCTAGATATCTTTTCCGATGTGCCTTTAATGTATGGGATGGTGACTGTTTTGTTGTAGTTCTCTGTGGCAGATAGGAGGAGGGGTTTCTTGGGAGCATTTAATATTTTGTCTATCTTATTACTATTATTACAGGCAACTCCAGGGAGTCATTAGACTCATCGAGGGAGGCCCCAAATCATATTCATCACAACTATTCGACATTCATACAGTATCTATCATACCTCGCCTTAAACTCATTCACTGTCACAGCATCCACCACAGACTCAGAGAGTGCATTCCACTCATTCACTACTCTAAAAGTAAAGAACTCAGCTCTAACACCTTTACTAACCACACTTTTGCCCAGTTTCCATGGATGTCCCCTAGTCTGCCCACAACCAGCCCTGTTCTCAAAAATATCTTCTGAATTAATTTTATAGAAACCCTTCAGTAATTTGAATGTCTCAATCATATCTCCCCTCCTCCGCCTATCAACCAATTTTTGCAACCCACAAATCCTCAATCTTATGGGGGATCATAGCCACTGGCTAAGAAGGTGTGGCATAAGTGAGCCAGTTCAGCAGCAAGAGCATTGTCATTGGAACAGACTGATCTCTTTCTGTGGGTCAGTGTTTTTAAGTTACCATACTGTTGAGGAAGGTGATGGTGCGATTGTTTATGTAAACATCTCACTGTATATGTGGGTTTTCTAAAAACTGAGAATGATAAGGAACAACTGGAAGATGTGTGATTAGTGTATCCAGGGTGTTGGCTATTTAAATGCGCTAAGAATGTATCCAATGTGCCTGGGCCATGGGGCCAAATAGCAAGCACATCGTCAACATAGCGTAGCCAAAGTTGGTTTGAGAGTGGCTGTATTAATAGCTAGTTTTTCCAGGTGTTCTATGTAGAAGTTGGCTAAGGGGGGGTGGGAAGGAAGCCCATAGCTATCCCATCTAATTGTTTGTATGTATATATATATATATATATTTTTTTTTTTTTAGCTTTTACAAGTCAGAGAGATTGTTCTTAGAAGTAACAGAAGCCTTAACACATACTCTGAAACTTAACAAATATGGCTATATAAATTTGCCTAAGATTTAGGAGACAGTCATCTTAAGACATAACTAGTACCACTTTCTCTCTCTTTTTTTTTAAAAAACATAGACGGCACCTAATTAGGACTTTAGTCTTTGTGTTGTTGTTACAATTTTTCAAACTAGTCCCATTATTACACCATGTTGTTGTAGTTTTGCATACTGTGACAAACTGTGTTTTATGCTCTGAAGATGCTGGTTATAACACCAGTGAAATATCAGTAATAAGTCAATAAATGATAATTTACTTATCTTTCTGTGTTCTGCTATATTACGTCAAAATTAGTCAACATGTACGATAAACACCTAAGCCTTTCTACACGTTTAACAACAATCAATTTCCTTCTAATATTTTAATTTTTCATATCATTTTGCCAATAATACTCTGTTCGATTCCCACATTACTCTCGGAATTCTTATATCTATAATTTCTAGTCTTCGATCACGTTTTATTTCTAATCCAACTCTCAGATTCATTTTAAGTTAATTTTAACTTAGCCTTCAACACTGTTTTGTACACTACTACTTTAGCATTTTGGCTAATTTTTCTGTTATTTCATATAACTTTGTTCAATGGGAATAAACAAAGTCTGTATTACCATACAGACTTTGTTTATTCCCTGATTACTTGTACCAGATTTATTTAGGAGTGCCAAGTTCAATATTTCATGTAATGTAATATCAGGTTTAATGTCACTTTTCTTTATAACGCAATCAATATAGATGATGAACAAGAGCAGCAAGTGATAGTGCACACACTTATCTTAAACCTGATTTTAATTGAACCATTTTCCTGTATCTCCTTGAATTCTAACTGCTGACTTACAACTTAAATATACACAGTTTCTCAATATAAAGCCATGTCTGGCACCTTGTCATTTGCCTTTTCCAGATCTACGAAACTTAATACAGATCATTGTTATACTCCTATGATTTCTCAACTGTTTGTCTGAAGTGAAAATTTGTTCCTGACAACACTTATTTGGTCTGAACCTAGCTTGTTCTTCACCAAGTTTATCTTCCACAATCTTTCTCGAGTATACTGAGTATACTTGCATAATTCTTACCTGGAACACTGGGAAAATTCAGCTGTAATTTTCATATTCAGTTTTATTTCTCTCTTAACAGATTAGTACTCTTGGAGCTCTATTCCAATCATCCAGAATTTGCCTTTCTGAATTATGCAACTATAAAAACTTTTATACTTGCATGTTTAGACATTTCTGGTCTAATAACATCAAGTGTGGCCACCTTTCCATATTTCAGGTTTCTGATGACTTTTCCACTGCTCTGTAAATGCTTCTATGCAATTATTTCAGATATTGAGCATATCATTATCTTCAGTTTTCATATTACTTTTATCATCAGTGATTCCCCTATCCCCCTTTTTTTTTAGAGTAAAAAAATTTCTACTGCATTTCTAAGCTTATCAATATTCCTCCAGAGTACTCTGTACCATCACAGCACAGAAAAACCTCGCTTAGCACGATTAATTAATCCACCAAATAATGTGCGGTGAGCGAAATCACACTAATTTAATACGATAAACAATAGGAATAATTATAATTCATCCATCAGTTAGCGTAAAGTTGAAAAAAAATTACAGTGTAAGCTATATTAGAGGATAAAATCATCAAAGTTAATAAAAATCAATTTCTTAATTTTTTATTTAATGTCTAAACATTTGATTGACTGAATAGTGCTCAACTTTGTCATCTTGTCATGCAATTTGTGATAGCTGGTGATCACTTTATCAAGATTTGAGCTGATTTCGAAGCTTCGTTCCATATCAGAATCAGCATCAAACAAAATTTCCTTAGCATTCTCAATGTGATTGAAAACTAGCTCAAGTTCTTTAGCAGTTTACTTCTTTGTTGTAATATTCTCTTCTTGTTTGCACTGACAAGTCTTTTGACTCCATGGATGTCTGGTGTTAATAATCATAATAATAACGAAACTTATATTATGCATTACATGATTAAATGTAGATGATGAATAACAGTGGACAGTAATGCACACTATCTCCACTGTTATTCATCATTTGAGTGACCAAAGTCTCCATAGCCACAATGCTCTACAAAATTAAATTTACAACAGTGAAAGCCAACTGTAAATGTTAAAACTATAATGCATAATGAAACATATATTTCACCTGATAAGCTTTCCGTATGGCTTGAGGACTGGCCAAATAATTCTGAAAATATAAATACTATTAATAATGTGATATAAGTTATTTCATTAATTGTTCAAGTTAATTGAAATAATTCCACAAGTATAAATTGCAGAAATGCTGTAGAATCTGAGAGAGAGAGAAGGTTAGTTATCAAGCGAAAATAATCAAATTCTTACTTTTACTTATTCCCTTTCCAAGTTATTGAAGGTTTCTGTTTTCTTCTACCTGGAGAAGACCAGTTAAATACTTTTCTTGGCCCATTTATAGCTGCTATCCTTCTGATATGATCATACTATTAGGGACAGCATGGCTTTGTGAAGGGTAGATCATGCTTCAGTAACTTGCTCAAGTTTTATAACAAGGTGACGGCAGAACTGGATAAGGGAAATGGGTTTACAGTGATACTGCTGGACCTGGCAAAGGCGTTTGACAGGATACCACATGGAATTCTAATCCGTAAACTACAACATATGGGAATGGATATAGGGTTGGTGAGATGAATAGGTGGGTGGTTGACGGAGAGATATCAAAGAGTAGTTTATTCAGGAGTAGAGTCCAAAAGACGGCCTGTGACTAGTGGTGTGCCACAGGGTTCTGTTCTTGGACCACTGCTGTTTAATCTGTTCATTAACGATATAGGGAAGGATCTAAGTGAAACAGTTCATTTGTTCGCTGATGATGCAAAGTTGTGTAGGGCGATAATGAATGCAGAAGATGTCAAAGTCTTGCAGGATGACTTAGATAGATTGGAGTTCTGGGCTAAGGAAAATGGATGTCAATTTAATGTGACAAAATGTAAGGTTATGCATTTTGGGGTGAAAAGATTAGCAGCAGTATACCACATTGGTGGAACTGTACTCCAAGAGATTGATGAGGCCAGGGACTTGGGAGTATTGGTGGATAGGGAGATGAAGTTTAGGGGGCACATTGCGAAAGTAGCTAAATCAGCTCATCAACTCACTTGGTTGTTGAAAAATACCTTGACGAGCAGAGACAAGCAAGTTATTGTACCTCTGTACTGAGCCCTGATAAAACCTCATCTCGACTACTGTGCCCAGATTTGGTCACCTCGGTTCCTTCTTGATGGGGAGGAGGTGGAGAGGATCCAGAGGCGAGTGACTAAGATGATAGTAGGTCTATAGAATGAACCATATGAGAACAGGTTGAAGATTTGTGGGTTGCAGAAACTAGTTGATAGGAGGAAAAGGGGAGATATGATTGAGACATTCAAATTGCTAAAAGGATTCTATATAATTAATTCAGAGGATATTTTTGAGATCAGGACTGGTGGTGGGAGAACTAGGGGACACCTATGGAAGCTGGGCAAGAGTGTGATTAGCAGGGGTGTTAGAGCTGGGTTCTTTACTTTTAGAGTGATAAATGAGTGGAATAAGCTGCCAGAGTCTGTTGTGGGTGCTATGACAGTGAGCGAGTTCAAGGCAAGATATGATAGATACTGTGAGAATGTCGAATAGTTGTGTGGACATGATGTTTAGGGCCTCCCTTGATGAGTCTAAGGACTCCCTGGAGTAGCCCGAAATAATATAATAATAAAGTTTTTCGTTCCAGTCTTTTAATCACAGAGCCTAACAGGTGATCCATTTTCTGATTTCTTTCTGCATTCAGTAGATATCCTAGAGATACAACAGATCCTTCTTAGGCCATCCATTTCTACTGCATATAGCCTTTATTTCTGACACTGTGTTAGTGATCACCCCCCCCCCCCATATATCAAAATACTTATGATGACCTTAACAGTTTTCTTTGTTTTTTTATGTGCTTTTCTGCTCCATAGCATAATAATAATAATTCACATCTCTCTTGCAAGTGCCAGATTTATGTGACATTGTTCCTGGAGTTCCCTCAAGTGCTCAACTGATTTAATTTTCATGTTCCTAGTATATCGAAGTCATACCTTATCTCTTCCTGTCACCAGCAGGTATGAAGATTTATCTGAAGTCATTCGAATTCACATGGTTCTAAATGTTTTCATATTATGAAATTAGCCATTGGCAAAAAGCAAAGAATGTATCACTTATCCCTCAGAATGAAGAATCCATCCCTCAACATATCTTGGTCTCTAAGTACATTCTCTAAATAAATTTTAAAAAGAATAAGAGACATTCATATCTTACCCTTAATCCTGTTGTTGTTTTCAATTCTTCTGAAATCTTTGATCCAACTTTAATTGTTTCTCAGGCTGTGTCACAGTTCTTCTTTATCAGCTGGATAAGTGGATCATCCACTCCATGTTTTCTAAGTGCTTTTAACATACTTGAGTAATTGACACTCATAGGCTTTCTCTAGGTCTAGAAACCATAAGGAGTTCTTATTTGCCAGATGACAGAAAAATGAGTGTGAACTCATCTGTCATATTATGAATGTTATCTGTACAGACTTCTTCCACATAAACTTAGCCTGTTGTTTTAAAATGTCCATATCAACCAGAGCTTCCAGTCAATGTTTTTTTTTTTCTTCTCTCTTTGCTCAGAGAAATAAAAAGGATTTAAACATACAAATTTATTGTTTTAATACTGACCATATTGTAATCCGTACAAACATCTTACATTCTTTGCCTACCGGTTTCGCTAGCAAACTGTCTAGCTTTTTCAAGGTGTTGACGGAAAAGCATAAAAAAGAATAAATGCAAATTGAAAGGAACATAAAAACGTTGTGAACAATCTAGTAGCTAAGGTTACATGTTCGCGTGACAGAGACTGAACGGACTTATTGTTCTTATTCATTATCACGCATGTGTGTTTGTTGTAAACGCGTAATGTGATTACTGGCTAGCTGTAGTTCAGATGGATTTAGAGAGAGGATCAGGTTTTTCCACTAACTGTTTAGAATAGTACCCTGATTCCTGTTGAGGTTTCCGCCGGTTATTATCACTATTGTGGCTTCCTTGAATAAATAAACGATGTTTTTTTACAGCTTTACAGCTCTGAATACACCTGACAAGATAAGGTATATAACTCAGAAATTAAGAAGAAATTAGATCATGTAGGATATAAAACAGAAGACAATATACTTTGCAACACAGAGGAAACTGAAAATAGATGGCCAAATTTTATAAGTGCAATATATGAGAGAGCTAACAAGATTATTCCAAGAATTAAATCTTCTTCTTCTGCAGCTTCTCCCACTTAAGTGGGAGAAGCTGCAGAAGAAGTAGTTCAAGTTCTTCATCCTCAAGTCCTCTTCTACCAGCTCCCTCCATCTCTTCTTTGGCAGCCCACTCTTCCTCCTTCCTTGCACATCCATCTGCATGATCCTTCTTCCCAAACATTCGTCGTCACTCCTCATCACATGACCAAACCATCTCAACCATGCCTCCTGTATCTTCACTCCTAAGTTCGTAACTTTCACTGTTCCCCACACAGTAATTTCTCAGACGATGCTTTCTAGTCACACCGCAAATCAACATAGGAATTCTCATCTCTGCTACTTCCATCCTACTGATGTTATTTTTCCTCAGGGCCACAGTTTCCATAGCATACGTCATAGCTGGCCTCACTACTGTCCTATAGATTTTGCCTTTCAGATTCATCAGCACCCTCTTATCACATAATACTCCAGCCACCTCCCTCCAGTTCCTCCAACCCGCTTGTATCCTGCATCACATTTCTTTCTCAGCCCCTCCATCTTCTTCCTTCCACTGTTGAACCTAAGTATCTAAAGTCCCTCACCTTCCTGATGACATTTCCTTCCAGATCCAGATTTGTCTCCTGGCCACAGCCCACTGTGCAACACATACACTCTGTCTTACTTCTGGTCAGTCTCATACCTCTCTCTTCCAGTACATTTCTCCATCTTTCCAGTTTAGTTCCGACCTCTTCTCTCACCTCCTCCGTCACCACCTCCATCACAACATTAAACAGAAATGGATTTAATGCTGACCCTTGATACAAGCCAACTGTTACCTGAAAACTTTCTGTCTGTCCCAGACAGGTCCGAACTCTTGTCTTCACATTTCTGTACATCTCCTGCACCAACCTGACATATTTCTCTGGTACCTTCTTCTCCCTCAGACACCTCCAGACTTCTTGCCTTGGCACTCTATCGTATGCTTTCTCCAGATCAATAAATGTCAGATGTAGCTCCCGTTGTTTCTCTCGAAACTTTTCCTTCATCTGCCGTAACCCAAAGATAGCATCCGTTGTTGATCTACCAGGCATGAAGCCAAATTGTTCCTTTGCAATCTCCACCTTATTCCTCAATCTTCCATCAAGAATCCTTTCTAGGATTTTCATTGTGTGGGACATCAACTTTAATCCTCTGTAATTCTTACAGTCTTCTGCATCCCCTTTACCCTTGTAGATGAGGACAAGAGTACTCTCGCTCCATTCCTCGGGTATATTTTCCTGTTGGCAAACTTTCATGAACAGGTCCCACAGCAGGTCAATTCCCCTCTTCCCCCATTGCCTTCTGCCTCCACTGGAATCCTTACAGGGGCCCACCGATTTTCCATTCCTCATCCTCTTCATGGCCTCCGTCACTTCCACTCTACTGATGTTCTGCACCATCCCCTCAGAAGGCTGCCCATCTTCTCTGTGAGTCCTTGCATTTTCCTCATTCAATAGTCCCTCAAAATATATTCTCCATCTATTTCTTATGTCCATATCTCTCCATAATACTCTTCCTTCAGCATCTTTGATCTGCCTCACATGTAAGATGTCCTTTGCTGCTTTATTTCTACATTTCGCTAGTTGGTAAAATTTTCTCTGTCCTTCCTTTGTTTCTAATTGATCATACAGATCATACAGAATATGCCATGGCCTTAGCCTGTGCCACAACTCTCTTGGCTTCTTGCTTTCTCTCTCTGTACACCTCTCTGTCCTCTCTTGACTCATCCCACTTCTGCTTTGCCTATCCTCTTAGCTGTCACTGCCACTTGTACATTATTATTCCACCACCAACCCTCCTTCCGCTCTGTAATCTTTCCAGATGTCTCACCAAGCACCTCGATTGCACAGCTCAGGATTACTTTTGAATTATGTTTCCACCAATCTTATACACTTTCTGGTCCATCCGAAATCCTCTCTAACACCAACGATTCCTCACACTCTCTTCTTTTAAGTAAAACCACTCATCCCATGGCTTCCAGAGATTCTTATCTCAATCTTATTTTAAAGTCTACGCACAGAAGTTGGTGTTGCTGTGCCACTTGATCTGTTGGAATTACTTTACAATTTGTCACAACCTTAAGATGTTTTCTTCTAGTCAAAATGTAGTCCATTTGTGAACTGTTGTTACCACTTCTAAATGTTATCAAATGTTCTTCTCTCTTGTATAAAAACCAGTTCACAATTGCCAGATCAAACGCTACTGCAAAGTCCACAATCCTTTCTCCTTTCTGGTTCATCATTCCCACTCCGTGGCCACCATACACCCTTTCAGTCTCTATTCTGTCTCCCTATGTATCTGTTCAAGTCTCCTCCGACAATCATCATCTCATTTTCTTCCAGTTCCCTCATTTCTTCATCTAACACGTTCCAGAACTCATCTTTCTCCTCTGCAGTACAACCAACTTGCGGGGCATATGCACATAATACGACCACCCGCTCTTCTCCAAGACCCAATTTCATTTGCATGATCCCGTCGTTCCTTCTACCCACTTCCAATACTTTGCCTTCATTCTGCCACACACCACAATTCTTACACCATTTCTTCCCTCTTTATTTGCTCCAGAGTAGAACAATTTATACTCATCTCCCAGTTTCTTTGCCTTTTCCCCCTTGTCTCCTGCACACATAAAATGTCCAACTTCCTCTTCCTCATCATGTCTGCCACCTCTCTTCCCCTTCCAGTCATGCTTCCAACATTCAGTGTTCCCACTCACAACATCCTCTCCACCTGCTGGGCTTGCTTCTTTAACTGCAACCACCCTTGATGCGGTAGCCCTCATCCACTTCTCGCAGCTGTAGGGTTTAAGGGGTATACCCTAGCCCTTATATCATTTTCTCTTTGACTCATATCATAGGTAGAGCTGGCAGTGAAGTTTTACGACCGGATGCCCTTCCCGACATCAACCCTCACCATTTATCTGGGCTTGGGACCGGCACCTATTGATGCTAGCTTGCCTCCTTCGGTGGCTGCATAAGATGAAATAACTTAGCAAGATAATAAAGATTCACCCCTAGCCCTCAAATACTCTAATAGCATCAGGGGGAAGGAGCAAGGAGAGGAGAAAGAAGCAAAGAAAGAAGGAGAGGGACCAATAACAGATGTATATTACATGAAGTAAGGCATGGTCCAGCATCAGGTACCTCGGGTTTGCCATGCCCATACTCACTAAAGTGAGCCCTTGAGCCCATTCCAAGAATTAAATACAATAAGAAAAAACCCTGGATGACAGAATCAATATTAGAACTTATGAATGAAAGACAAAAAAAGAAAAATACACACCAGTGTAGAATACTCAGTAAAATTATAAAAAATAAATGAAGGAAGGCTAAAGACAAGTGGCTGAATGAAAAATGCAAATAAATTCAGGAATTGGACAACAAACACAATAGTAAAGAAATGCATAAGTCAATCGAAGCTCTGACAAAGAAAATGAAAAATTTCAACTGTAATCTTTGTATAAAATATCAAAATGGAAAAAGGCTACTGGAGACACAAGATATCTTAAAAAGATGGAAGGAATATGGAAAAAAACTGTTTGACCCTGATCGCACAGACACACCAGATATATAAAATATGGATGGTGAATCAATTACATATGAAGAAATAGAATATGCTCTAAGTCAAATGAAAATAGGTAAAACACCAGCTCCTGATCAGATCCCTATCGAATTGTTAAAGAAATTAAATGAAAACACAATTAATTACCTAAGGGTTATTTTTAATAACATCTATGATACAGGATACATCCATGATGGTCTAAGAAAATCCATCTTTGTCACTATTCCCAAAAATCCAAAGACTTTTGAATGTTCAGAATATAAGTTTAACAAGCTTTAATAAGTTTACAAAATTACTACTGAGAATAATCCTAGAAAGAATAAAAGGCACTTTGTCAATAGAAAACAATCAGATTTTCAAAAAGACAAAGGTACAAGAGAAGGAATTTTCAATTTGAAAACATTATGTGAAAGAAGCCTCGATAACTAGAAAAGCATATATCTTTGTTTTATTGACTACACTAAAGCATTTGATTTAATAGATCACAAGAAATTAATACATATCCTACAGAATAATGAATTAAAAGGAAAAGATCTACATATAATTACAAATATATACTGGAATCAAATGGCCTCAATAATATATAAAAATGCATATTCTTACAACTTTGAAATCAAAAAAAGGGGGTAAGACAAGGATGTGTCTTTTCATCCTTACTGTATAATATATATAGTGAGCAAGTTTTTAAGATTACAATTTAATTACAACTTCTGTTGTAAATTTCTGTGACTAATCCATTAATCCATTTAGACATGGTATTAATTATTAACCAGAAAAAAAACAAAGTGCATGATTATATCAAAAGAACGAATAAATGAGAAACTAAATATAACTATTAACCAAAAGAAAATTGAACAGATTCAGTCTTTTATATATTTGGGACAAATGTTTACAAATGGAGGAAATTCCCTTAAAGAAATAAAAAGAAGAATAGAGATAACAAGAAAAGCCTTTATTGATATGAAAACTGTTCTAACATCCAGAGACATTAACACAGACACAAGAAAAATATTAATAAAATGCTATATCTGGTCAAGTCTTCTCTACAACAGTGAAACATGGACTCTAAATAAAGAAACAGAAAAAAATTTAGAAGCTTTTGAAATGTGGACTATCAGAAGAATGTTGAAATATCATTGACAGAGAAACTGAAGATGTTTGAAAGAAAACAAAAATGAAAAGAACATTAAAGAGCAAAAATTATTTGCTCTTTAATTATTTATTTTGGACATCTAACTAAACAAGAATGCCTTCAGAAATTAATATTAGAAGGGAAACTGAATGGAAAAAGAAGGAGAGGTACACCCAGGAGAATGTGGTTTGAAGACATTAAGGATTGGACTGGCTTGAATTACCATTAATGTTTCAGAGTAGCAAAAGAAAGAAAAACGTTCAGTGACATGATTGCCAACCTCCTTCTAGGGGATGACACTTGAAGAAGAAGGGGGTATGAATAGTACACTTTGGGAAACACCGATCTACACGTAGGTGAATGTGTGAGGTATCATTTGATTCTTAATGAGTAGAAAACAATGAATTGTTTAAAATATTTCAGTATATTCTACTATATTTTAATAATTAATTATAATGTAAGAGACTGAAATATTCTTTCTCTTTTGTTCACTTTAACATCTGCTCCATTTCAAATGGACTAAATCAAGGCTTTGGTTGCTGCAGCAGCAGCTGAAAGTTTCAAAAACCAAGTTAATTTATTATTGATTGAAGTCTTTCTGGCTAGATCTCTTACTGTCATAAAGTCTAGCTTCTCCAACTCCAGAAGAAAATTTACCTCTGGCTCTTGATAAATAACAGGATTCAGTCATAACTTATTTTCCTATTCAATCAATTATATGGAAGTGTAGATTTCCTTAGATGAATGCATAGATCAACTCTTGATACCTGTAGGTCATGTAATATTGTTAAACTTGGATTCCAATTTTATTTTAATACTTTTATTTTATATATCTTTATATTTATCCTCTGTTCTGACTTACCCCCTTAAGTAATTTCTTAGGCTAACATCAGTGAGTCATGTCTTAACTATCAATCTAGGCCGATGAGCAATTTTACAAGATGTGCATGTGGGCTATGAAGACAAAGGAAATGTCGTTAATTGGCGCCAATTCCTTTGTTTCAATACTGGTACTGGTTCTTTGTTAATTTTAGGGAAAATTTATATTTATACTGCGCCACCCTAAAATGTATTTCATGAATATTTATTCATGGAACCAAAGCCTAGATCAGCATATTGTCTCATAATTCTTAAACAATTAGCAGAGTATTCTCAATTAATCTCAATGTTATAATTTATCTCGCAGTCGTAACCCCCTATTTTATGTTTGTTAATCTTACCTCCTGCCTTGGTTCGAACTTTTATGAACGGTTCAGTAAAATGAAAATCAGGCAAGTCTTCATATTCATTTCAAAAGAATTTGTCATTTAATTCACTGAATAGACATAATACATGTTATAAGAAATTTTTACTGACATAAAATTAATCTTGATAATATTGGGAAGTGAGTAGTTTCACTTATGATTGCTAAATCTCCTTGAACATATTAGATCATAATTTCCTACCATTAATTCTAACAAGGATCTAACTCTCATTTATATATGACATCATTAAAGGCTATTCTTTTTATACTTCAGATACATTAACAAATATCTTCACACTATTATTCCAATTAAAGTATAGAGTTCCTAAGTTTCATCAGCATAATTCCAAAGGTTCTTTCAATGAGGCTCAGTCCTGAGTTGAAGATTTTACCTCATCTTCTTCTTCTTCTTTATACCCTCTTTTACCTTGCAGTGTCGAGGGTCCATTGATCATCGGACCTCACTCTGTTTACAGGATAAGGTGGTCAGCCTTATGCCCCGGTGTATCCTATGGCCTGTAGTGTTGCGTTCTCAAGGCCAGTTTGCCTGCTTTGCGGGATGAAAAACCCCAGAATAAACTGGGGAAAAAACCCTGCTGTCCACGCCCAAGACTGGCTAACTTGGCTATGGCTGAGGAAGATCCTTCAGCTCCTCACATCACCGACGGGAATCGAACCTAGGACACTCCTTCCCCAGGCATATGGTTGCGAAGCGCAATTGTCCCCTACACGATTTTACATAACAATTAAGAGTCTACATTACCAGTAGTTGGGGACATACTAGGCCTTCATGTGTATCCCTTCAGCACCTTCAATTTCCAGATTACTTTCCAGATTTACCACGGCTTTTCTACATATCAGTTGAATTTGGACTTGACACATCGCTGATGGGGGAAGCAATTCTGGCTCCCTGCTCGCTCATCAATTGGCTGGGGCATGGGCCTTCGATCTCCGGCGTGATCTGGAACTTTACCGTGTCAGGTCATTCCACAGCCTAGAACTGCCCATGGATACTGCTGCTTGCTGCGATGACCTCACGATGGACTTCTTCGCCGATGACCACTCCAGTACAGAAAAAAAGCCATGAGCTGGCACCGCAGTGCCTTGTAAATCACGCGCCCTATGTTTCTTGCCTACGTCATCCTGATTTCTCCCTTTCCTCATGGCGCGTCACTCCTTTCAACACTTAGTGCCAATCTCTCCCCTAGCGTGTTCTTCAGAGGACACCCACGTGTGCATCCTATTAGGTGCACGTGTGACTAATATGACTTGGGTTGTCCTTTGCCTTCAACATTGTAATAGCACTTACATAGATTACATATAGTTTCGTCGTCGTCGTCCAGTAGCATCCTCTAGCAAGAGGGTTGCAGCAGATGAGCAGCTCGTCTCCATTTCTCTCTGTCTGTTGCTTCCATCATTCTTAAACCAGTCCATTCCATGATGTCATTAAACCACTCTCTAGTTGGTCTTCCACGTCTTCTCTTCCCCTCAACTTTCCCTTGTAATATAGTTCTTGTCAGGTGTCCCGAAGAACCTCTCAGAAGATGTCCTGCAAATCTAGTCTTTCTTTGCAAAATATTCTTTAACAGTGTTCTTTCCATCTCAACTCGTCTTAAAACTTCTTGATTTGATATTCTTTCTGTATAGCTAATCTTTTCCATCTTTCTATAACACCACATTTCCAATGTATTAATTCTTTCCATATCTCTCTTTCTTAGTGTCCGACTCACTTCCATAACTTGCAATACTCCAAACTGTTGCTTTAACTATTCCAATTCTAACGCCTATTTTAGTGTTCTTGTTTATTAAAATTCTCTTCATTTCCATAAATGCCGATTTAGCTTTGCCTAGTCTATTTCTAATGTCCAACTCTGAAGTTCCTTTCTCTGAGATCCAGCTACCTAAATATTGAAATCTTTCCACTTCTAAAATCTTTCCTCCACATCTTATTTTTACATTATCTCCTATTTTTCTACCCGTTATCATAATCTTGGTCTTTTTTGTGTTAATTCTTAGTCCATACTCTTTACAAGAGTTTTCAATTCTTTGAAAAATTTGTTGTAACCCATTTTCACTTTCTGCCATCACTACTACATCATCCGCATATATTAGGTTATTAATGATTCTTCCGTTTATTTTTATTCCTTCTTCTACATCCTCAAGTGCCTCTCTAAACATTTGTTCACTATAAAAGTTAAACATATAGTTTAAACTTTACAAAACACTTAATTATTTTCAATATGATGCATTAGGTAAAACTTTCTTAAATATTAACGTAACTGATAAATTACAATTGCTTATTTTTCTCGATATATTAATACTGACTCCGGAATTGATAAACCATGTTAAATCTGAATGAAGGTAAAGGTTTTGACTTTTCCTTTCATTCAGAGTATAACAATATTAACCGACAGCAAAGTTCAGTTTCTTTTTACTGAAGAAAAATGCATATTTATATTATTATTTTTTTTTTATTTAAGAAAATCAGTAGATTTTTAATGTAAAGCAGAAATGCAGGAAATTCTGATGGCAGAGTTCATCTTATTTCATTTTACTACTTAATTCCAAACTTCATATTTTTTCCAATATAGAAGCAAATATAGTAAGAATAAAATCTTTTCTTCATTAAGTCAACAGCAATAACACACTAAAAGTCTGTTTCAAAGATTTGGACAAAAATGATTTCATTCCTTTGCAGTCAAAATGTTTAACTGCTTGATCAAGTCAAATGTAATTTCATTCTTTCTTTTAAGGTTACACAGTGGTCAGCATTCATAGTGCAGATTTTATAGAGACACAATGCTGGCATGGTTGGCTGAGTGATTAGTGTATCCTCTCTCCAGCCAAAAAGGCTGTGGGTTCAAATCCCGCTGTGGGCATGGATGTTTGTGATTGTCTGTGAAAATACTAGTGGTGGTGGTGGACAGTAAATGGCATTGAGGTAGTTGCAGTTTGTTTTGGCTGGATTGAGTGATGGAGACAGAGTTGTAGAGAGGTGCCCTCTGTCGATGAGTCTTTGGACTCCCTGGAGGCGTCACATAATAATAATAATAAAAACACACATGGTAGAATAATTACTTTACTTTACATTAAGCAAGTAACAATGCTACCATTGTCCTTTCGGACAGCATTCCTGGATAAAATGAACCTATTGGTATCAGACCACATGTACCAAATGGTGATTTACAACCCTACAAACCGCATCAAAAAGAAAACAAAACAACAGAATTAATCAAATTGGTGATCACATGGCCAGAGGAAACAACCAAAAAACTTATACTGCATTATGCCCTTGCTCCCAGAATTTACAGTCTGCCAAAAATACACAAAACAAACATGCCACTATGACTGATACTTGAAGGAATCGACAGCTCTAATTATCACTTCGATAAGAAATTAGTGGCCACACTCAAGGAGTTGGTAGGTCATTACACCTCCTACATAAAAAATGCATAACACTTTATAAACAAGATTAGAAATATCACACTCACCAACAAAGATTTATTAGTCAGCTTTGACATAACTGCCCTTTTCACTAATATCCCAATTAATGATACTATTCTTCTCTTACAAAACACATTTCAGCCCGATATCACAACTCTCTTTGCCCACGTACTCTGTTCTGGATATTTCCTGTGGCAAAATAATTTTACCTGCAAAAAGAAGGTACGGCCATGGGCTCACCACTCCCCCCAATAACTAACTTTTACATGGAAGACTTCGAGCAATGAGCTCTAGATTCGGCCAGCCTAAAACCCAAAGTCTGGATCAGATATGTTGATGATATTTTCGCTATTTAGCCCCACGACCACGAAACATTAAATACATTCCTAAGCCACCTGAACAAACAACACAAACACATCCAATTCACCATCGAAATCAAAAATAACAACTCTCTTCCTTTTCTAGACACACGTCTTCCCTCAGGCTGCCTCTCCTTCACTGTCTAATGCAAACCTACACATACATAAAATTTCAAACTACCATCCAATACAAAAACTAGGAGTCCTCAACACCCTCAAACGCAGAGCCCTAACAATTTGCTCTAATGAACAAGCTCCGAACAAAGAATTTGAAATCATTAACCAAACATTTGTAAAAATGGCTACAATAAAAAAACAGTTCATAAGATTCTCCATAAAAATGCCATTAAATTCAAAAAAGATTACAAGAATGCCATAGCCATACCCTACATTAGGGGCATTTCAGAAAATAGATAGCACACTACTTAAATACAACATCAAGACAACCTTCAAATCCCCGACAAAATTAAGAAACTTACTTAGCTCCTCCAAAGATCCTCTTCCATACCTTGCCCAAACAAACAACACAAACACATCCAATTCACCATCGAAATCGAAAATAACAACTCTCTTTTAACAACTGAATAACAATTGAATTTTGTAAACCCAGGGGTTTACAAAATTCAATGTACCTGTAACCTACCTATATGAGAAACAGGATGCACCATTCCAATCAGAAAAGATAAAATGCCACAGAATTAACTACAAAGGCACTAAGTCCCTACACCGCACCAAAACCTGGTTTGAAAGAAAATTCAAAGAAGCTTGTGAAATGCTGAAATATCCAAACCTGAACAAACGATGGATTAATTATTCAAGTTGGAGGACCCATGTAGTTTGTATATTGTGCATATGTATTCCTGATGATGACCTCCATATAGAGGTCGAAACGTCGACTGTCGACTTGCTTAATGTTAAGTAATTATTCAAACACATGTGTTGTGTCTCCATAAATTCTTCACTAGAAATGTAATTTATATTTTATGCTTATAGCAACTCTACTGTTCTATGTGAAATTAAAACTTTTCTTGTTTCTTTCCTAAAAGGAAAGAATATTTTCACACTCTACTGACCACTGCAGTTTTCTATTTTCATTCCTCTTAGCAATCACCCATTCATGATATTCTGATTTCAGCTGTTTTCTTCCAGCTTTCCTGTTCCCCATTTTGGAGAGACCAATGGTAATGCAAATTCACAATGCTTAGTTAGAATAGTTTGCAGTCACCATTAAAGTTTTTGTGCAGCATAAGAAAGTAACATTGTGTTCTTGAAGTTTTTTTTTTTAAAAAGAGAAAATTAGATGTTTTTTAAATTCTTTATCAGATTTTGTTATCTTTCAGTTATATTTTTAGCATCTCACAAGGCTATACAGGTAAGTGAAACCTATTCTGAATTGAACCTGTACAGTTAATTCTAATTACAGCAAACATCACTGCTATAACAAACTACTGAAAAATACTGATCCAAGTCCCACGGGTACAATGCTGTGTTAAATGAAATCCAGTATAGCATGCGCTCATGCACACACACACACAGCTCACTATAACAAACAATTTTTGTGGTCCCTATAAGTTTGTTGTAGCAACAGCAACTGCATTAGAATAGTAGTACAATAAAACAAAATTATCTTAACAACTTTCATTCAGAGGCAAAAATAACTTTTAATAACACTAACTTTTATTTCTTTCTTTCTTTAATAATCTCTTTTTAATTGTAAAAATTAATTTTATGATGCATGGCATGACTTTCTTTCGAATGAATACAGAACAACTGCTGTCTCACGCCAAATTTATAACTTTGACAGCACTTACATAAAAATGAATAGTAAACATAACTAAGTCTATGTTCCAACTCACAGATTCCTGTCTCTATATAGAAACGGAAAGATTACTCTAAAAGGACGCCAGATCTATATGTTATTTCTACTGGAAAAGGAGATGGAATTTAGCAACTTAGATGAAGCAGTAGAAGAAACCTTTTTTGCTGGCACAAAAAATTGAACTGCATGAGGTAAGAATATTTATACTTCAGTGAATTCAGAATATTTATACTTCAGAGTCAGGAGGAATAATGTGTGCTATGTAAGGGTGATAAGGAAGGATCCTAAGGAAAAGAAGAAGAGAATCTTATATCTTTGGAAAAAGGCCTTAACAAAGAAACTGACTATGAACATTTTGTTATTGTGTAAACAAGGTGTTTAGTCTAGTGGACATGATTAAGTATATGTTAAACAAGCCCATAACAGAATGAGTCAGTTAAGAGATAATGATCTCTAAAGTGTAAGTTTATTTTAAAAGGCCTTGGATCCAGTTAATTTTGTAGTTAGTCATGTAATTTTATTTGAAGTGTATATATTGTTTTTGTTTTATTAAATGTGTACATTTTGTATTTGGTCTTGAGTCAGTGATTTTTTGGATTCTGAAAGAAACAGTTAAAAGTTATTGCACCAATCGGAATTGAACTCTTGTGCATATTATATAAAAACACTCAGAAATAGGAATAATCATTATAGAAAAATCTCATAACAAATGAGAATTGATAATAATTAATAAATAATCCCTCTTGATAACAAATATTATTACCATTATATACTTTATTATAATTTATAATTTATTATAGTACAACAGACTGAAGAGTAAGTTGTTGTGTAACATAACAGCAGTGTAATTTTTCAAATGTTATTTGTAGGATAGGAAGTTTTTTTACTAAAAAAAACAAATACTTTTGAAAAGCATACTTCTGAAAGGTTATAATGATATAAGCAACAGTAGTAGAGAGTTGTGATAACAGAGGTATTCAGAAGTGAAGCAGATCGGGGAATCTTCTGAAAATATGAATTTGTTCCTTCTTTCTCTTGCCGTGCATCTTCTGCCTGATAAAGAAACAATAAATTCAATTAAAAATAAAGATGAAGTAATAAAATAAATCATGCAGAAAGAAGAACTTATTAATATTTAAAGATTGTGATCAATATCTGTTGAATGTAATTTCTTGGAATAACCTGAAGGTTGTTCAAAAACATAAATATGTTAAGATAAACAAAAACATAAGTAATAATAAGTAAACATAGTTAATAAAAACATAAGTAAGTTATCAAAACTCCTGGGACCTAGATATTAAGTACATGATTCACACAAAGTATCACTTATTCTCTACTCACTACACATAACATAATACATGAATATTATTATTTTAACACATCTCTAAGGTGTCAAATGACGTATTGAGAGAGGTGTCCTATGATATTTTCAGGGATGGATTCTCATTCTTTCTACCCTTTGAAAAATTCTTTCATCATCTATCTAGCAGACTCCTCTTAATTTTTTTTATTTTTTATTATTAATCTTTGTACTGGTTATGGGCAGTACTACTCTTACATCACCTCCAGACTTGATATAAGCCTAAGCCTTTAGAAGTGTTTTACCCTATGCCTGTTCTAGTTATCATTGTAGTCATTCTCTAGTGGCATGGGTCCTCAAGGAGAGAACTTTCATATCCTTATGCATAAGCCCAAGATGTTTTAAGTCCTTATAGCTATCTGTGCTCATACGCCATGTAAAGAGATGGCGGCACTGGTAAACTTTGGAGTTACCCCATATTTACATCTCCTGCATCTTACTAACTAGATCTTTGTTATTCTTATAATAGTTTACCTTATTATTATGGCTATAGGCTAGTGGGCACCCTGTTCCCACCACCTGGGCATCAACTACCCAAACATCACCATCTCTTTTAATCACTAAGTCTGGCTTACGCTAACCTGCAGAGGTCCTATAATGGGGTTCCACCGCAGTCTAACAACCTTTGAGCAGGACTTCTCTACATTAATAAAAAGGCATCGAATAGAGAAAAAGTCAACTGCTGGTTAAGGCGTTCCTGCAAGCCAACCTTAGTAAAGGCTACAAGAATAAGATCATCCGCAAAGGCCATAGCATTAAAGGAAGAAGTGCCTAGAGAGTAGCCTACATGGCTAGGAATAGAGTGAAGAAACTCATCTATGATACAGTTAAAGAAAAGGGGAGATAGAGAATCACCCTGCAACACCCTACACTGTGGGAATAGAAGTTGCACGGGACCCTGTTGTGATAGTGATGCAGCTACCCAAGTATAGGTCAGTAACATAGGAAAGAAAGGGTTCTGGACATCAAGCAATAGACAGCGCTCGAAGGAGAGCAGGAAGGGAGATGCTACCAAAGGCCTTTTGGAGGTCCAGTGATGGCATATATATATATAGAGGCTTAAGGCAGTGTTGGGAATCAGAGAGAAGAGAAGAAAGAAGATATATATTCTCGGCACAGCCATCCAAAGGGACAAAAGCTGTCTGTCTATAATCATGCTGTATATGTTGCTGAAGTCATTTAACTAAGATTTTATGATAGAGTCTATGAATCAGAGGGGAGATGGCAATAGGTCTAAAGTCTAGATCATACACTCTTCCCACTTACCAAACTTTGCTGTGCACATTTACCTTTAATCTATTATTATTTTTACTGCACAGGCACTCCCATGGAGTTCTAAGACTCATTATGGTAGACCCAAACTATCAACACAATATCTATTGTACTTCTCCTCGAAACCATTAATAGACAAAGCACTCAAGTGATCCAGGCAACCTTTGCTATTCATTCCGTATTCTCCAAGTGAAAAATCTAGTTCTCAAGTCCTTGTTAACCAGATTCATGCCCAACTTCCAGAGATAACCTCTTGCTCTGTCCCCTCAGCCAAGTGCTGAAATATTTCCTTTGTATTATTATTATTACTATTAAATAATAATAATATTTAAGAGACAAATTATTTATTTGTCTGATAATATTTAATCTCCCCGCGATGAGTCTTTTGACTCCTCCAAGGAGTCAAAAGACTCATTGCGGGAGGTCCTTCCTAGGAAACACAAAGCCTATCATGCCACTCCTTCAACTCATTGACCGTTCTCGCACTCACCACTCTATCAGGCAATGCATTCCATGGTTCAGCCACCCTCCATTCAAAGGAACCACTCCTCAACCTCTTGCTCACAGTTTTCTTTCGTAACTTCCAGGAATGGCCCCTTGTCATCACTCCTTCGTGCTGCTGTTCAACCAAGCGAAAGAATTTCCCAGTGTCAACCCTGTAACCACCTCTCAACAGTTTAAAAGTCTCAATCATATCACCTCTCCTTCTATCCACCAAACTCTGCACTCCACATTCCCTCAGCCGATCCTCACAACTAACATTGTACAGTCCTGAAACCGTCTTTGTTATCTGCCTTTATACGATTTTCACAGTTAATTTATCCCCTTCAAATCCTGGGGACCAAATCTGAGAACAACAGTTCTCAGATTTGATCTGATCAGAGTCTTATACAACGGAATGATAACTCTTTTATCTCTGCAGGTCAGCGTCCTTCTCATTATTGCAGCAATCCTCTGTGTTAACTTCACCACCTTTGCAGTATGTCCCCTGAATTTCAGGTTTCTATCAATCATCAACCCCAGATCACTTGTCTCCCCTACTTCCTCCAGTATAGCTCCTCCAATAGAGTATGCAGTGTCCCAAACCTCAAGACCTTACATTTTGCTGCATTAAACCAACACCCCTATTCATTTGCCCATCTGTCTAGTTTATTCAAATCCTCTTGCAGGGCTACTGCATCTGCACTATTACTAATAACCTTTCCCAGCTTCACATCATCCACAAACAACTGAATATCCCCCTGCAATCCACTGACAATTCATTGATATAAAGGTTAAACAATATAGGTCCCAGTACTGAGCCCTGTACCCACTTGTTACTCTCTGCCTCCTTGAAACCGCCTCACCATACACAACTCTCTGATACCTATCGGACAGTCAATCCTGAATCCAGTTGACCAATCTGACATCCAAAACCATGTGCTGCAACCTAAATGATTGATAGAGTGATCGATGTCCTTGGCATCAATCACTCTATTCCCATTTTTATCCCACAATGTCATTCTTCCAAAATCATTTTTCATCCTACTGGCCACATAGCTAAAAAAATTCCCTAGGATTTTCTTTCGAGATCTTAGGGCCAATCTCTTCTCATATTCCAGTTTCACCTTCCTTACCATACTAGTCAATCTCCTGGCCTGTGTCTTATATTCTTCATGCATCTGCACTTCACCTGTCTCCTTATATCTCTTCCATAGCCTCTTTTTCACATGCAGTTCTTGTTTAAGTTTGTCATCCACTTTCACCAAATTGTGTCCTCTTCTTCACTTGTGGAATACAGCTTACTATTGCTGCTAACAAATATTCCTTCACAATTTCCCAAGCCTGATGATATCCCAGCCTTCCAATTCCTCCTTCAATGAAACTTCACCAAGTTGATGTCTAAGACTATTATAATCACCTGCCTTATAATTCCACATATGTTCCCGTCTTTTTGATACTCCTGCATGTCTATTCATCTTCCAAGTCAAAACCACATGGTCACTCTCTCCAACTGGTAATTAATCCTATCCCCACTTCCTTTTTTTTTTTGCCTATCAACAACTTTTACAACTCACAAATCCTCAATCTATCCTGATAGGAAGCATTCCACAGAACACTCACCATCTTGGCCACTTACCTCTGGAACCTCTCCACCACTTCCTCATTTCCAAGAAATCCAGATGACCAAAAATTACAGATGTGGTCGTATCAAGGCTTTATAAAGATGAATGACAACTTCCTGATTTCTGCTAGGTTATCACATGCTGTTAGTGTGTGATAACCAACTAATCCTGTGAGCTACCCTCGCTACTTTAAAAATATTCCCTCTAAACTTCAACTCTGTATTTAGTACTACTCCCCAATTCCTGGCTTCATAAATTTCCTGGTGTACAGTTATGCATTTACAAGCTATGTACCACCTTCAATGTGGTACATAGTCTGTAATCTTTGTAACCCAAAATGCATGACTATACTTTTCCATACTAAATTGACATCCACTATGTTTTCCCCATACTGTCAGCCTATTTAAATCATCCTGCAAGCTCTTTACGATTAAATTACCTTGATAAACTATTACCATATTCAACCATGTTTCATCTGCACCTATTAAAATTATCCTTCCATAGTCATTCTTCCTCTTACTTGTTACATAACGAAAAATCTCTTTAGGATTTCCTTTCAACAGCTCAGCTAATTTCTTCTCATAATCTGATTTTGTCTTCCTTACCATGCTGATCACCTTTCTCCTTTTATATCTGTACAAAATTTTATTTTTTTTGCAGCTCATGTTTAATTATACTACTCATCCATCTAATTCTCAACCGATTTACCCTCCTGACCTTTGCTATTCAGTGTGATATTGCTTCCCACAGATATCCTTTGACTATTCTCCATGCACTGAGGATAGTCAATAGGTGTCTGAAGGAAGCTACCTTCTAAGTATATCCTAATTACCTGCCTTTGTAGTTTCATATATATCTCTTCTTAACTGGAAGTTCCATATGTTTTGCTACCTCCCAACTGAAGATCACATGATCACTTTCCCCAACTGGGGGCAATGTAGACACTTTAGTTATGGACAGATCTTCTCATCCTGTACCCCAAGTCCTCTCCATCACATTCTGCTTCAGGTAATTATTATTATTATACAGGTATCTCCATTGAGTCAGAAGACTCATTGTGGGGAATCACAATGAGTCTGATAAAGCACCCATAAACCTCTGGCAACCCATTCCATCCATTCATTACCTTCCAAGCAAAAACCTAGTCCTAACACCCTTGCTAACCACACTCTTACACAACTTTCACTGGTGATCCCTTCTTGTTATGTACTGAAATGTGTCTTCAGTGTCAATCCTATAAAATTCCTTTAATAACTTCAATGTTTGGTATCATGTCTCCTCTTTTTTCGTCTATCAGCTAATTTTTGAAGTCTACAGACTGTCAATCTATTCTCATAGGAAGCTTTCCACACACCTGCCACAATCTTTGTTACTCGCCTCCAGATCCTCTCCACAATTTCAATACCACTACTACAGAATCCATTACACAGATCTATCCGTTGGCCTTATTAAAGTCTTATATAGAGGAACAATATCCTCTCTATCCCTGTTTGTATTCTTCAACAGCAATGTAATTGGATGTGCTGTTTTGGTTATCTTCGCAGTATGCCCTCTAAACTTCAACTCCCTATCCACAATCCCTGGCCTTTTCCTACAGTTCAGTTCTATCAATATAGTACACAACTTCTAAAGTCCATTACCTTATACTTGGCCGCATTAAACTGGCAGCCAGTTTCCTTTGTTAATACTGCTAGTCTGTTTAAGACTTCCTGAAGGATCTCTGCATCACATTCATTTACCATTGCTCTTCCCAGTTTAGCATCATCAGCAAACGGAATATTTCTTATATCATTAATATACAAACTAAACAACAAGGTACCAAGAACTAAGCCCTGTAGTACATCACTGGTCACCTGCTTTTCCCTGAATTCAAATCCTCCAGAAGTACTATTCCTATCAGAATCCCAACTGGCAACCTCGACAGCCAGTGTCCATTGTTTCCACCCAGGTTTCCACCATCTCGCATCTGGATGCTATTGTAGTTATCTCACCTAAAGACAAGACCAACTTACTGGCATCACTCTTATCTTCCAATTCCTGTATTGATGACCTTGGCAAAGTTCCCTCCACTCCAAGAAAGACTCCCATCATGTTGCCCATAGTCTTCTGACAAAAAGAAATCCAAAGAATCCTCAATAACCTGAACATAAAAAAGGCATTTTATCCTGATGGTATCCCACCTATCGTGTTAAAAAAAAATGTCCCCCAGAACTAACACCTGTCCTGTATCACCTCTTCAATCTATCCTACAACATGGAAACAGGTCCACATCCAGCCCATTCCAAAGAAAGGTGATAAAAATCAACCAATGAACTAGCATCCAATTGCTCTCACTTCTGTTCTGTTCTCTCAAAAATTATGGAGAAAGTCATCAACAACCAACTCTTGAACCAACTAGAGACATATCAACTAATCAGTGACCAGCAGTATGGATTCTGCCACTTGTGATCTACAGCTGATCTTCTTGCTTTCATCACCTATGGACTTAGGCTATGGAGAAATTTGGAGAAACTCACGTGATTGCCCTTAACATTTCCAGGGCTCAGGTTTGGCATAGGTTAGGGATCAACTCCTCAAACTGCCATCCTGTGGTTTGCCTTCCTCACTGGTCGCTCACTATGTGTCATGGTGGATGGTTTACTCTCCTGAGATTTCCCTGCCAATGAAGAAGTACTCCAGGGTTCTGTTCTTTCCCCCGCTCTCTTCCTTTTGCATATAAATGACCTGCACTTGCAGACTTCCAATCCTATCCATAGCTTTGCCAATGACAGCACACTCCATTCCTCCTTTTCATTCGACAAACCTTGTAGTGCTGAAGTATTAGAATCTTCAAGATCTACCATGGCCAGGGACCTGAACTCAGAGATCTCCTAGCTATATCCTAGTAGGGCAAGGACAATCTTGTAAACTTCAATGCCACCAAAACTCAGTTCTGTCTGATCTCTTGCAAGAAAGAGCTCACATGCCTCCTCCTTTCTTCAGTAATATCGAGATATCCAAACACAATCAGATTTCTCTTCTTTGACTGACCTGCACCTCTGATCTTTCCCAGCACAACCATATTTCAACTATAGCTTCTGGCCAACCAAAAACGTGGTGTACTTTTTTGCACAAGACACTACTTCACACCTGCTAACTCTATACAAAGCCCAAATCTCCCCAGCCATAGAATATTGCTCCATATTTGGGGGGTAATGCACCAAAATCGTCTCTAAGATTGCTCGATTCTATCCAGAAGAGGGCAATCTGGCTAATTAATGATTCCTCTTTCAAACCCACTTAAATTCCTCTCTCTCGGACGTTCAGTTTCTGCCTTTTGACTCTTCTACAATACTTTTGTGGAGGTGCTCTGCTGAATTGGCCACTATTATTTTTATACTGTCTTCCAAAATCATTAAAACAAGAGCCACTGCTAACCAACATTCTTGTCCATCTTGAGGCTCACCAAACCAACTTCACTGCCTCCTCTTTCATTCCATCCACTTCTGTCCTTTGGAACAGTCGTCCCCACTCTGATTACAACCCTGAGCTGTTCAAGCAGACTGTGAACAGACTCCTCCTCTCTTCTATTCCTCTTGCTCACACACAGTACTAATGTGCTAGGTCTTGTGGCCTTTCTTGTGTGAATCAGGTTTAAAAAAAAAAAAAAATCAATTATCTTTGTTATGGAAAAACAGGACTTTTTGACCATGCACTGAAACATGCTGTCAGACTGACTGAAAGGGCATACAGTCATTACATTGGACCAAAACATGGTACCAATGTAAATTCAAGGAAGACTAAAATGCTTATCAACTAAGTAAATCTCAACAAAAATACTACCCTAAAAGTCCCAAGGGATTTGGATTGCTCACCAACAATCCATATATCATCTAAAAAAGAAGAAACCAGCAATTTTTCAAATAAGAATAATCCGCATAGTGAAAGAGAATAGATTTAATCGGATAACAATACAGTAAATGCTCAGAACAACAAACAGAAATTTAAAATAACAAGACTATAGGAAACTATTAACTGCTGATGCAGTTTTACAAATGTAATTATCGATTTTAATTTTTTTAAAAATTTTATTATGGGATATTTATTATTATTATGTTTTTAATTTTTTCACCAGAGGTCAGACTATGGTCAGCAGTTGACCAAAGCAGTTATTCTCAGTCCACTGTAGCATGTACCAATGTAGCTTGTGATCCTGTGTGAATATATATATATCTTCAGGAATGAAGGTGACTTTGATATAGTGGTCAAAATGTCAAATTTTATTTTAATATAATTAAAGTAAGTTCTGTAAAATGGTAGCATGTCTGCATAATTATCAATAATGATTGGTAATTGTGTAACTCTGAAAGAAAGAATATACCACTAATATCTTTCTCTAAGCATATATTTTATAAGAGATTAACAGCAGAAGTCGATAAAGAGAATGCATGTACTATTGTTTCTGGATTTTACAACATCAAGATTATCCTATGATAAATTAACATGACTAATCTTACTCCCAAACCTAATATTAGAATTGGAGATATCAAACTTAGCTTTTTCGCTTTATACTGATGATGTGCTCCTAAATATATCCAGTACAAGTCTTCAGGATTCTCTAACTATTTTGAATTATATTGAATTAGTAACAACTTCGGCATGAAAAATCAGCAATAAAAAAAAAAAGACCAAAACTATGAAAATAAGTAGAAACATGGAAAACTTCAGGTGGAACCTATAGACAAAGTAAAATATTTCAGCTACTTCGGCACAGATTTTAGTGAGGAAAACAAATTAAATTTGGAAATAGACATGAGGAGAGAATTAGCTTTGCTAATTCTCTCCCCACCATAGCTAGTGTGGTAGGAAGTCAAATGAATAGATTTCTATGGAATAAGAAAGAAATTAGCCAAACCATCAAACTAGCAGTATACAACACAGTGTTCAAACCAGTTTTAAGTTATAGATCTGGGAGTTGGGTTAGAAATAAAACATTTGATCAAAGATTAGAGACCATAGATATGAGTGTTCTGAGAAAAATTACAGGCCTGAACAGATGGCATCAATGGAAGAATAATATTAAAATGAAGATATTAGGAAGGAACTTGACAGTGTTTGCATTCAAGAATGTCATGGTCACTTAAATAGAATGTGCAAAGGTCAGCGAAACAGGTATTTGATGCTAAGATGGCAGGAAAAGGACCCAGAGGAAGCCCAAGGTTTAGGTGGATTAATTCCGTCAGAAGTGCTAACAAGTAATAGACTGATTTGGAGGAAAACTGTTGATAGGAGACTCATTGTTGTGTAAACTATGTAAACTTAATCAATACATATTATTTGATATGTATATATCATACATATGATTACAGAGTGCTACCTTTTGAAGATACATATCAGGCAACGGATGATGATAATCTGACTTAAGCATTCTCGTTATCAACTCCTGTAGTTATTCTACTATAAAATAAATTTGGATTACTGAAATATGCACATCCCTTAACTAGTCCAAGCTGGCTCACACAAATAATCAAGCTCCCATCTACCAAATCTTGTATTCTAGTCCTAATTTATTTCTCAAAAAACCTTAATCATCAATCAAGAAATATCAACTGATCTCCTTTTGTATGATCTTTATGAAATAGAACTATTTTACCACACTTCCCAAGAAAGACATTCATAAAATAACCTAGTCAAGGGTACTGTCAATTCCCTACCCATTACCTTAAAACACTTGGATGGGATTTTAGCACAATCCCATCCAATTCCACACCATTACTGACATTTATCTAAATATATTTGATATTAGGTAGGGAGTTTCTACTAATTATATATTATAACTGGAATAAAGTTAAGGTAGAAACTCATGAAAACAGTAATAGTAATAATGTCTCATGTAGCATTGACTTTCAGGTTACCTGAAAGTCAATGCTACATGAGTCAATGTTTTCCTGGTGTGAAGTGGAGGCTAACAGGATGAAATACATGGGAGGGTATTGCTATAGACTTGGTGGTTCAGTTTCTGGGAATGAAAAAAAAATTGCACTGTCAAATTACCCTGATGGTACTGAACACGTAATCATTATGGGTGACAAATTATCCAAATACTGATTGGGCAGCAGAGAAAACTCATGATAGGAATGAAGAAGAATTTACTGTGCTGTTATAAGACAATTTTCTCAAGCATGTGAAAGAAGCAACTTGAGGCTAAATAGTGTTAGATTTGATCATAGAGTCAGAAGGAATCTTAATTAAGGATGTGGCTGTTTCACCATCAATTAGTGATCATGTTGGATTGACCTGAGAAATAGTTATGTATATGAATGGTCATTCTGTGTGTGTTGCATTACAGAGTGCTTATGGGATACTAAGGCAAATGATGTGGAGTCATTAGCCTCTATATACAAATAGCCCAGTCATGAAGTGACTTCACGAGCAAACTTTCTTTGTTTACACTTGGATAAAGGATGAAACCTAGAATACAATTTCTTGTCATCTTTAATTTATAGTATAACCAAGTGGAATGTCATATACAAGTTGACTACTTGCATATAACAATATGACTTCTGCATTACTTCAACCTTGGTATCACTTCTGGGTCTGGCTCCCACTGATGAGACCTCAATAAACGTCAAAGACAATAGTACTGTTGGGAATTATAACTCTTGGAACATTAATGGCTTTCCTGTTCATATTCAAGATAGGCTTGAAATACCCATTACAGCAGGGATGTCAAGCTGGTGGCCCACATGCCGAATGCAGCCTGCAAAGCAATTTCTTACAGCCTACGATGCCTCAAGGAAAGATACAAAAAAAAAGAAAAAAAAAGGATGGTTGCTTTTTATTATAAAACAGAAATATTTAAACATTTGTATATTTGTTTTCATACAACATTTATAGTTACAATATGGATGCAATGACTTTCTATAATATAATTGCAATAATAAAAATTTATATCACAATTCAATGTTAGATACAATCCTAATCAATCATAAACTATATTTATGCTTTTATTGTTGATTTATAGCATGCTGCAGGTAGTGCACAACGAAAAATTTGAATTCTATTTGTTAGCAGCTGTTCACGTGACTAAAGTGATATGCAGAATATGCACCCATGTGAATCTAGGCTGCACAAGTTTATAATTAGCCTTCTACAGTCAATCAGTGATCTCTGAAGCACATGTCAGTGTGCCGAACACAATCCAAAGACACGAGCAATGTAATCTAACTGCGAGGGAATCCTTTTTTATTATTTTTTTACAATATGTTCTCAATCTTTGGCAAGTCTAAATTTTGGCAAGCTGGTTAACAATAAATGTTGTCAAGTGTCAGAAAAAAAAAATATTACAATTAAATTATTTAAAATTACTATAATTATATTATGCAAGTATATATTTTTTATCCCAAAATATTATCATTGACATTTAAAAATATTTTCCCAAAATATAGACATTTTCTCCCAAAAAACAGAAGTATTTTATTTCAATATAAACACAAAAAATTTCAAACTAATAGAAGGCTCTGTAAATTTTTGTGATGGTTATTAATGACACCGTTTACTTTTTTTAGACTGTATAAATATTTATATTTGTTCAAATAATATTTTAATTTCAGTTTAATTTGGTTTAAATGCTATATGTTGCAAATATTAATATAATAAAAAATACTCTATTTTTTTGAGTTATCATAATCATTATACTATTATTTTATGTCTTGTAATGACTTAGAATAAATTAAATTTTCATTATTAATTTTCCAATTTATTTGTATTCCAGTTCATTTTTTCACTTCCTTTTGATTCTAATTAAGTGCAGCTTTTTTTAGTCGTAAATTTTTTGTGGCTCACTTGAAATACGCTTTTATGGCAAATGGCTTGAGGTACAATTGAGTTTGACACTCCTGCATTACAGCATCTGAAGTTACTACAGCCTATAAAGAATGCCAAACAAGAAAAAACCCCCAGGACCTGATGGCCTAGGGTAGAACTTTACTGCAAAGTCTGGGATTTTATTCTTCCCATTCTAGTTATACTATTTAATTCTTTTCTCTCATCAGGACACATACCTAGTGAATTTGTAGCAAGCTAGACTGTCCTCATTTCAAAACCTAATAAAGATCACACCTTAATCAGCAGCTGGAAACCTATTTCTCTATGTACTGACTAAAAGATATTTTTCCACATTATCAATAACAGGCTCAAAATGAGAATGAGATACATAATTGAAAGCACACAGGTGTATGGAGTTCCAGGCCAAGCAGAAGAATTTAATCTATTTCTGCTACATAATCTAATCTGCTTAGTTAATATGAAAAAGCAGTTGATGGCAGTGCTATCAGTAGATCTAACTCAAGCATTTGATAATATCCAGCATCCGTTTCCATTCCACATCTTCCAGCAAATTGGTGTAGGTAAAAAACTGCTATCCATTATCAAAGGAGCCCATGCCAATTCAACCACCTGCTTCCTAGTTAATGGGTTCCTGTCAGACATCAAAATTCGAAAAGGAGTTAAGCAAGGTTGCCCTTTTAGTCCACTACTCTTTGCATTGGTTCTTCTTGAACCTTTCTTACAAGAAGTCGACAATACACATACTGTGCGAGGAACAGTTCCTTCAACTGTGAAGGAAAATAAGGTATTAGCATATGCCGATGATGTAGTGAGAACTTTGAAGGATAATGATTCCATATATATATTTTTTGGTATTTTGGAAAAATTCAGCAAAAGCAGTAAATTAACTATTAATGCAGACAAGGCAAAATTAAAAGTTTTTGGAAAGTGGGATCTTGGAGGCATTCCTTTTAAGAAAGAACCCCTCATTATACATGGAATTCCCTTCTTCACTTACCCAATATTACCAAACTTTGAAATGTTAGAAGACTGGAAAATAGGGCCACTCTCCTTTTCTTCTAAAGCCATAGTACTCAAAACAGTAATCTTTTCTGCTCAGTTGTACATTACACAAATATTACAGACATCACAGAAGCTGAGGAAAAGCAATGATATAGTAAGCCTGTGCAATTTTTTTGGTCCAACCAATACCAAGAAGTTAAAAAGGGATTTCTTCAACTATCAAAGAAGCATGAAAGATTTGGGCTTCCAGTCTTAAAAATTCTGCTATTTAAGCAATATAGATTCAAAAATCCATAAAATATTGCAGACCAATCATGCATTTGCAAACTTTCTCCTGTACTACCTGGGTTTTCATCTTCCCCTGTTAGGAGTAAATGATTATAAAGATCCAAAAGCTGACATTGTTCCTGAATACTGCAACACTCTGTGCTTAACTCTAAGACTGCTACAACGCTGGCATTGACATTCTTTCCATTAAAATAAGTAAAATTTGGTATAAAGAAATCTTTAATCTCTTTCGCTGCAAACTTCCACAGTTGGGTACTGACAATACTTTATTTCATAACTTATTGAAGTTCCAAGGATACCCCTAACAGGAGGGATCTTGCTTGGAGAATTGCATACGGCTGCCTTCCAGTCAATATCATCAAATGGAGGTACTTTAACATTGGAGATCCAATCTTTGGGATCTGTTACTGATTGAAAACAGTAGAACATGCATTCTACAGCTGCCGTCTTGCGCTGTGTATTTGGAACAGATTATGTAATGTGTCGGACATTCCATTACAACAGAACAGGTTATTTTTTTGCAGTACTACACCATTTGTCAGCAATGGGAAGAGAATTTTGATTTTTATATTTAATAAATTAAAATATCATTTATGGAAAGTTAGAAAGAAACATGGATTTGAAAACCAGCAATATGACATTCAGTTGCTATATAATATTTTACTGTGGAAATTTTATTGTTCAGTCAGATGATTTTTGTATTTAGAAAGAAGCATTCTAGGAAATATCAAATTTTGGACTAGATGGTGTAGACCACCACATTATGCAATATTCACCGGGGGAAGATAAAATTCTGTCTATTCTTGCTTTTTCTTTTTTCAGCCATTTTCTGTCCACTTCTGGATGCGGGCCTCCTCCAGTTCTTTCCAGTTCTTTGTTGGGGAAAAATGGTTGACCAATTTTCCCCAACAAACTTTGACAATTCATCACTCCACCTTTTTTTAGGATGTTCTCAGCCTCGTTTCCCTTCTTTAGCAATCCAGTTTGTTAGTATGGTGGTCCATCACTTCTTTTCTTCTGGATAGACATCCGGCCCATTTCTATTTTAGTCTCTTGTGGTGAAGAATGATGTCAGTGATGCGAGTCTGGCTTCTTATCTTTTAATGTGATGCTTATCATCAACCTCTCCATTTTTCTTTGAGTTTAATTTTTTTGCCAGTGCTTTTGTTAGCGACCAAGCTTCACAACCATATGAGATGACTGGAAGTATACACTGGTTAAATGTCTTCTTTTTTAAACAGAGTGGGACATCATTGTTTTGAAAATTGCTTTGCAATTTTCTGAATGCACTCCAGAGAAGTTGAACTTTCCTATTTATTTCCTTTTGGAGTCCACAGTTTAGATCAATGAGATGACCTAAGTATGTAAATGAAGAGACTCTTTAAAAGAAATTGTTTTCTATTATTATGTTTTTTGGTGTTACAAAATGATTAAACACGATTTTAGTTTTTTCTCTGTTTATCTTTAGACTGACTTTTCTGCTTTCACGACATAGGTCTTCTATCATTATATTAAGGTCTTTTGGAGTGTTTGCAAAAATTATATCATCTGCATATCTTAGGTATGTTAAGTTTTTTCTGTTATTAATTTTTATACCAAGGTTTGTCCAGTTTATATTATTAAATATTTCTGGAAGGACTGCTGTAAACATTTTGGGTAATAGATAGTCTCCTTGTTGGACATCTTTTTCAATTGATATTTTATTGCTACTCATGTGAAGTTGGATTGTTGCTGTTGCAGTGAGGTATATTGCCTGGAGGAGGCCCATATATTCTCCAGGAACTCCCTGATTCTGGAGTACTTTGATTATTGCATTAGTTTTGATGGAATCAAATGCTTTTTCATAATCAGTGAAGACTAAACAGAGAGGCAGTTTTCTTCCTTTTTCTTTATTTGTTTTATTGCATGAATATGATCACTTGTGTTAAAGCTTTTATGGAATCCTGCTTGTTCTACTGGTTGATTCGAGTCTAGAAGAGGTGTTAACCTGTTTGTTATTACTTTTGTGAGAATTTTGTACAGATTAGAGAGAATACTAATTGGTCTATAGTTCTTTACTTCTTCTTTGTCCCCTTTTTTTAAATAACAGTATCAGAGTAGCATTTTTCCAATTTTCTGGTATCTTCCCCTCTTCTAGGCATAGATTTAGTAAGTTTGTGACATGGTGAATTATATTGTTTCCTCCCCATTTAATCAATTCTATGTGAATTAGGTCTTCACCAGGACATTTTCCATTTTTCATTTGTTTTAATGCTTGTTTTATTTCATCTGAAGTGAATGGGGGGATGAATTCCATATGTGATGGAGAAGAGTTATTTATATTTGATTTATCTGTTGAAGGATCACTATAGAATTCTTTATAAAATTCTTCTAGCCTGCTTAGGATTTGTTCTTGGTTCCTAATTGTAGTTTCATTCTTATATTTTATTGCAGTTATTTGACTTTTGCCAACTGATAAATGTTTTCTTAATATTTTCATATTTTTATTGTTTTCAATTGTTTCTTTTATTTTTTTAGTGTTATAAGATCTTATAAATTCTATTCTTGCTATGAGAGGTTTTTTTAAATAGTTCCATCCTCTAAATTCAATGTGGTCTTATAGTCAATTGCAGGGATGACTGGAGAGCAATCCCAGGCAGAGAAGGCCAACTCAAGGCGGCTAACTTAGATAAGGCTAACAACCTGGGTATCAGTCATCTTTGCACTTTAGTTTCAATTGGTCTTTTGGTTGTTCATCTATATGAGATTGGTGAAAAGGGATAAACTGATAGCTTTTGGCTATATGTTGATAAAAAAGAGCTGAAGCCTTTTCTCTATCTCTCATACTATCTACCTGTCTTTTCTTTCTCCTAATACTATCAGGCTCTTTTGCACCCCTATACTAACTACTCTAGGACTATGATGAGCATCTCTTTACTTTTTCTCTTCAATAAAGGTCGAAACCAGTCTGGGTAGTGACCCTTCCCATAATGCATTATACATGTCTGTAAGGATATGTGCATTGCATTATGGGATACTAAGGCAATTAATGCAAAGTCATTAGCCTCTATAGACAAGTAACCCAGTCGTGAAGTGACTTCATGTGCAAACTTTGTTTGCATACACTTGGATAAAGGATGAAACCAAGAATATAATTTCTTGGCATCTTTAAATTATAGTATAACCAAGTAAAAAAAAGTTTCAACACCTACATGGAGGTGTTGAAACTTTCTAGTTATTTAGCTTTAATCCTTAGGCAATCCAGTAAGAAACATAATAAGAGCAGGTAATGAGGATATCTTTTGCTGGAAATAAGACAGAAACAGATTTTAGAGGGGAGGGAGATGAAACTATCTTTTTTTCACACTGGCGAAGAGCACAAAAATCATAATTCAGGAAGTTAGCTGTATATCATATTGAAATTGTATTGGTCACACTGAAAGATTCCTGGAAGGAGGAATGCAGAGTGCTATGATCGACAAGCAACATATTGCATTTGTACTCAACTCATTCCTTTGTAAGAGGATTATATATGTACATAAAGAAAGACAAATTAGCACTGCACAGATGTCACTATCATTTGTCACTATCTTGGCACTTTTTTGGCATTGCTGAAATAAGTGCCAAGATAGTGACAAACAACAGTATTCATAAAAAATATTCAATGATCATATCAAAAATTTTTGGTAACTTCCAGGAAGAACTACTAATCTAGAAACACATTTCCTAACATTCTTGATTTCAGTATATTCTGAACAATGAAAGAATCATATGTTACAGTATTACAATGATGACTGATTTTCTGAGAACATTGCAGATATAAAAATCAATTTGCTGTGTTATGATGTCATAATTACAATATAGTATGGTATATAGTTTCTGAAATTAAAATTTTCAAATTTTTTACCTCTATTGGAAGTTGTCTCTGAAGTAAAGAAACATGTTCTTTAACTAAAGCACCTGGAAATGACAAGGTGGAATCTCCAGAAAAATGAGTTCTAGAAGGGGGAGGAAGTAATATTCAAAATGATTGTATTTTTTTACATACAATTATTAATTATTATTATTATTATATGACACCTCCATGGAGTTCTAGGACTCGTCATGAGAGGATAATCTACACAACACATATCCCTGTTTTGTAGGAGAAAAACCCAACTTTCTGGAAGGTAAAATTCTGCTATATCCATTGAGAATGGGTAACTCATGTTCATTTGATTAAAATCACTTAAAGATTCATATACACACATCCAAAATATACACATTTCCTCTCATCATGAGAATCAAACCCAGGTCTTTTCCAATAAAAGGATCCACCATTCTTCCGACTGTGCTATGGAGGTGTCTGTTACTTGCATAATAACAGTTTGTGCATATGCATTTGTATAACATGACTCAATTTGTCTATCCACTAATGTTTTGGAATCATTCTGAATTCAGGAAACCCACTGATGAAGTTAAAGCATGTAATTAATTTATTGGACATTTTAGTAATAATTACATATTAATGAAACATACTATAGCCCTAATAGTTTTATTTTACTGAGGTTTTAATGACAATTTCAAATGTTTTTATCCTAAACATTTCTTCATAATGATAGTTAAAACTTTTTTCATAAAATAGTGATTCAAAACATACCATAAGAACTGAAAACATGAAACGATAATCATTAATAAATAAAAAAATAGATATTCATGTATCTGATAAAATGTATTTTTTTTCTCCCCTTCATATTTCAGTGACTGATAAACACGCTAAAGTTGTATGTGTTACAACTATAGTTGTAACACATACAACTTTATTTATTTTTTAAATAATTATATTTACTTATTATATATATTTATTTTTTTAAATAATTCAGAAACCCTGAAACTTTGCCCCTGAGACCAAACAGAATTTTTCAAGCTATTTCTGGCCCCCAATAAGTGAGTTAATTGGTGGTCCCAGCACTTGGCCGCAAAATTCATTTCCTACTAAAAGTTAAATTGCTTCTACATTGGTAGTTACACAGGATAAAAATTAGCCATATCATTAATAAACCTTATAATTGATCAGGTTTGAGAATGAACATGACTGTGGCATATTAGTTGATAGATGCACTCAACCCAGTCTGATATCTGATTAGTGAGAAATCTGCCTAACTGGTGAGCCAGCAAAATTTTTCAAGCTCTAATTATAGTGAATTTCCTTCAGCATAATTTTGTACCTTTGAAGATTTTTCATGACTTTTCAGTAGTTTGTTATAATGGCATTTGCTCACTTTATAAGTGAGAATCAACTGTACATGGATATATTAATGCCAGATCTTCCATTCAAAACACTGGGTGTCCAAGTATTAATCTACTGTGCCCAAAGTCTTTATTTTGTGTGCTATTAAAACAGGAATCAGAGTTCATAAAATACAAATTTCTATCTAATGGTTTTGACATCACCTTGCAGACAAAATAAAACTATAATCATTGTTCTCTGCCTTCTACAGAAAACATCTGGTTTTGTGTTATATATATCTAAGGTGTCTCAGAAAAGACTACCAGAATTCTGTACTCTGAAATTCTGCTGCTCACTTCCTTTTATTCAATACATAAGTTACTTTCATATGCTTACAGAAAGGCAAATCAGATTTTGTCCAATGTAGAAGTGCCTTGCTCGTATGACCTGCTTTTATATGATCAAACAAGAATGTCATCGTTAGTCTAGTTCAGATAAGGAATTCTTCCCGTTAGAGATTTCAATGGAACCTAACAAAAATTCTCCATAAAAGCTATTTTCTAATGAAAAGTTACATAAAGAGAGATGTGGGAAGATCCACTCTGGAGAGCAAATTTAACAGAAATGATTATCTTAAAACTTAAAATTTTGGGAAGTAATTTTGATAAATAACTAACATTACTGCTCCTCAACTTTTTTTTTACATATATAATTAATATTTTTCTCTGACTACTTCAATCTCTTTATCTATAATGTCGTGTGCACTACATTAAATTTTTTTTTTTACTGTTGATTGGATTTTAATGGAATAGATGCAAACACAGATTGATAAGAAAATAACTCTTTATTGACTTAACTGCTAGGTGCTGAGAAATTGCTTGGTGCCTTAAAAGGGTGCCAAGACACTAATTTGATACCAAAGTGTGTAAAAATTAAGAACAAGTTTCACTTGGCCAAAGCCCAACGTATTTATAAACGAGTGAGTTTAGCACTATTACGGGAACAGTTATATGTTACTCACCAAGAATTATCATTATCTAAACTAAATTCTTTCATCAATGCACTACGTGATATACTATCTAACATTTTGAACCCAGAGCTATGGGATATCCTGGACAGCATCTCCGACTCTACAGCCAACAAAGAATTTGCCAAAGTTAAAAACCGGCACCAGAAGAAATTTGAAATCCTCCAACAACGCATTGCTACGTAGTGGCTGCAATCACACCAAGATGGTGTCGTTGTGAACTTATCATCGGTAACCTTAACCAAAGAAGCCACGAGTGTGTTAAGTAAGGGACACAATTTTGCAGTTACTCCTAAAGAAGTTCCAAAAGCCAAAATAATGGCTTCCATTGAACACGGCAACACCTGCCTCCAGCAATAGCCAATAATATTCGGTTAGACATGGCCAACATCCTAGTCTATTTTAAGCGTCCCAAAAATAATATTCCAAATAATTTATTCATATGGAGTTTTCCTCCCTTTTTCTCCCCTGTCCCTATTGGGATGAGTTGAGCCCCCCTCATGAGGGGTTAAGTATTTATGGCTGTAGATCCGTGTGTTCACCGGGCCAGTTTGCCTGCTTGCGGGATGAAAAATGCCAGATAAACTGGCAGGGAAAAACCCTACTGCCCATGCCCAAGACCAGCTAACTTGGCTGAGGAAGATCCTCAAATTCCTCATATCTTCAATGGGAATTGAACCTGGGACACTCCTTCCCCAGTCATATGGTTGCGGAGCGTAAAGCCACTAGGCTAACCGCACGGTATCCCACATCATGGCTCTAAAAGAGCTACACAATAATAACCGCATTACCATAACCAAATCAGACAAAGGAAATGCAACTGTGGTGATAGATACAACAGAATATGAAAGCAAAATGCACGCACTTCTCCAAGACCAGTCAACATACCAAATTATAGATCGGGATCCCACCAACTCACAAAAGAATAAGGTGTGCAAATTATTGAACAAAATCACTTCCTGGCCTAAAGAAACAGTGAACAAACTCAAGCCCTTTCATGTTAAAACACTCAGGATATATGGAGCTCCAAAAATTCACAAACAAGGTACACCTTTACGCCCTATTGTAGATAGTATAAACAGTCCTACATATAAACTTGCTAAACATTTAGCCAAATTACTAGCTGCTTTCACAAACAATTCTCCCTCTTTTGTTAAAAATTCTACCCACCAAAAAAGTATTTTAGAAAACCACACCTTAAAAAGTTCAGAATTAATGGTGAGTTTTGCACGAACGTATCATTAACTGAAACCCTTAATTTACTAAATTCACAATTTCCCCCTGATGTATTTCAGCTATTTAAATTCACAGTACAGGCAGGTTTATTTTACATGGAAAGGGAAAATATACAAACAATTAGATGGGACAGCTATGGGATCCCCCCCCCCCCTTAGCCAACTTCAACATAGAACATTTGGAAAAGCTAGCTATCAATACCACTCTCAAACCTAGTCTCTGGCTATGCTATGTTGATGATGTGTGTGCTATTTGGCCAAATGGCCCAGACACATTGAATACATTTTTAATGCATCTAAATAGCCAGCACCCAAAAATCCAATTTACAATGGAACTAAAAGCCAATGACTGTCTGCCCTTCCTGGACACACTAATCATGTCTTCCAGAAGGTTCCTTATCATTCTCGGTTTACAGAAAACCCACACATACAGGGAGATATTTACACAAACAATCACACCATCACCTTTCCAAACAATATGGTATCTTAAAACACTAACCCATACAGCTAGAGCAATTTGTTCCAATGACATTGCTCTCACTGCTGAACTTTCTCACCTAAGTCACACCTTCCTGACCAATGGCTATAATCTCCATAAGATAGATAAAATACTAAATGCCCCACAAAAGTCCCCTCACTGTCTACCACAGAAGACTACAACAAATCTGCCACCATCTCATTAAAGGCACATCTGAAAAGATATCTAGAGTGCTTAACAAACACCAACTATGCACCATATTTAAACCTTATGTAAAATTGGCAACTCTCATCCATTCCCCTAAAGACAAATTCTCTCCTTTATCACATCCAGGAGTCTATGAAGTGTCCTGTTCATGTTATTGAGCCTACTATGGACAGACAGAAAGAACTGTGGACATCAGCCTCAGTGAACACAAAAAATATATCTGGCACTTTCGCTATGGCAAGTCAGTTCTAGCAGACCATGCTTTGAATATCCCCACACACAGGATCAATTGGAAAAAAACAAAAGTAGTGCTGCACAGAAGCTTTTACAAGTCAGAGAGGTTGTTCCTGGAATCAATAGAAGCCTTGAAACATACTCTAAACCTCAACAAGTATGGCTGTATAAATCTACCAAAGATTTGGGAGACAGTCATCCTAAGACCAAATTAATACTTGCTTGCTCTCTCATTCCCCCCCCCCCCCAACTTAGATGGCACCTAATTAGGACTTTAGTCTTTGTGTTGCATGCTACAATTGCTCATACTAGTCCCACTGGTACACCCAATTGCAGCTGTCTCTCTACTGTAACGCACTTTGTTTGTGTGCTCTGAAGATGCTGGATAGAATACCAGCAAAATAGTAGCAATTAAGTCAATAAATCATTATTTTCTTATCAATCTGTATTCACATCTATACCATTAAAATCCAATCAACATGTGTGATGAACACATAAGCCTTTCATGGTGTTTTTACTGTTATACATTTATTTCAAGTTATTTCATACTCTGTAACTTAATTACTTGATAGTGAAGAGGACTAAGAGATTTGGCTGAAGATTCTGCAAGTAATGAAATTTTCATAAGCTGAATCTGGTAATTTTTTATACATTTTTTGATAGTCACAAACTATTGGCAGACTTGTGTATTTGTATAACCAACATGCGGGAGTTAACGAATTATACTAGAATAGCTCTCAAAGAGCTCTGCAACATATTAGCCAAATTTTTAAAAAACTGAAATTTTATTCTAGTTTATATAAAGTGCATATCAAATTTGTTATTCAGAGTATTTCTAAATAGACAAAAATGATTTTGCAGTAACTGAGAATGGTCAAGTTAAATTACTTTAATATGGACAGCTAAATCTTTAGAACAATTAGTATAAGTGATGCCAAATGAAGCAAACTTTTGTTAGAGAAAATTATAAAGCGAAATAGTTTTAACTTACATCATATTTTCTGATACATTCCCTACTAACATTTATTTCCCATAGAAATTACTTATTTTTTAAAATTTGTTTTTCATTATGAAATAGAATTTCACACTGCTTTACAAAATTTATTTGGCAATGTTAAACCATTTGACATCAACATCTCTCCTGGCATAACATATCACAACCAATGCATCCTCAACTTCTAAAAAAAAACTAGGATTTCTCTTTGCTCAAGACATTATTTCACCTCTTAACAGCTGTTAACTTTATACAAATCACAAATCTGTCCAGCTATTGGATACTGCTCTCATATTTGGAGTAGAATTTGATGGGCTTTGAACTCCCTGATAATTCTATCAACTCCCTCAAAATGCTTAACTCAATACAGAGGAAAGCAATTAGATTGATTAATAACCCATCTCTTACCAGCTCACTCCTTCCACTTTCACGTTTAGATTCTGCAATGTGTATTCTATAAATATTTCCATGGAAAATGTTCATCTGAAATAGCATCAATAATTCCTCCACTCAGCACTAAGTCCATTGGAACAAGCGCAGTCGCTGCCCAACATCCCTTCACAGTACACCTTGAAACCTATAGAACAAGTTTCTTTTCCTCCTCCTTCATCCCTGTTACTTTACTGCTGTATTGTGGAACAGTGTTCCCCTTGATGTGTTTCCCAAGGAATAATATATACAGGCTTTTAAATCAAGCATAAACAAGTTTCTCCTTTCCCAACCCACTACTCATACATGGTACTAATGTACTATAGGTTGATTAACCAACCTCTCGTGTATGGGACTCAACACTAAAAAATTAGAAAAAAATTACATTTTCTTGATGTCATTTTTTTTCCTTTTTTTTTTTTTTAATACTTACACATCAATCACTTGCACATTATGACAAACAATGAAAGAACCCTTCTAATGTTAAGAAAGCATTTTGCATTGTGGCTCTCTATCTTTATTAAATTAAAAAGATTGCATGTTATATTTAACCAGTGCTTTTTTTTCTGGAAAAAAAAGGTGCTGGTACTCACCATGAAGATGTTATTACAGCAACTTCCACACTTTTAACATATCCTCCGATGTACCCTCGTCGTCTCTAGATCGCTTCTTGCTTTTGGTATCAGCTGCAGAATGATGACCTCGGAGCAGCCATGAGTCCACATATTTGCTAGAGTTGAACTGAGTGAGAGGAGGTCCTACTATCCTGATGAACATCAGTACAGAAGTTGTCCGTACAAGCAGAGATGACCTAGATGAAGTTACTATAAGATTCATCTGAGAGAAACCCCTTTCACAGTCACTGGAAGATATTGCAATTGTGCCCAAAGCGTGCTTTAGAGGAAGTAGTATGTCCGGGACTTTATTTTCTTGATGATATTTATGGAAACCACGAACTGCTTCTCTTTTATTTAAGCGAAATTTGATTGCTAACTTTTTAATTTTGGCTTGACCAAATGTCAGAGGTTTCCCAGGATTTTCTGGCCAATACTTGTACTCTACTGTGTCTTTCATTTATGTGGAGCTCAATCCCTTTGAACTTCATGTTCTTCTGACTTTGAAGAAAAATACTGCAGTATGGACCAGGGTTTTCAATTCTTTCTTCAAAAAGTTGAACTGTATTCTTTATCTTCCTGTCTGCTTTGTACAAGTTAATATTTCTCTCTTGTAAATCTAGACTTAGTTCACTAAGTCTAAAAGGCCCTCATAAAGAAAGCAATCTGTTTTGCTTCTTCTGCTGTCTTCTTTTGACTGCAGAAAGGGATGGACAAGGGCTTCAAAGTCTTGTCACACTGCAGAAACAGTGTAACAGCTAGATGCAATCCAGCGAGTGCTTAAAATTCGGCCAATTTTAAGAAGTTGATGTTCTAGAGTCGCTGCACATTCCTGTAGTTCCCTAACATTCTTAGGTGAAGCTTGATGATAAGTCACATAAAGTTTGTGCATGAAACTCTTAGAGTGATTCATTCCAGCCACACTGTTCACTGTGTCACTAACAGACAATTCAAGGCGATGGCTAGCACAATGCCAGAAAATAACACTAGGAAACTTCTCTTGCATTCGCCTCCTTACACCATTATGCACACCAAACAACACGGCTGCACCATCACAAGTTACAGAACAATAAATACTCCTTTAAGCAATCTTCAGATAATCCTAAACACTCAAGATGACTAATTAAAGAGTTTAGAATCCCTCTAGCAGTTACTGATAATTCGATCAAATCTAGAAAAAGACTCAAAGGAGCCGAAAGTTCAGGAAGAACTACACGAACAATAATAATCAAGGTTGTCGATTCATCAATAAGTAACGATATTTTGTTCTTGGAGTCCATTATATTGTCTATTAATGTTTTTCACATTTCATTTGCAATGTGGCTCACAATGTTAATGCAAGCATTTGCAGAATGAACAGTATATCCCATGTTTAGGCCATTAAGTTCCTGTAAATTTATTTCGTCTTCAAAGTTGTTAAATGACTGATTTCTCCTTGCAACTTTGTAAGTGGTTCGAAACACTTTTCCTGTCGTCTTTATTATGAGACAAAATATTTAGGAAAACTTTCTCTAATGTTTCGTTTTTTTCTTCAGATTTTATTTTTTGGTACACTTTGTGCACTGCACTCCCTTTATGATCGTAAATCTTTTTTCTTAATGACATTAATTGTTGTTTACGAGATTTTCCAAATGACTGATTTTACCATTTGCTCACTCCACTGAAATTTTCGTTCTCATGTGTTTATCGACGGCAAGACTTTCGACATCACAACACACTTTACAGCCCAACATTTTATTCTGGACATACAGCCACTCGTTTCTCTCGCTGTAGTAATTTTTCTGCAAAAGTGTCCAACATTCGGGTCAATCATTATCAGAATCTGATTCCTTTTGACCATGTGGATCTTCGGTCTTGGTTTCGTGATTCTCTTCACCAAGTGCATTTTCGGTGCAAGTTTTCTGTTTTACAGGATCACAAGTAGATTCAACAATTTCTGCTTCTTCAGCCTTCCTTTTTTTTTTTTTTTTTACTCATTAGCATAAAGTAACTACTTATTTTACTCATTTTGAACAATGATTGCACTGATTTAACTTAGATTAATTCAAAACTCAAGTGAACACCTGCCTGTTGCAGAGTGAATATAGAACTGATAAACCTGATATTGGAAGCAATCGGAAGTGAACAACTTCCTGTTTCCGGTTGTGTACCAACTTATGAGTAATCAAACCTGAAAATTCAATTCGTGAACACAGTACCATCTACCAGAATATTTATAATACATTTTGCTGTCAATAAATCGCAAATTTTTAAAAAACTTAAGAAAAAAGGTGCCGGTACTGCGTACCGCCAGAAAAAAAAGCACTGTGTTTAACTGATAACTTTTTATTATTTTCCTGTATTCTGTCAGTCAAATCTGACTACTTTCATCAGGAAGACAGAAAAAAACTGAAATTTATTAATTAAATAAGTACAAAAAAAAAAAAAAACAAATGACAAGAAATACACAGATCACAAAATCAACAGTAATTGATATCATGAAATTCTTGATATGTGCCCTCAAGTGGTGCACAGGATCTTATGACAGTTCTACACAAAAAGTTTATATTATTACTAACTTCTTACTGACAATTTTCATACAAATTAGTCTTATCTGCCAGGACTCCAATCTTGTCAGATCTTATATTTCAGTCTTCTAAAGAACTTCTAACTGCATCAATCTACTTACATTTTGGTTGTCTTCTGGGTCTTTTTCCTGGCATCAAACATTCCTGTTTTGCTTACCTTTTTTTTTCTCTCATTCTGTTTAAGTGACTCTACCGATTGAGATAACTTTTGCTTACACATTCCTGAATGCCAATAATGTCATCACCATCTCCTACATCCGTGGCACATTAGAAAAAATATCCAGGTCCTTAAAAAAAGAACAACCTCTACACAGCTTTTAAGTCCCACCATAAGCTTGCTACCCTTATCTAGTCTACCAAAGATCACCTCCCTCCACTCTCAGTGGCTGAAGTATATAAAATACCCTGTTCCTGCAAGCTGGCTTACTTTGGACAGACAGATAGATTGGCAACCATCCATTTAGAAGAACACACAAATCATACATCTGCAATCATGACTATGGTCAATCTGGCCTTACAAACCATGTTTTGGATACAACCCAGGATCTCATGGAGAAAAACCACCATGCTCCATCATAGTAAATTCAAAAAAGAAAAATTGTTTTTAGAATCCACAGTGGCACTCAGAAATCAACTGAATTTAAATAAATATGGTTGCATAAAACTTCCTAAAAATTTGGGAAACATTAATTATCAGAGATCCTGCTTTACATCCTAGGCCACCTACAAATGCACAGAGGGCACACCACCTAGATAGGACTTTAAGAGTCACCCATGCATTTCACTTAGCATTGTGCTGTATTTCAGTGTGTGTTACAAGAGTTATTTGTAATCCTTGAAGATGTCATGGTGACTGAGATGAAATATTGGAAGCATTAAGATTAGTTTTTAATATTTTCTAGTGCTGTAAATATTCCATTAAACCTCCAACATGATGTCCTCCCAGTATTTAAGCCTCAACACACGGAATGTCAAGTTTCTTCCTAATATCTTCACTTTTAATATGATTCTGTTACTGATGTCATTTGTTCATTTTCCTAATTTTTCTCAGAACTCTCTCAAATCTATGGTTTCTAGTCTTTGATCAAGTGCTTTATTTCTAACCCAACTCTCAGATCCATAAGTTATAAACTGGTTTCAACACTATCTTGTATACTGTTATTTTGTGGGCTAGGGATGTGGCTAACTTCTCTCTCTTATTCCATGTAAATTTATTCACCTGAAAATAGAACAAGCAAAGCTATACTAGCTTTGCTTATTCTATTGTCTTTATTCATATTTAATTTGTAACTAAGTAGTTAATGTAACTGCTCTCTAGCCAAAAGGCTCTAGGTTCAAATCCTGCCATAGGCATGGATGTCTGTAGTTGTCTTCATGACATATTAATTTCATTATCCAGTGTGAGACAGTTTTTACAATGAAAATTAGGCTTGTTTTCTGAAACTATAACATCTAAATCACTGTTATCCATTGCATTTCTTAGTTCATGCAGCTCTGCTGATCTGTGAAGATCCTGTTGAGGTATGGGAATGAAAACAATGAAATAGTATCAACAAGATCCAAGTATTATAGAATATTATAGAGTATTAAAAGCTACTGTTTATGAGTTTGTCATTCACATTAAGAGGTATAAATTACACCATCACTGCAATATCACAGATGCTACAAGTTTTTCTGGAGAATAGTTACTCTGCTGCCTTACAAATTGGAAAGCAAATTTCTAAAGCAGTATCTGTAAATATTTCAAAGATTTTAATTACGATATGAAAGTTGCAGTCATACCTATAAAGCCAATTAAAACAATCTTTCAATCCCAAAACCTCCATATATCCTTGGTGCAAGCATTTGGATGTGTATAAGAGGGAGGGCCACATTCCATATTTGGTAAGAAAGGACAGGTTTTTTTGGAGTTAGGAAGAAACAAAGAAAGAACACCCATGATATGTTGCACATTGTAGAAAAGATAAGACCTGCTATTCTCATGTCAAAGTTTTTATGTAATTATTATTATTACGTGACACCTCCAAGGAGTCCAAAGACTCATCAAGGGAAGGCATCTACTCTACAACTCTCTGTCTCCACCAACTACAATCATCACCTACACCACTAGTACTTTTTGTCTGTAAATTAAAGACAATCACAAACACATGCCCATGGCAGGATTCAAACCTCAGCCTTTTAGCTGAAGAGCAGATACGCAAACCACTCAGCCAACCAGGCCAGCAATTTCCACCAATGAAAGGTTGTAAACCTATTGAACATTAGCATGATGGGTAAACTAAGGATTTTTTAAAATTTATTTTTATTACTTTTCTATATATATACATATATATCTATATATATTTAGTATCTTTATTTATTTTTTATCTAATCTGGAAATCCTGCTCTAGAAACTAAACATAGAACTTTTTCACACTACTCCAATCTTCCAATAAGTAAGGCAGTAGTCTCACAACAGGCAATGAAATTCACCTCCCACCTAAAGATAATTGCAACGTTTATACCCAGGATTTAAACCCACAACCTGTTGGTTCGAGGGTGAATATGCTAACAACTTAGTAAACTGGGGTGCCATGTACACTTGAATTTGGCAATCTCACCTAACTGCCAGAAAAAAAAAATACAAACTTCTTTCATGGAGGTACAAATAATGAGAAGATGAAGAATGCTTAATTGAAATGACAAACTTATATTTAGTAGCACTCAGTCATCCATTATGGTCTGATGTGATTTTTAAAATTTTTTATTAAAATGTATATTTAAAAAAAATACAATAACAACAACAACAACAAAAAAAAGGTTTTTCACAACAGAACTGCAGTAAGTTTGATCTGCCTTTCATATGAAGAGCATGAATGCAACAAACAACAAATCAGATGCCACCGCTACAAATCATTAAGACTTAAACACTGTTATTGTTGGTTACTATTTAACTTTGTCAGCTAAGTACCTCTTTGCATAATATCATTTAGTTAGTCTTGTATGTCTTTCTGACTACCAAAATGTAGGAAAATAACAAACATGTTGGTTAAATGTAACCAGGATCTTTTACTTCATACAAAACCATTCACAATACTCTGAAAAATGTGAGATATTCAGTAAAAATTCATGATTGATCTATATAGTGAATATTATGTTTTTGCACACACACACACACACACACACACACACACACACACACACACACACACACACACACACACACATATATATAAAACAGTAAAATTTCTTGTTAAACATGACAATTCTTACATATAACAATTTTCAAGGTTTCTAATTCTGTTTTCTACATTTCCTACATGAAGAGAAGCTTTATACCTCAGTATCTAAAACAAAAAAAAGATAATAATCATAATCATATAGTTAGCATATCTAATATCTGCAGCATCTTATTTCATTAAAAACAGCAAATGTCTTCAAAGGGCTTATATATTGTAAATGTCACTGAGATTTAATAACTGTTTGTATTTAATTTCATTATCATAAATAAGATAAAATAAGGTAATATTATCAATGGGATTGGAATATAAACTCTTGACTTGGATCAGGGGATGGTTGACTGACAGATATCAAAAAGTGGTATACAATGGGTGTGCATCTGCCAGATTTAAGGTGACCAGTGGTGTACCTCAGGGTTCAGTCCTCGGGCCATTATTGCTCAATCTATACATTAATGACATCAGGAAGGATTTAACATCAGATGTGCAATTGTTTGCCAATGCGAAGATAGGCAGGGCAATCAGGGATGATACTGATATTCAGCAATTACAAAATGATTTGAATAGACTGGATTTTTGGGCAAACAAAAATGGCTGTCAATTTAAAGTTAGTAAGCGTAAGATTATGCACTTTCAGCAGCATATTATATTAGCAGGATTGCAATTGCATTTGCAAAAAGTTGCAAATACAACTCAGAGGATAATTGCAATGTTGAAGTGAACCTTGACATGTAAAGATAAGGAAGTCATTTTGCCTCTTTATAAGGCTTTGATAAGACCACATCTGGATTATTGTGCACAGATTTGGTCTCCTGGGTTCAGAGGGGGATAAAGAAGCTGTGGAAAGGGTGCAAAGAAGAGTTCATCATCATCATCAAATTCCTGCCATGTACCCTCAAGGGGTGTACAGGATATGATAGTACTACATGAAAAAAATTACATCATTATTAATTTCCTATCTACAATTTTCCTCCAAATCAGTCTGTTACTTGTCAAGACTCCAACATTATCAGATCTTATATTTCTATCGTAAGGCACTTTGTACCGTATCAATCCACCTATATCTTGGTCTTCCTCTGGGTCATTTTGCTACCAACCTGGCAGACAACACTTGTTTTGCTAATCTTTCCTCGCCCATTCTGTTTAAGTGACCATACCACCTGAGATTAGCTCTGCTAATGCATTCCTGGATGCTGACAATGTCAAGTTCTTTCCTAATATCCTCGTTTTTAATATGATATTGCCATTGATGCCATCTGTTCACGCCTATAATCTTTCTCAGGAATCTCATATCTGCGGTCTCTAGTCTTTGGTCAAGTGTTTTACTTCTGACCCAGCTCTCAGATCTATAAGTTAAAACTGGTTTTAACACTGTCTTGTATACAGCTAATTTAGTGTTCCGACTAATTTCTCTCTTTTTCCAGATGAATTTATTCAATTGACTTCCCACCATAATAGCTTTGCTGATTCTGTTGTCTATTTCTATATTTAATTTACCATCTTCAGTAAAAATCGTGCCTAAATAGCTGAAATGTTTTACTTGTTCCACAGGTTCTCCATTCACAACACAGTTGACATTTTCAATGATTCTGCCTATTTTCATTGTCTTTGTCTTTTTATTGCTGACCTTCATATCATATCTATTACAACAGCTATTCAATTTAGTCAGAGAATCTTGCAAAGAAGAGTTACAAAGATTATATCTGGATTATGGGATTTAGATTATGAGGACAGATTGCGAGTACGTGGGTTGCAGACTCTTGTTAACAGGAGAAAGAGGGATGATATGATAGAGGTCTATAAACTTTTGAACGGGTGTTATAAGAGATATCAACTGATGAAATTTTTCATTATATGGAAGGTGGGGAGAGAACGTGGGGCATCCATGGAAGTTAAATTTATTTGCAGTCAAGAAAGGGGTAAGAGCTAGGTTTTTCTCCCAGAGAGCAGTGAGTGAGTGGAAAAGTGAGTAGTAAAAAGAAATTGAGTTCAAATCCCACTGCAGGAATGGATATCTGTGAATGCTGTTTGTTGATAGATGATTTTCATCACCCAGTGTACCACTTTGCCCACTGAAAGCCTGAAATGATATGAAAAGATCAAGTTTGGTCTCTAGAGCAGCTTCCTTGCTTGTTTTATCTAGTCTCCAGCTTACTCACTGTTACCGTTGTTACACAGTTACACATTGCTGTGCTTTCTGTATGCCAGCTGTTTCCCCCCCCCCCCCCTTTTTTTTTTTCATGACACACAGATGAAAGGTCACAGGACCTATGCCATAACAGTGCCATGTGTGGGTAAATGATTAAACAGAAAGAAATAATCTATTAATATGTTTCTCAAAGAGTAAGTGATTGTACTCAGTAGGGGAAAACAGTATTGGGGAGATTGTTCAAAAAAAGGTTGGACTAGTAGACAGTGTCTCTGCTCTAGCCAAAAGATCGTGGTTATGAATCCTACTATGGTCTGGATGTTTGTGAATGTCTTTAGGTGGCAAAATTCACCTGATGAAAAAGATTAAATTCAGTCTGGTGTGGAACCACCACCCTATTTAATGTAAAAAGTCTAAAACATAATTTGTAAGATAAAGATCTATTTCTCCTTTTTAGTGCACAATAAAGGAGAAATTATGGTATTTTAAGTACTCTTGATATCAAATAGTTATGAAGTTTTTTTATGCTTGGTTTAGTGTATGTGTGTATATATACTGGATACTTAAGAGTCAAAGTTGGATGTGCAATCCACACCTTCTCATGGCGCATCCTGTTAGGTATCTACCTGGATAATGAATGAATGATGAATGAAGACAGACTGGCAATTTGGGATTTAGCTCATCAAATTGTATTCTTCCGATGATGACCTCAATACAGGGGTCGAAACGTCAAGTTTTATTTTATTAGTAATTAATAAAATAATCTGTTCAACACGTGTTTTTGTGTTCCTAAATTTACAAATATGAGTGCTGATCACCGTGTAACCTTAAAAGAAAGAATGTATTCTTATTTGTCTAAACCGTACAGCAAAAATGATTGTGCAACATGCCAGATTTCATGCTGGCTGGGATTAAACTGGGAGCCAGCCCCAGAAGTGGAGATACCAGGCAGAAGCAATGGCGAGGTCATCTTTACCTATAGGAGTTGCCAAACCAAAAGGAGTGGCACACCTTTTAACAACTTCTATAGGTAAAGATGACCTCGCCATTGCTTCTGCCTGGTATCTCCACTTCTGGGGCTGGCTCCCACTGAAGAGACCTCAATAAAGGTCGAAACTAGTCTGGGTAGTGGCCCTTCCCTTAACTGCATAACATTATACACATCCGCAAGGAGATGTGTTTTGTATTATGGGAGATACCGAGATAGGAGCGATGTTAGCTTAGTCCACCTTTGCTACGAGTTGCATGGTGTTGTACATTACCTTACCTTACATTATCATACCTTACCCTAGTCCTGAAGATATTTTCAGGTGCAAACTTTGTTTGCTCACACTTGGATAAAGGATTAAACTAAATTTATTATAGTCTAACCAAGTGAAAAATAAACTTTCAATATCAGGTAATGTAGGCAAACATAAGAATGGAGAAAATGAGACTTATTTATGCCTGTGGTATTAGAGAAGGCAGCCACAGTGAAAAAGGAAAAGTTGATCCTTGTTCGAGATCTAAACAACAAAGTAGCAAATGATTCCTAGACATACACAAATGTTTTGAGAAAATTTGGAGTAAAGAGAAAAGCAAATAAGAATGGTAAGTGCTTGCTGGATTTCTGTTCAGGACATGGTGTTAGTTATTACTAACACCATATTCCAACATGAAAATGTACATAAATTCACATGGAGAGATGTAAGAAATAAGAAAAGTCTCACTGACTATGTTATTGTTGATAGTAATGTTTTCCCACTTGTTCAGGACACAAGAATATACAGAGGATTTGAAATTGGAAGCGATCACCATTTAGTTTTGAGCAGGAAAAACAAATTGAATTTCTTATTGAAAAGAAAGGTGTGTAAAAAAGTTTAAAAACAAATCAAAGTTGTGCAACTTTCAGAGGTGACCTATAGAGTCAAATGCATAAAAATTTTTTCATTCAAGAAAAATTGAAAGAGTTGAAAAAAAAGAAACAAACCTTGGAGATTCATTGGTAATCTCAGAAGAAAACATTTACTGATTCAGCCATGTGGTCAAGTTGTCTGCAGGGATAGAAAAATTAGAACTCCATGGTGGACCTTTTCAAAGCCACTTCAGGCCTCCAGTAAGTAGGGAGGTGGTCTCACACTGGTCAATGAAATTCATATCTCACCTAAAAAATAATCACAAACATCCATGCCCACACCATGATTCGAACCCACAGTCAATTGGCTGGAGAGTAGAAACACTAACTTCTTGGCTAACCAGGATAGCAAATTACTTTGAACATAGTCAAATAAAACAAGCAGTGACAGCATAGTGATAAAAAAAAAAGAAAAATACTCAACAGGAATGTAGTCAGGAATACATATCAATGCTTGAAGTAGAAAAAGCCATCAAAAACCTGAAATGTGGAAAAAGCAGCTGGAGCAGATGATAATCAACCAGAAATATTCAAACATGGAGGTATAAAGTTTTACAGTAGCTACAATGCATAATTCAGAAGGCCTGGTCAGAGGGTAGAATTTTAGATAATTGAAGTAGAGCACTCATAGTATCCATATATAAAAGGAAAATAAAAATGACTGAAAATTATTAAGGAATTTTTCTATTGAACATTCCTGATAAGATTTATGCAAGTATTATTATTATACAGTATCTCCATGGAGTGTAGAGATACGATGGATGTGGAGTGGGTGCAGAGATACTTAGGAGTAGGTCTTCCACATTGTGGAAGACCACTCCAATGTTTATACACACAATATCTATCATACCTCTCTTTAAACTGATTTACTGTTGGGGCACTAATGATCAATTCTGGCAATCAATTCCATTCATTCACCAATCTCCAAACAAAAAAAATCTAGTTTGTACACCATTACTAATTACACTCGTACACAACTTCCATGGATGACCCCTGGTTCTCTATTTGTCATATAATTGAAAAACTTCCTTTGCATAATGTTATATCGTTACATAAATTTTATCATGTCCTCTCTTCTGCACCTTTGCAACCCACACATCCTCAACCTATCCTCATTTCACAAACCTCTCACCAGCTTGGTCACTTGTCTCTGCATCCTCTCTACCACTTCCTGATCCCCAAGAAACCTGGCTGTGACTAAATATGTGCACATTAGTCAAGATGCAGCTGGATCATAGCCTTGTAAAGAGGAATAATAACTTCCCTATCTTTACTTGGATGTTTTTCAACATCCAAGTAATCCTTTGAGCTATTTTATCAACTTTTGCAAAATGCCCCTGAACTTCAACTCTGTCCACCAATATCCCCATTCCATAGCCTCATTTCATGCAATTCAGTACCATGAATGAGATACACAACGCAAAATCTTTTCAACCTATAGGACTCGTTATGAGAGAAGTAATTCACTTAAGGGAGACCCTAATAGGCTCACCAAATAATGAATACGGAGATGAAGATCAATGGATACAGCAAAGTCAATAAGCTTATTACATTATTTCAACAAATGAGATGTAAATCTAACAAACTGCATCAGAGACAGACCATATCTTGATCAACTAACATATTGATCAAGTATGCAATCAGCAGTGTGGTCAAGACAAGCAACTGTGAATATTAAGTCACTGTACAAGCCATGTAAACTGAGAATTACCCCAAGAAAACTAACTGGTCTGTATTAACATAAAACCCGTTTCCTCGAGAATCCATAAATCATATTTCTGCCAGCAATCCAAAATTTTCAATAATTTAGAATCAACAATAATCCAAATATGCATGGGTGTTTGTTTACGTTCACCTTCATGTTCTCCTTATCTCACATCACTTTATGTCTTTTTTTTGGGGGGGGGGGGGGGTATGTTGAAAGAATGTTTCCATGAACCACTTTCAAATCTTGATGAACTAAGGGATAAAATTACAAAATATGTCCAGCCAATGTCCTAACCCTTGTTCTCCATGACAGAGAATCTTTGCATGCACTATGAAACCTATCTTGAAGGACAAGGTGCCCATTTTGAGCATGTAATCTACTGTCATTAATGCTATATTTGACCAAGATTTTACCGATAGTTGTGGATGTACATATCCTTATGTGTAAATATATATTTATTTGTTAATAAACCCATTTAGTCCATAACATATATCATTGTAGTTATTCAGTAGATTTTTGTGCTGTGCCATACTGTAGATTATTGATATTTATGAGTTGTATGTTGTGGTGTGTGGCAGAATGAAGGGTGAAGTACTGGACGTGGGTAGAAGGAACGACAGGATCATGCGAATGAAATTGGGTCTTGGAGAAGAGCGGGTGGTTGTATTATGTGTATATGCCCCACAAGTTGGTTGTACTGCAGAGGAAAAAGATGAGATCTGGAACATGTTAGATGAAGAAATGAGGGAATTGGAAGAAAATGAGATGGTGATTGTCGGAGGAGACTTGAACGGGCACATAGGAAGACAGAATAGAGACTGTGAAAGGGTGCATGGTGGCCACGGAGTGGGAATGATGAACCAGGAAGGAGAGAGGGTTGTGGACTTTGCAGTAGCGTTTGATCTGGCAATTGTGAACTCGTGCAATCGAGGTGCTTGGTGAGACATCTGGAAAGATTAGAGAGCAGAAGGAGGGTTGGTGGTGGAATAATGATGTGCAAGTTCGAGTGACAGCTAAGAGGAAGGCAAAGCAGAAGTGGGATGAGTCAAGAGTGGAAGAGGACAGAGAGGTGTACAAAGAGAGAAAGCAAGAAGCCAAGAGAGTTGTGGCACAGGCAAAGGCCATGGCATATCAAGATCTGTATGATCAATTAGAAACAAAGGAAGGGCAGAGAAAAATTTACCAACTAGCAAAATGTAGAAATAAAGCAGCTAAGGACATCTTACATGTGAGGCAGATCAAAGATGCTGAAGGAAGAGTATTATGGAGGGATGTGGACATAAGAAACAGATGGAAAATATACTTTGAGGGACTTCTGAATGAGGAAAATGCAAGGACTCACAGAGGAGATGGGCAGCCTTCTGAGGGGATGGTGCAGAACATCAGTAGAATGGAAGTGACGGAGGCCATGAAGAGGATGAGGAATGGAAAAGCGGTGGGCCCCGACAGAATTCCAGTGGAGGCATGGAAGGCACTGGGGGAAGAGGGAATTGACCTGCTGTGGGACCTGTTCATGAAAGTTTGCCAACAGAAAAATATACCCGAGGAATGGAGGGAGAGTACTCTTGTTCCCATCTACAAGGGTAAAGGAGATGCACAAGACTGTAAAAATTACAGAGGAATAAAGTTGATGTCCCACACAATGAAGATCCTAGAAAGGGTTCTTGATGGTAGATTGAGGGAGGAGGTGGAGATTGCAAAGGAACAATTTGGCTTCATGCCTGGAAGATCAACAACAGATGTTATCTTTGGGTTACGACAGATGATGGAAAAATATCGAGAGAAACAAAGGGAGCTACATCTGGTATTTATTGATCTCGAGAAAGCATACGATAGAGTGCCAAGGCAAGAAGTCTGGAGGTGTCTGAGGGAGAAGAAGGTGCCGGAGAAATATGTCAGGTTGGTGCAGGAAATGTACAGAAATGTAAAGACAAGTGTTCGGACCTGTTTGGGACATACAGAAAGTTTTCAAGTAACAGTTGGCTTGCATCAAGGGTCAGCATTAAGTCCGTTTCTGTTTAATATTGTGATGGAGGTAGTAACAGAGGAGGTGAGAGAAGATGCACCTTGGACAATGTTGTATGCAGATGACATCTTGCTGTGTGTAGATTCAAGAGAAGAAGCGGAAACTAAACTGGAAAGATGGAGAAAAGTACTGGAAGAGAGAGGTATGAGACTGAGCAGAAGTAAGACAGAGTATATGTGTTGCACAGTGGGCGGTGGCCAGGAGACAGACCTGGAGCTGGAAGGAAATGTCATCAGGAAGGTGAGAGACTTTAGATACTTAGGTTCGACAGTGGAAGAAGATGGAGGAGGTGAGAAGGAAGTGGGATGCAGGATACAAGCAGGTTGGAGGAACTGGAGGGAGATGGCTGGAGTGTTATGTGATAAGAGGGTGCCGATCAATCTGAAAGGCAAAATTTATAGGACAGTAGTGAGGCCAGCTATGACATATGCTACAGAAACTGTGGCCCTGAGGAAAAATAACATTAGCAGGATGGAAGTAGCAGAGATGAGAATGCTTAGGTGGATGTGCGGTGTGACCAGAAAGGATCATCTGAGAAATGACTATGTCAGGGGAACAGTGAAAGTTACGAACTTAGGAGCGAAAATACAGGAGGCAAGGTTGAGATGGTTTGGTCATGTGATGAGGAGGGAGGACGAATATGTGGGAAGAAGGGTCATGCAGATGGATGTGCAAGGAAGGCGGAAGCATGGGCGGCCAAAGAAGAGATGGAGGGAGCTGGTAGAAGAGAACTTGAAGATGAAGAACTTGGATGTTGTGACAGCCCAAGACAGGAAGGTGTGGAGGAGACTCATAATAAACAGTGACCCCACTTAAGTGGGAGAAGCTGCAGAAGAAGAAGAAGAAGATGATGAGTTGTATGCAATATTCTCCATTTTCTGGAACATGCATATTAGAATGAGAAGAGGAATCAAGTTTTTTTTTTTTTCGGTTACTCCACCCCCACATTTTTTTATACCAATTGAAAAAGAATAAAATAAATTAAGTATTACAACAAAGTTTTCTAAATTTAGTTAACTTTACATATTTGAGTAATAAGTAAGCATGCGCTTACCGCTGCTTCTTCTGTCCGTCCAAGCATTCTTCATTATAGCATAACAGTAAAATTAACAATTGATACATTACTTTCTGAAATAGGAACTTCAATATTGCATAAAAGTCAGAGAATTATTATTATTTTTTTTAAAATCAGAATAATGAATTTAAATCCACTAGTAGTTTTAACAAAAATGACTTCTGGATAACCATCAAAACAGAATATATTAATGGCTAGTAGTGAATATTCAAATAATTAAATGCAAAAACAACAAAACTAATAAATACAGTTGACTCTTACTACAGCACACACCACCATGGTGAATTCTCTCAGTATAACAAACTACTAAAATAATCTTTAATCTTTAAACAAGCCATAGCAGGTCTATGGAATGAACCTTATGAGAATAGGTTGAAGATTTGTGGGTTGCAGAAACTGGTTCGATGTTGATAGTGCATGGGAGGCAGTTAAGAAGTGTTTGCAGGAGGCAATGGCTGACTGTATCCCTAGAGTCCGAATAATAAATCAAGTAGGGGTTAAATGGATGAATAACACCATTAAGCTTCAGCTGCAAAAAAAAAGAAACAACTGTGGAGGGAAATTAAGGAGAAAGGTGACTGGCAGGCACATGAACGGTATAAAGCGCAGGCCAGAAGGGTAATGAGTGTGGTAAGAAAAGCAAAAGCGGATTATGAAAGAACATTAGCCATGCAGCCTAAAGAGAATCCCAAACAGTTTTTTCGATATGTTGCAAATAAAAGAAAAAATGTATATGTCAGAATGATTTTAAAGAATGCAGATGGTAGGGAGGTAACCGAATCAGTTGATATAGTGGAATTACTGAGCGAGCACTTTGCAAGAGTATATCATCCAGGTGGTGACATTGCAGGAATGAATGAACCAATAGCTTATACGGGAATTATGGTGAATGAAGTGCAGGTGAATAGTCTATTACAAAACCTCAATGTCAATACATCTGTGGGATTGGATGGTATACCAGCTGTTGTCATATGTGAAGCGGCTAAAGAATTGTCAGTGCCCTTGACCATTTTGTTTAATTTGAGTCTTGGATCTGGGTTAGTCCCGAGGGAGTGGAAAGAGGGGAAAATAGTTCCACTGCATAAAGGAAAGCATCTGAGAGGAACTGTTCCTTTGTTTGCTGATGATGCAAAGTTGGGTAGAGCAATAGTGAGTGCACAGGATGTCAAAATTTTGCAGGATGATTTGGATAGATTGGAGGACAGAGCTAAGGAGAATGTATGTTAATTTAATGTGGCAAAGTGTAAGGTTATGCATTTTGGGGTGAAAAGATTAGCAGCAGTATATCACACTGGTGGAACCATACACCAGGAGATTGATGAGGTCAGGGATTTGGGAGTGTTAGTGGATAGGGAGTTGAAGTTTAGAGGGCACATTGCAAAAGTGACTAAATCAGCTCATTAAATCACTTGGTTGTTGAAAAATACCTTGACGAGCAGAGACAAGCAAGTTATTGTACCTCTGTATTGAGCCTTGATAAGACCCCATCAAGACTACTGTGCCCAGATATGGGGACCAGGGTTTCTTCTTGATGGGGAGGAGGTGGAGAGGATCCAGAGACGAGTGACCAAGATGATAGCAGGTCTATGGAATGAACCTTATGAGAACAGGTTAAAGATTTGTGGGTTGCAGAAATTGGTTGATAGGCAGAAAAGGGGTGATATGATTGAGACATTCAAATTACTGAAGGGTTTCCATAAGATTAATTCAGAAGATATTTTTGAGAATAGGACTGGTGGTGGGAGGACTAGGGGGCATACATGGAAGCTGGGCAAGAGTGTGGTTAGCAAGGGTGTTGGAGCTAGGTTTTTTACTTGGAGAGTGGTGAATGAGTGGAATAAGCTGCCAGAGTTTGTTGTGGGTGCCATGACTGTGAATGAGTTCAAGGCAAGGTATAATAGATACTGTGTGAATGTCGAAAATTATTCTTGATGTTAGGGCCTCCCTCGATGAGTCTATCGACTCCTTGGAGTTGCCCGTAATAATAATAAAAATAATAAAGCAATAAATTACACGATAACCATAATAATTAACGTTAATGAAATGAAAGTACAATTTCGTACTGAAAATAACAGTACATCATCAGTGCATAGAAACAAGCAAATCAAAGAAAGAGTAATACAAGGTACATACAGCAGTTGGTGGTTTAGCAATTAAAAACTGTTACGGCATGCTAGAAATTAATATTAATTTTCTTCTTTCACTATGCGTTATTCCCACTTCCTATGCAGGGTCAGCATGTTACTTAGATACAACTACTTGTTAGTACCACTCCAACCAACCTGTCGCCTGGTATGCCGCTGGGGAGGGGGGGAATATTTTTTGGCTGTAGAGGCGTATGTTCACGGGGCCGGTTTGCCTACTTGTGGGATGAAAAACGCCAGATAAACTGGTGGAAAAAAACCCCTACTGCCTGCACCCAAGACCAGCTAACTTGGCTATGCCTGAAGAAAATCCTTATGTTCCTCACGTCTTCGATGGGAATCGAACCTGGGACACTCCTTCCCCAGGCATATGGTTGCGAAGCGCAAAGCCACTAAGGTAACTGCGCAGACAAGAAATTAATAATATTATTAAAAACTATTTTTTAGGTTCAACAGTGAAGGAGGATGGAGAGGCTGAGAAGGAAGTGGGATGCAGGATACAAGTTTAATGGAGGAATTGGAGAGAGATGGCTGGAGTGCTATGTGATAAGAGGGTGCCGATCAATCTAAAAGGCAAAATCTACAGGACAGTAGTGAGATCAGCTATGATATATGCTATGGAAACTGTGGCCCTGGGGAAAAAATAACATCAGCAGGATGGAGGTAGCAGAGACGAGAATGTTTAGGTGGATGTGTGGTGTAACCAGAAAGGATCGTTTGAGAAATGACTAAAAGGGGAACGGTGAAAGTTACAAACTTAGGAGCGAAGTTACAGGAGACAAGTTTGAGATGGTTTAGTCATGTGATGAGAAGGGATGAGTATGTGGGAAGAAAGGTCATGCAGATGGCTGGGCAGGAGAGGAAGAGGCAGGAAGCACGGGTGACAAAAGAAGAGATGAAAGGTTTCATGTATTCAATATAATATTGATGTTCATTAATTCATTTTTCCACAGAATGGCTTGTCTGTCCAAAGTATGTTAGATTACATTTACAAGGTATCTGGTAAATGCCAGCTAATGATAGAGGTGACTCTTTTGTGTAGATGGCAACAGATTAGAAATTTTGTTGATAGGAAAATATGTAGGAATGAGATGATAAAACTAACAAAATAGTCTTACTCACAGTATCAATGTGCCTTAGTAAATGAAATTCACTACAGCAAACTATTCTTTTGGACTCTTGGAATTCACTATAGTGCACATTTAATAGGAAAATTAGTCATTACTGTTGTGCACATTTTTTTTTTAAACTATCCATATGAATCTCTCTAGTCGTAATAAAACTCTTATACAATGTTACATAACTGAAACTTGTGATAAATGCTCATTGTAGATGATCTGATATTTCGTTTTTTGACAAGTGATTACTACTACTACATGAATGTCATCTGTTAAACAATTTAACAGCATCAGCATTTAACTTTGTTTTTGTATATGTGAATATGTTTTATTTATTTATTTTAATATACACAATGTCAATTTTATTTAAGGTTAGCAGGAAGCTTTTGGTATTGAGACCACATTGTGATATAAGGAATTTATTAAAAATAAACAATTATATTACAATGTGATCTCAATATTGAAAACTTCCTACAGAACTGCTTAACCACAGAAAATGACTTGTACATCTGAAAGCTCACAGTGAGTGCCTATGGTCTCAAGTAACACAACTAAAAAAATTACAAATTAAACATAAGAACTTAATCAACTGATTAATGTTTCAATGCAGAGGCAATGATATTGTACCTAATTTTGTTATAATTAAACATGCATTTCATTCAGCTAGAGGAAATAGAATCTACAGAAAAACAGAACTAGTTATCTTAAGAGAATGGATCACAGCCACTAGATGGCAGTTTTCAAATGTACATACATACATACATCTTCAAGGCCCACTCTTCCTAATTGGGTTGTGGGGGCAACAGCTGCAAGAGGAACTTCCAATGGTCACGATCCTCTGCCACCAAGCGTAGGTGTTCTGGTGGGATTCCCAAACGTGTCCACCCAAGGTTTTGGATATAATCTATCCAGCGAGTCCTTGGCCTTCCACGTGGCCTCCCACCCTCTGGCTTGGCAAAGAGGGCCTGCTGAGGGAGCCTCTCTTGTGGCATTCTGACCAGGTGCCCGTGCCAGCGTAACTGTGATCTCTCGACACGGAGAAGCAGTGGTTGAGTATTGAGGGTTTCCCGAATTGCAGAGCTTCTGACTCTGTCGAGTTTTGTCAGCCCCGCAACCCCTCGAAGGAACCTCATTTCAGCCGCTTGGATTCGTGTCCGCATTCTTTCGTCATTACCGAACTCTCATGACCATAGGTGAGGATGGGGACATAGACTGTATTGAAGACAGCCAGCTTTGCCTTCTGGCTTAACTCCCGCTTCAATACTACCGAACGGCCAATCTCCCGCAATATCGAGCTTGCTAAGCCAATTCGAGTATCTAGCTCTATGTCCCATTTTCCATCATTCGTGAAGATGGACAAAAGTTATTTAAACTTCTCCACCTGTCTCATTGGGATTCCACTTACATTTAGAGTGCACTGGAATGGTTGCCTTGAGACCAAAAATGTTTCAGTTTTGGCAACACTGATCTTCATTCCGGTGTCTGCACAAACAGCTACAAACCTATCCAGGGTCCGCTGGAGGTCATCTGTGGAAGAGCTAAGCAGAACTAGGTCATCTGCAAAAAGCAGATGTCCAATGCTACATTTTCCAATTCTGACACACTCACTGCCTCGGCTGTGCCTATCAATCCAGTCCATAAATATTATGAAAAGGAGGGGTGACAGAACACACCCTTGGTGGAGGCCAATGGAGACTGTGAAAGGTTCAGACTTTGTGCTGTTTACCCTGACACAAAACTCTGGGCATTCATACAGGGACTTGATGGCAGCTAATAGTTGACCATCCACTCCATACTCCTGTACTACTTGCCAAAGCTTATCCCAAGGAACCCGGTCATATGCCTTCTCCAAGTCCACAAAACATGTGTAGACATTTTTGGCATAATCCCAAGATTTCTCAAAGACTTGCCTTAAAGTGAAGATTTGGTCAGTTATGCTTCTACCAGGACGAAAGCCACATTGTTCTTCCTGGAACTTTGACTCAACTATGCTCCTGCACTGTCTTTCCAAGCACTTAGCATACACTTTCCCAGGCAGGCTGAGCAGAGAGATGCCACAATAGTTACTGCAATCCTTCTGGTCTCCCTTCTTAAAGACTGGTATTATTATGCCTGTCTGCCATTGCTTTGGTGCTTGCCCAGATATCCAAGCAGCCTGACACACTCAAGTCAGCCAGAGAACATCGTCTTGATTTAAGGCTTTTAGCATTTCAGGCCGAATTTCATCATCACCAGCAGCCTTGCCTGATTTTAGCGATTTTATTGCTAAATGGACCTCTTCTGCTGTGAGACTAGTCATTGCCCCGATCTGCACCTCTTGGATGTCCACAACTGCTGGGCCACCCGGGTTAAGAAGGCTCTCAAAGTATTCCCTCCATCTGTGGAGGATATCCTTCTCAGTTGTTAAAAGCACCATCAGAGACCTTAATTGCCCTTGCTGTGCACGATTTCCTCCCTCGAAGGCGACGGATGGTCTGCCAGAATACTTTGTTTGCATTTGCATAGGATGAGTCTAATCTTTCTCCAAAGGATTCCCAAGCCTTCTGCTTTGCTGTCTTTAATGCCTTAGCAGCAGCTTTTCGTGCCTCAGCATACTGCAAACGCATCTCAGGTGACCTGACTCTAAGCCATGTTAGGTAGGACTCCTTTTTTGCCCGGACAGTTTTTCAAATATAGATAAAAATACACTGACTATACATAGTGAATTGGCTACATTGCTACCATCCGATCTATGGGATAGCATTGACAGAATTACATCCAGCAAAGCTACAGCACAAATCATAAGAAATATAATTTAATAAGCTTGCTTCAACAAGAAAAAGCAAAACAATTAAAATATCTAGTTCAGTCTAAAGTTGTGATTAATCTTTCTTCCAAAGTCCTGTCAAAAATGGAAAAAAATCTCCTAATGGAAGATTTTAATTTTGCTTTATTTCCACAGAACATTCCAAAAGTAGACATCATAGCACAAATTGAAAAAGGAATATGCAATCTTCCTAGAGATTTGGCAGATTTCATCTGCATGCAAACTTCAGCCTTATTACTAAAATGTAAAGTACCACGTAGAATCTTACCTAAATTAGAATTCATAGCCCCTAAAGAATTAAGACGAAATAAAAACATAGTAACAGTCAAGGCAGATAAAGGAAATAGAACAGTCATTATGAATTCAGATGAATATGCAAGAAAAATGAACAGCCTATTAGAAGATTCCAATACCTGTTCATCCTCAGTAAATACAATAAAGTAATCCTCAGTAAACACAATAAAACCAATGACTTGATCAAAAAGTTACCTAATTGGCCAGAAGAATTTAAAAAAATCTTTATCATCAAAACATCCACTGGTCCCAAGAATTTATGGCACACCAAAAATTCACTAAAAAAAATATTCTGTTAAAGCCAATTGTAGATGGGAGAGATTCTTTAACCTCAAACTTAGTGAGATATCTGTCAAACATGATATTACTACACATAGGAAAAACAGAATCATTTGTAAAGAACAGTTTGCATTTCATTGAAAAAGTAAAAGATATAAATATAGAACCTTCAGACATCTTAACAAGTTTCGATATAGTCAGTCTCTTCACCAATGTACCCAGAAATTACAGTGGGTCTACTTGTAAATTTTTCCCACATGACATTGTAGGACTACTTAAACACTGCATGGAAAACATTTTATCAAGATAAATATTGGGAACAAAAAAGAAGGACTTGCAATGGATTTCTCAACTTTCTCCAGTCCTAGCCAACTTATTTATGGAAAATTTTGAAATTAATGCATTAAAAACCTATCAGAAAAAACCAAAAGTTTGGTTTTTTCTGATAGTACGTCATTATGTCTATGATATTTTCATCATTTGGTTAGGAATGGTGAATGAGCTGAATGCTTTCGAAGATTATCTGAACAACTTGCATCACCAATATAAAATTCACTATTGAACTAGAACAGCACAAAAAAAATTACCTTTCCTTGATATCCTTGTCAAAGTAAATAAAGAGGAAAAAAAGGTTATTCTTCTCTGTATGCAGAAAACCTACCACAACAGGAAGATTTTTAAATGTCACTTCACACCACCATCCATTGCAGAAGATAGGCATAACTAAAACTTTACAAGACAGGGAATACAATATACCAAACACACCAATTAAAGGGAATGAAGAACTGCACTATCTGAAATGGGATGCTTAAGGGTCGAGCTATATAACTGAGAGGAGACCTCCAAATAGCCTTTAAAGGAATGCAGAGAACCGACCAGGGCTTCTGACCTAATGTCCAATCCTCACCTTCTCGTGGTGCATCCTGTTAGGTATCTACCTGGATACTGAACGAACGAGGACGGGCTGGCAATTTGGGATTTAGCCATCCAAATTGTATTCTTACTGGCTTAAATCAAAATATGAAATGATGGTATAACATGACAGAATTTCATGCCGGCTGGGGTGTCACCCGGTTAAACAAGGCCCCCGTTGTTTTTGCCAGGGAAAACAGCAAAAAGTCAGCTACTGGAACAAATCCGAAAACCCACACCAACTCAACACCACCAGAGTTCAAGATTGGTACTATCAACATAAGAAGTCTGAATGGCAAAGAAATGGCGCTAACAGAAGAATTGGATAAGTACCAGATCAGCATAATAGGGGTGACTGAAACAAAAAAGGCAAAAACTGGTGAGATCTTTCTGAGCAATAAATACAAAATATTATATTCAGGCAATGACAATCAAGGAAAGTATTTAACACTAAATACGAGACTAATCTTCTTGAATGGGAGGCAGTCTCAAGTAGAGTGATGTGGGCAAATATGAGAATGGGGAATTGGACAATGAGACTGATTTGTGCCTATGGTCCCACAGAAGGTTCTACTCAAGTAGAAGTGGAAGAATTTTTTTTGAGGCTTTAGAGAAAGCAACTGACACAATGAAAAAGGAAAAGTTGGTCCATGTTGGGGATCTAAATAGCAGAGTAGGAAATGATTGTCACACATACAAAAATATATTGGGAAAATTTGGAGAAAAGAGCAAAGTTAATAATAATTCTTGTAGAAAGGCTTATATGCTAGTCAAACACGATTATTAAATACTTAAGGAATTGACAGCATACACTAGAAATATAAATTAAATCAAACTTTAATATATACTTTCCAATATTTCAGCAACGTCACATTTCCATCTTCATGGGAACTTAGGATAAAGACACGTGCATGCAAGTACTACATAACAGCAAATGAGAAATGAAGCAAGGAAGCTACCGTTTTCCTAAAGTCCTGATGGTGACCACCCTGGCGGGCTATATTAGGTGTTCTTGGCTTTTGGGCTGAAGTTCTTCTGATGTATGTTTCCCAAATTTGGGGAAGTCTCATGCATCCAAATTTGTTGGGGTTTTGCATGTTCCTAAGGGCTGAGGCTGATTCCATGAATAGTCTTTCATTTTGAACTTGGTGCGGTGTATTACTGTGGCTTTCTTCCACCTTATTCTGTGGCGAGTATCCAGAGCATGGTCTGCAAGCCCAGAGTGGCTGTACTGGAGAAATTGGATGTAGTCCTTGTGTTCTGTGATTCTGATATTTACTGTCCTACCTGTTTGGCCAAAGTAGGACAAGTTACAGCTGCAAGGGACCTGGTATACACCAGGTAGGTCTAGGGGAAGTGGTTGGTCTTTAGTATAGCAGATAAGGGATGCCAATTTTCTATATGGTCTGCAACAAGAGGTCAGATCATGTTTTTTTAAGACTTTGTTGATTCTTTCTGAGGTGCCTTGGATGTAGGGAATGGTGATGGATTTGGAATAATCTTTTTTGTGAAGGGGGGGAGGTGGGTTGTGGATAACTTGTTTTAGTATTTTTTGGATTTTGTTGGGGGGGGGAGGTAGCCATTGGCTAAGAAAGTGTTAAGGATGTGATTTAGTTCAGTGGTTAGGGCTTTGTCATTTGAACAGATTAGTTTAGCCCTGTTGAATAGTGTCTTAATAACTCCATATTGTTGTGAGAGGGAGGACTGTTGGTGAATACATCTGCCTGTACGGGTGGGTTTCTATAAACTGAGAAAACCAAGGTTCCATCAGGTTGGTGGGTAATTAGTGTGTCTAGGAGGCTATTGTTTCCTAATTTTCCTAATTTGGCCAAACAAGCAGGACAGCAAATATCAGAATCTCAGAACACAAGGACTATATCCGATTTCACCAGTACAGCCACTCTGGGCTTGCAAACCATGCTCTGGATACTCGCCACAGAATAAGGTGGAAGAAAACCAAATAATACCACAGCAAGTTCAAATATGAAAGACTGTTCATGGAATCAGCCTCAGCCCTTAGGAACATGCCAAACCTCAACAAATTTGGATACATGAGACTGCCCCAAATTTGGGAAACATACATCAGAAGAATTTCAGTCCAAAGGCTATGAACACCTAATATAGTCTGCCAGGGGGCACCATCAGGACTTTAGGAAAATGGTAGCATCCTCGTTTCATTTCTCATTTGCTGTTATGTAGTACTTGGTTGCACATGTCTTTATCTTAAGTTCCCATGAAGATGGCAATGTGACGTTGCCGAAATATTGGAAAGTACATATTAAAGTTCGATTTAATTTATATTTCTAGTGTATGCTGTCAATTCCTTAAGTATTTAATAATCAAAGCTAATAATAATCACAAATACCTATTGGATTTCTGCTCAGGACATAGACTGGTTATTACTAATACAAAGTACCAACATAAAAATGTGCATAAATTCACATGGAGAGAAGAGGCAAGGAATAAGAAAAGTCTCATTGATAGTGTTGATGGTGATGTTTTCTCACTGGTGCAGGACAACAGAGTATACATAGGATTTGAAATTGGAAGTGATCACCATTTAGTCTTGAGCAGGAAAAAAAACGAGAAGAGGCAAGGAATAAGAAAAGTCTCATTGATAGTGTTGATGGTGATGTTTTCTCACTGGTGCAGGACAACAGAGTATACATAGGATTTGAAATTGGAAGTGATCACCATTTAGTCTTGAGCAGGATAGAATTGAATTTCATATTGAAAAGAAGAACATGTAAGAAAGTTTTAAAGCGAATAAAAGTTGAGCAGCTTTCAGATGTGAACTGCAGATTAAAATACACAAACATGATTGAAGAAAAAATGAAAGAGTTTGAGAACAGCAACCAAACCTTGGAGATTCAGTGGCAAGCCATGAAGAAAACACTGATTGATTCAGCCAGAGAGGCATGTGGTGGGGCTGTCTGTAAGGATAGAAAAATCAGAACTCTCTGGTGGACACAGGAAGTTAAAGAGGTAGTGAAAGAAAAGAAGAAATGTAAGAGAAGAAATGTAAGAAAGCTAAACACCATGTAAAACAAGCTAAGCAAAAGTAATGGGAGGACTTTGGTAAGAACATAGAATATAAATATCAAGAAAGTGGCGAGATATTCTGGAGGTTGTTGAAGAAGTGGAGGAAAAAGTGCTGTAAAAGGAATTAGAGATAATAAAGGTCACATGAAAATAGGAGAAAAAGATATCCTTGAAGTATGGAGTAATTACTTTGAAAAATTGATAAATGCAACAAGCAGTGATGACAGCACTGTGGTAAAAAACACTGACCAGTATTGCAGTCAGAAATACATATCCATACTTGAAGTAGAAAAAACATCAAAAGCTTGAAATGTGGAAAGGCAGCAAGGAGTAGACGATATTCAACCAGAAATGCTGAAGTATGGAGGTACAAAAGTCTTACAGTGGCTGCATAATTCAGAAGGCCTGGACAGAGGAATGCATTCCAGATGATTGGAGTGAGCTCTCATAGTACCCATATATAAAAAAGGGAAATAAAACTGAATGTGAGAATTACAGAGGTATTTCTCTACTGAGTGTTCCTGGTAAGATATATGCAAGTATACTTGAGACACAGCTGAGAAAAATTGTGGAAGAAAAGCTTGGTGAAGAACAAGCTGGATTCAGGGAAAATAGAGGCTGTCAGGATAAGATTTTCACTTTACGACAGATAGTTGATAAATCATGGGAATATAACAAAAATCGGTATTTAAGTTTTGTCGATCTGGAAAAGGCATACGACAAAGTGCCAAGAGAGAAGCACGTTACAGCTATATGGTGGCAATTAAGCATTATATAAAGCAATACTTAGTCTTTATTTGAGTTACAAGTCAGCAGTTAGAATTGAAGGAAGCAGAGGAAGATGGTTTCACGTTAAATCTGGTGTCAGACAAGGATGTACATTATACCTTCTGTTATTCATTATCTATATGGATCACATTATGAAGGAAAGTGGTATTAAATCTGATATCAAAATGGAGATGTTAATGTCAGCTCTTTGTTTTATGCAGATGATGTTATACTTCTAAATAAATCTGCTACAAGTCTGAGAGATTCCTTGACTAAAGTGAATAACTGTTGTAATAGATCTGGTATGAAGGTCTGCAATAAAAAGCAATGAAAATAGACAGAATCATTGAAAATGTCAACTGCTTTGTGAATGGAGAACCTGTGGAACATGTAAAACGTTTTAGCCACTTAGGTATGATTTTTAGTGAAGATAGCAAATTAAATATGGAAATAGACAACAGAGTCAACAAAGCTGGTATAGTAAAAAGTCAACTGAATAAATTTATGTGGAAGAGAAATTAGTCAAAACACTAAATTAGCTGTATACAGCAGTATTCAAGCCAATTTTAACTTATGGATCTGAGAGCTGGGTCAGAAGTAAACACTTGACCAAAGACTAGAGACTGCAGATATGAGAGTCCTGAGAAAGATTAGGGGCAGGAATAGATAGCATCAATGGCAATATCATATTAAAAATGAGGATATTAGGAAAGGTATCAGGAATAATAATAATAATAATATCCAGGAATGAGTTAACAGAGCTAATCTCAGGTGGTATGGCCACTTAAATAGAATGGGAGAGGAAAGATTAGCAAAACAAGTGTTCTGTGCCAGGTTGGCAGAAATGACCCAGAGGAAGACCAAGATAAAGGTGGATTGATACAGTAAAAAGTGCCTTAGAAGATAGGAAGATAGAAATATAAGATCTGATAATGTTGGAGTCTTGACAGTTAACAGACTGTTTTGGAAGAAAATTGTAGATAGGAAGTTAGTAATGATGTAATTGCTCATGTAGTACTATCATATCCTGAACACCCCCTTGAGGGTATATATCAGGAATTTGATGCTGATGATGATCTGAAACAGAACCTTGCACTTAATGGTTCTGAACCCAAGATGATCAGAAAAATTCTTAATACATCTCCTGCAACTCCCTTATTTAAACAAGATTTCAAGAATGCAATCAATCACGCTGACTTACATCAAAAATGTCATGGACAAAGTGGCTGAATTGCTCTGTGAGTACAACATAAAAGTGGCTTTTTTACCTTTAAACATTAAATTTATTGCCAAAAATATCAAGATTTGTACATCCACCAAAACCTCCACATTACCCCATGAAAAAAACCAGGTATCTATGAGATTCATTGCTCTTGTGGCATTTGTTATGTCGGCTTCACAGGAAGGTCAGGAGAGATCTGCATGCCTGAACATGTAAAAGACGTCAAAAAAAGAAGAGAACATAAATCAGGCCTGGTATGCCACACAACCACTACTGGCCATCAAGTACTCTGGCAACAAACAAAATGTCATAATGTCACATAACTGTTTTACAAGAAAATTCAAAGAAGTCTCACAAATGCTTAGAATACCTCCACAACAATAAAAATCAAGGCTTAATTTTCCAAAAGTATAGTCTGCTTTCATCAAATATTTAACTGCCATGGATCTAATCTGCATATGTTACCACAGAACATGATAGTAACAACTAGCAATGTTCCAACATGCATACAGCAACAAATTTATCATTTGTATTCTGGTTTATCAATTATTTAACAGTTGTTAAGTTATCAAAAACAGCTAATATATGTAATTAATCATTAATAGACTTTTGCTGTGTAAAACGTTTATGTACCATTACCCCTGATGATGTAAGTCTTACAAAGCACAAACCTTGTTAAGTTTTAATTGTTTACTTTTAATCAACTCCTTATATTACAATGTGGTCTCGGTACTGAAACTTTCCTACAGAACTGTTTAACCACAAAAAACTACGTGTAAATCTTTAAGATATTTATATTTAGTCTATTTTTTTTTAAAATGGAACTTGTGTAATTATAACATTTATTATACACACTTATTCACAATACAGTAATTTTATAACTGCAAATAGTTCAACCAGAAACTAACTGGTCATCATCAGTGCATTGGCATAATCACAAGATGAAGCCATAACAAAGAATGTTAATCCTATTTACAGAGCTGAGCAATGTGCCAGATACCACCTAGTGGGTGGTTACAATAAAATAACATTACAATTAAAGCTCACATTTAAAATTAAGTGATTTGAAATAAAATAAAATTTAATAATATAATGAAATGACAGCATTATATTAAATTAAATTAAAAATAATAATAATTAAAATGGGGAGGGAAATATTGCTTGTCATTTATGAGGATGAGACGTTCTCAAATCTGGCAATAGAGAGAGAGAAAGAGAGACAGTCATTATGATTTAAATTTGAGCAGTGTAGAAGTGCTTCAGCACTCTCTTTAAATAACTGCTCAAACCTAAACCTGCACCAATGTAAAAGGCAAGTATTGGATCCATAGGATATTGTGGTCAGTGTCCACTCCATGCCCACATGCAAGGCATGTGGGCATGGAGTGGACACTGACCACAATATCCTCTAACAACAATAAATCTAAAAAATCATGGCCTTGCCACAGCAAGGCCAGATTTTTTAGGTTTATTGTTGTTAGAGGAGATTTTGTTGATAGCGAAAAAAGCAGGAATCAAATTATATATTTTCAGGATCTTAAGAATCATCGCAGAGATGCCTGAACCATACAGGTTAAGAGTTTTTGGCGATGGCTTTCTAAGAGTCCAAGATGCATTTCAACTTCCTTGAAGCAAAACTATTGTGTTGTAAGATCAATGGATCATGTTCAATTCTTGTTAGAGAGCTTGGGAATTGGAGAAGATAACATGTGCTCTGTTGAGCAAAGATTTAAGATGCCTATTTTTTTGAGATGGATAATGCGATGAATCTTAATGTATGTGGTGGCCTGTGATGGTAGGTTTACAGTGAATAGAAGTAGCAAGTATTTCAGAAGGGGCACAAATAAGAAGGATGTCCAGGAAATATAATTGTCCATCCTTTTCTTTTTCCATAATAAAGTTGATCACAGGTGTAGGCTGTTGATTTTGTTTAAAAAAGGTAAGTAGAATAGGAATTCTTCAAGATGTTCTAAGTAAAACTTAGCAAGAGGTGACAAAGGGCTTTTTTTAAATATAATGCTGTCATTTCATTATGTAATTAAATTTCATTTTATTCTGAATCACTTAATTTTAAATATGGACCTTAATTATGTTGAATTTTTTCTTGACAATTATTCATAAGAGTATTACACTTTTTTTTTTTTTATATAATCTTTGTCAAGTAGCTTTATTTTATCCTCCTACATGTTTCGCCAATTTTTTCTATTGGCATCCTCAGGGAATACAAACTAGTAAGCTAAAATGAAGGTTACAGACTAGGATATAACTGATGGTTCTAATTCATACAAAAAATTGGTATTGTGCGTGACAATGTGCGTGTCTCGTTAATGTGATTTATTTGTTATGGCTCATGACGTAATTGTTATGAAAGTTCATTTCTTTGAAGTTTAATGATCTGATAAAAGTTTTCCAAATTTCTGGTAAAATTAGACCTTGATTCTTGTTTAGGTTTTCAGTTTTACGGGCGACTGTAGCTGCTTCCTTGAAGGTTCTTGAATGGTAGTTAGCTTCTATGTATGGCATAAGGCTCTTATCCCACTCAATGTGATGGTTAGTAGAGGCAAAGGGGGATGAAAGGCCTGAAAGGTCTTGTCTGTTATTTCTGACATATCCTATGTGTTCTTTCTTTCTCATTTCAAAGCTTCTAGAGGTCTGACCTACGTAACTAATACCACATGAGCAAGGTATATTATATATTCCAGAGTACTTGTAGAATGGGTGAGGATCTTTTGGTGATCTTAAAAATTTCCAAATAGTGTTGATTGGTTTGAATGCCACTCTGATCTTATGTGGTTTTAAAAGGTTAGCTAATTTTTTGGAAAGGTTGCTGACAAAAGGAATCGTAATTGTACTGATGTATTGGACGTCATCACGTTGTTGATGTGGTATATTAGTAAAGAGAATCTTGTTATAGAGTCTTTTTGGGTAACCATTTAAAGAAAGTTCTCTGGATATTGTGGTTAATTCCATTAATAGGTCATCCTTGTCTGTCATATACTGTATAGCTCTTTTCTTGAGACTACGGATAATGCTGAGTTTCTGAGCTATGTGATGAGCTGAGTTGAAATGGAGGTAACGTCCAGTATTTGTAGGTTTTCTGTATACAGATAGGTTGATACTATTATTGGTTTGTTTCTTTATTAAAATGTCAAGGAATGGCAGTTTTCTATCTTTTTCCATTTCTAATGTGAATTTGATGGTATTGTGGAAACTATTGATTTGGTTGAGGTAATTCATTAGTTCTTCTTTCGTATGATCCCAAATGATAAAGATGTCATCTACATATCTGTACCAAATTTTCGGTTTGGAATGATCTGGGTTAAGATTTTTTTCTCTAGATCGTCCATGAATAAGTCAGCACAAGGAGGTGAAAGGGGGCTTCCCATAGCTAATCTAGTGAGTTATTTGTAGATCGTTTTTTGCCAAATAAAATAGAAGTTAAACAGTGATTGAACAAAGTAGTGATGTTTCTTGGGAACAAGTTGTCTAAGATGTTGATAACTTCAACCACTGGAATGTTAGTAAACAGAGATGTAATGTCCAGGTTTGCTAGTATATCCTCTTCAAAAATAGGGATGTTTTTTATTTTATCTATAAAATCTTTTGAGTTTTAATATAATGACACCAATGAATTATTACATGGAATGAATAACTGGCCTATAGAAATTATAAAAAAACTAAAATCAATGCACCCACTTACTCCTAGATCGTATGGCCTTCCAAAAATTCATAAAGAATGTATACTATTATGTCCAATAGTTGATGGAATCTATTCTCCCACTTACCAACTGTCCAAGTATCTTGCGAAGATTTTACAACAACACATTCACGTCTCAGATACTTATATTAAAAACTCAAAAGATTTTATAGATAAAATAAAAAACATCCCTATTTTTGAAGAGGATATACTAGCAAACCTGGACATTACATCTCTGTTTAATAACATTCCAGTGGTTGAAGTCATCAACATCTTAGACAACTTTTTCCCAAGAAACATCACTACTTTGTTCAATCACTGTTTAACTTCTAACTATTTTATTTGGCAAAAAACGATCTACAAACAACTCACTGGATTAGCTATGGGTAGCCCCCTCTCACCTCCTTGTGCTGACTTATTCATGGAAGATCTAGAGAAAAAAATCTTAACCCAGATCATTCCAAAACCAAAAATTTGGTACAGATATGTAGATGACATCTTTATCATTTGGGATCATACGAAAGAAGAACTAATGAATTACCTCAACCAAATCAATAGTTTCCACAATACCATCAAATTCACATTAGAAATGGAAAAAGATAAAAAAAACTGCCATTCCTTGACATTTTAATAAAGAAACAAACCAATAATAGTATCAACCTATTTGTATACAGAAAATCTACAAATACTGGACGTTACCTCCATTTCAACTCAGCTCATCACATAGCTCAGAAACTTAGCATTATCCATAGTCTCAAGAAAAGAGCTATACACTATACGACAGACAAGGATGACCTACTAACAGAATTAAACACAACATCCAGAGAACTTTCTTTAAATGGTTACCTAAAAAGACTCTATAACAAGATTCTCTTTACTGATATATCACATCGACAACGTGATGACGTCCAATACATCAGTACAATTACGATTCCTTTTGTCAGCAACCTTTCCAAAAAATTAGCTAACCTTTTAAAACCACATAAGATCAGAGTGGCATTCAAACCAATCAACACTATTTGGAAATTTTTAAGATCACCAAAAGATCCTCACCCATTCTACAAGTACTCTGGAGTATATAATATACCTTGCTCGTGTGGTATTAGTTATGTAGGTCAGACCTCTAGAAGCTTTGAAACGAGAAAGAAAGAACACATAGGATATGTCAGAAATAACAGACAAGACCTTTCAGGCCTTTCATGCCCCTTTGCCTCTACTAACCATCACATTGAGTGGGATAAGAGCCTTATGCCATACATAGAAGCTAACTACCATTCAAGAACCTTCAAGGAAGCAGCTACAGTCGCCCGTAAAACTGAAAACCTAAACAAGAATCAAGGTCTAATTTTACCAGAAATTTGGAAAACTTTTATCAGATCATTAAACATCAAAGAAATGAACTTTCATAACAATTACGTCATGAGCCATAACAAATAAATCACGTTAACGAGACACGCACATTGTCACGCACAATACCAATTTTTTGTATAAATTAGAACCATCAGTTATAACCTAGTCTGTAACCTTCATTTTAGCATACTAGTTTGTATTCCCTGAGGATGTCAATAGAAAAAATTGGCGAAACATGTAGGAGGATAAAATAAAGCTACTTGACAAAGATTATATATAAAAAAAAAAGTGTAATAGTCTTATGGACCTTAATTGTTACTAAATCACTTAAGGAATTGAGAACGTACAAAAGAATATAAATTAAATTAAACTTTAATAAATATTTCTGATATTTCAAAGCCATGTTGCCATCTTCAAAAGGAACTTACAAAAAAGGCACATGCACGTAGGCACTACAACACAGTAACTGAGAATGAAGCTATTGTTCTCCTAAGAGTCCTGATGGTGCCCCCTAGTGGGCTAAGTAGGTGTTCTTGGCCGTTGGGCTGAAGGTCTGCTGATGTAGGCCTCCCAAATTTGGGGCAGTCTCATACAACCAAATTTGTTGAGGTTAGGAGAGAGTTTCTTAGGGCTGAGGCTGATTCCATAAATAGTCTTTCGAACTTATATTTGCTACGGTGTATTACTGTAGCTTTCTTCCACCGTATTCTGTGGTGTGTATCCAGAGCATGGTCTGCAAGATCAGAATGGCTGTACTTGTGAAAAGGGATGTAGTCCTTGTGTTCCGAAATTCTGATATTCGCTGTCCTGCCTGTTTGGCCAAAGTAAGATAGTTTACAGCTGCAAGGGACCTGGTATACACCAGGTAGGTCTAGGGGAAGTGGTTGGTCTTTAGTGGAGTGGATAAGGGATGCCAATTTTCTGTATGGTCCGTAACAGGAGGTCAAGTCATGTTTTTTTAGGATTTTGGTAATTTTTTTCTGAGGTGCCTCGGATATAGGGAATGGTGATGGATTTAGAGTAATCCTTGTTGTAGAGGGGGGGGGGGTTGTGGTTTGTAGGTTTCAATATTTTTTTGGGTGGGGGTAGCCATTGGTTGAGAAAGTGTTGAGGATGTGATTTAGTTCAGTGGTTAGCGCTTGGTCATTTGAACAGATTAGTTTATCTCTGTTGAATAGTGTTTTCACTACTCCATATTGTTGTGTGTGTGTGTGGGGGGGGGGGAATTGTTGCCGAATGTACCTGCCTGTATGGGTGGATTTTCTATAAACTGAGAAAACCAAGGTTCCATCAGGCTGGCGGGTGACTAGTATGTCTAGGAAAGGGAGGCTGTTGTTTTCCTCTTTTTCCAGGGTGAACTTGATTCTGTGGTGTTGGTTGTTTAAGTGTGTTAAAAAGGAGAGGAGTGTATCAGAGCCATGTGGCCAAATAGCGAAGCCATATGGTTGGTTTTTGTGGGGCAGAGGCTAAGGTTTTTTCTTCAAAGGTCTCCATGAAGAAATTTGCCAAGGGTGGGGAAAGTGGTGAACCTATGGCTGTCCCCTCTATTTGTTTGTAGAATTTTCCCTGCCAAATGAAATAGCCTGAGTTCATTGTGAACTGAAATAGGGCTGAGATATTGGGAGAAAATTTAGCTTGGATTAGCTCTAAAGTTTCCTTGAGTGGGACATTTGTGAATAAGGAGGAGACGTCAAAGCTGACCATTATGTCAGTATGTTGGAGTGTAAGGTTTTCTATGCTGGCTTTGAAATCGGCTGAGTTTTTTGTGTGTGATGGTGTGTTGCCAGTATAGTGTGTGAGCGCTTTGGCCAAATGTTTAGCTAATTTGTATGTGGGGGAATCAATGCCATCCCCTATGGGACGTAATGGCACATTTTCTTTATGTATTTTTGGGAGTCCATAAATACGGGGGGGGGGGGAGTACAGAGTTAAACGGCTTTAATCTGTTGGTAACTTTTCTACAGGCCAAGAAGTGACTTTCTTAAGGAGCCTGTGAAATTTTCTGATTTGTGAGTTGGTGGGATTGTATTCGATAGGAAGGTAAGTAGCCTGATCTAACAGAAGAGCATTAAGCTTACCTGTGTAGTCCTTTTGGTTAAGTACTACAGTTGCATTTCCCTTATCCGCTTTGGTGATAACTATTTCTTTATTATTATTATTCCTCATTTCCTGCAGAGCTTTATATTCCTTGTTGGATATGTTGGTTTTTGGTGGTCTTGCTTTGGAGAGGACATAAGCTGCATCCAGTCTTACACTGTTGGCGATTTGATTTGGAAGGTGGCGGATTCCGCGTTCGATCTGGATCATAATATCCTCACTAGGTATTTTTCTGGTGGCAATGGTGAAGCTGTGGCCACATGAAAGCATGTTGAGTGCTTCAGGCTTCAGGGTGACTGAAGAAAGGTTGATTACGGTGTTGGTAGGAAGTTTTGGATCGACTGTAGAGTTCTTTTTTAATTTTTCGAATTTTTTCATCTGTCGACCTTGTATTTTTTCAAATTCTTTGTCTGCAGCGGTACACGAGACATCATGTAAAATTGATCAAAGCTCGTGATTTAAAGTGCATGAAAGCTCTTCTTCAAAAGCACAAATAGCTTTGTTAATATCCACTAAGAGAAACCGCTTGGCGGCAATTTGTTCCCGAAGCAAAGCGTAGCTGGCATGGTTATAGATACAGAGAGCTTTTTGTGAAACAAAACGGTGCTTGAATTTTACACAATCCAGGATTTCCTGATTATCCTGGTACCTTTTTAGGAAAGTTGATGATTTAATTGTCTAGACAACTTCAACTTCATTTTACCGTATTGGCGGACCTTCCGTATTAATTTATATTCATATCTACGTTGTCAATTCCTTAAGTGATTTAGTAATGCATAACCAATGTATAAGCCTGTCTACGAGAAGGACCTTAATTGTAACCACCCACTAGGTGGCATCCAGCACGTGGCTCAGCTCTGTAAATAAGATTAACATTCTTTGTTAATCCTATTTACAGTATAGCTTCACCTTGTGATTATGCTGATGCACTCAAGTCCAAGCTGGTAACAAAATCCAAAAAAAAGGAGTATAATGTGTGTGTGTGTGTGTGTGTGTGTGTGTGTGTGTGTGTGTGTGTGTGTGAGATATTATAGTACAGAATTTTCCAAGTCAAATATAAAATGAAAAGGAAATTAGCTGGAATACCTGCTCTTATTGACAAGAATCCATTATTTTCAGGTTTATGGCAAATTAAAGTTTCTATTTACTAAAACAAAAAGTATGGTTGATACTAAATCACCTAATGCAGTATTTACCAGACTTTCAGTACCTGTGCATCCCTTTTAAAATTTTACTAACAGTGACCCCATCTCAGACAAAGGCAATTTTGGATGAGTTATAATAAATTACAAACAAGTGAGAAAAATTTACAATTATTAAATATATTTTTGATTATACAAATCCAATAACATACAGTAGACACAATTTTGAAATTTAAATTTTAAATAATAAAAAAAAGTTTAACGAGGTAGTGAAATTGTTTCTGTTGGGAAGAAGTTAATTCAGCGAAATTCAGTTCTATATTTATTTTAGCCATAGATGGGACTCTTTGATAATGACACTTTTTTTTTTTTTTTTTTTTTTTGAGGTCCACAAGTGCAGAAAACCCTAGTAGAGATAGTAGTGATGTTAAACAATAGCTGAGAACCATTATAATTTCATTATAAAAACTGTTATAATAAACAATTTTAACCGCATGGTTGGAAAATGATCATACTGTCAACCAGATGTGACCCTAATGGAGGTCACTCAATACATGCCAAGAGACATTTTGTTTTAAAATTCCTTTAGACTTTTTAGTTATTGAAAAATTAAGTATAGAATAAATCTGCACTTATCTGTGAGAATATGGTGATAAAAATATAAAAGTCATCAAAATTAAAAAAAAAGGTGCATTGTATACCCCCCCCCCCCCAAGGATCTTTCACATACCTCTGGGTATATGCATATGGATTCAGTGACAAAGCACCCACAAAAACTCTGACAACCCATTCCACTCATTCATACTCCCAAAGCAAAAATCTAGTCTTCAGGTCTTTATTAATCACACTTTTAATCAATTTTGAGGGACAACCTTTTATTCCAGTACTTTTCCAGTATTTATTTCACAAATGCTGAAAACTTTCCTCTGAATCAACCCTATAGTGCATTTGGTAACTTAAATATTTCTATCATAATCTTTCTTCTCAGCTTACTAACCAACTTCTGCAACCCACAGCTCTCAATTTATCCTCAGAAGGAGAATTACATAAATTGCTCTCATTATCTTGGTCACTTGCCTCTAGATCCTCTTCACCACTTCCTCATCCACAAGAAGCCCAGGCGACCAGATCTGTGCATGCTAATCTAGACATGGTCATATCAAACTATGCACATTAATGTGTTCTTCAATAATAATCCTATGAGCAACCTTGCTACTTTTGAAAACACCCTCTGAACTTCACCCTCTCCCAAATCTTTCACCTTCATCAAGTTCCTGAATTACAGATAATACAAAGCTTGTAATCTGCTAGCATATCTGCTCTCTAACCAACAAGCTGCAGATTCGAATCCCATTGCAGGCACAGATATTTGTGATTGTCTTTAGGTGAGAGATGAATTTCATACACCTGGCTAGTTATTAGAGGTCTGAAGTGGCTTGAAAAAGTTATATGGTTGGTCTCTAGAGCAGGGTTTAAAGACTATGTAAAAAAATAAATACAAAAAAACATATAAAAGTAACAAAAACAGAAAAAAAAATTATAGCCCACCTACAGTGCAAATGTACTACAGGTTTAACAAAAAGCTTTCATAGGTTGGAGTCACATAAAATAAATAAATAAATAAAAAGAAAAAAATCTTTTCATCCTAAAACGCATAGCTAGTAATAGCAGTAGTAGAAGCCAGTTTAAAGTCCACATTAAACTGGCTTCTGTTATCTTCTGCCTATTTAAATCATTCTGCAGGCTCTCTTAGCACCTTGATTAAATACGCTACTCAATTTTGCATCATCATTATCATTAAGCAACTATTTCACTTGATCACTTCCAGTATCTCTGATGTACATATTAAATGGCAATTGCCAAAAAAGCCTTATAACACGATTAGTTACTTGCTGTCTATTGGAATCTGCTCCTCTACATACTACCCTTTGGTATCTGTCCACCAGCTACCTTTGTATCCATACTAGTTTCATATCCATTCCCATACATTCCAATTTGTAAAACAGAGTTCCATGTGGTATTCGGTCAAATATGCATTTGGAAAATCTAAACATATCATTATGTAATCATTCCCTTTATTAAAGCTAAAATGTCACTACTATAAAAAGTGAGTCAATTACTAAGGTAGGACCTACCATTCAAAAAACTATGCTGTCCTCCATGGAGCATCATGAATTCTTATCCACACATTATTGAATTTTTGTCTCTGACTAACTTTTCCAATACCTTTACCACCAAGATACTGATTGGTCTACAGTCTTGGAGCCTCCTTTATACAGTGGAACTATTCTGTCCTACTTCCACCTGTTGTTCTTTTCAGACATTCTAACCATCTTCCTGCAATATCAATATTAACATCCTTCCCCTGTAGATTCTTATTCCATAGCACTACTCTGAGCCGCTTCGTGTTTGTCATAATTACATACCCTTGTAGTCTCACATATAAAACTGCACTTCTATCAACCTCTCTGCATGATCACTTTCTCCAGGCAGCAGTAATGTGGCTGCACTGGTTATGACTAGATCTTCTGATGGTATCACCAGGTCCAGAACATGCAATCCTCAGATCTCTTCTATCATGTGCTGATTTAAGTAATTATTTCTTAGTAGGCAGAGACCTGTATACTTTGGCTGGTATTGCATCCCCTTCAATTTGTAGATTTGCATTCTCAGCTGACAAATGAATGATGAATGCAGTCCACTATTGGCCCAGACCACAGTGCACCAAATACTAAGATAGCCTCCTAGCAACTGTTGAACCACCTAAAAACCCTCCAGAGACAAGACTTCAACAATGGCTTGCACTATACCTGGAGAATAATACTGGTATTCCAGCAGCCAAAACATCTTCCACATGGCACCCACTTGGACTGGAATAATTGGAAAAAGCCTCAACAGACTTTGAATCTTTCTTGTCCCCTTCTTCAATCACCTTGCACAAAAGAGGACCTTATATCTTGCATAGAAAGAGCAGCTGATTGTGCAAAATACTGGAGGAACATCTGACCATATTTATTGTATATAACTTATGTCTAGTTTATTTTTTCTTCATATTTTACTTATTAGTCCCTGTGTAATTCACCTACCAAATTTAAGCTGTTCTCATTTGTAATGTATCCTAATTTGTTGTAAATAATGTTGTACCATTTGTGTTTGGATTAAAAATAAATAATTTCTTAGTAGGTGAATAAGTTCCACTTCTTTACAGTTATGTGATCTTTCCTCTTTCCAATCTCTTTCTCTGTAGCTCAAGTCCTCCATAATAAATACTCAACCTGCATTTATGCATCAAATATTCAAGCCCATAGATGGAGACTATGTTAAGTTTTTATGAATTTTTCATGATTCCAAGTATGAAGAGTGATTTTTTTAACTGATAATATGAGTGTATGAATAACTAGTTGGAGAAAAAGAGGCAACTTATTATTAACAACTTATTGTGTTGTTTCAGTAGAGAATTCAGTCTCAGCTAAACAAAAAAACTTTTTTTTTTTTTTTTAACAATTACAACAAAACAAAAGTATAAGGGCCTATCACAACAACTTAGATGTTGCTGCTGCTTTGCACTTGGAGACCAGAAAAAATGTAGTACTTCCTTCAAAATGACTTCTTAACAGGATTCAGATTTTGAAGTACTGGTAAAAGCTATCCACTGTTTTGGACTGGATTCAACATATAGGTAAGTTTGTGCAAATGGAAAGATAGTTCTGAAGTAAATTTTTCTTGGTCAATTTCAATGCCTATGCCATACTCACAAATTATATTTCAAAACTCATGAAGTTGAAAAGAAAAGGTAATAACTGTGGTTATTACCTTTTCTTTTTTGGCACATACTGTACTTATATACTGTATATATACATATAATTAACCCCACATACATGACAGGGCGCAACAACTATAGCACACCAGTGCCATGTGTGGGCAAGTGATTAAAAGGGAACAAAGAAAAGAAAAACAATAAAGTGTTATATCAGTTATAAAAAATAATGTATTGTTTGTGATGCTAAGCCTATTGTTAATTTAGTTGATACTACATATATGTATCAATTAATATATAATGCACACTATATTGCTTTTTTATGTGATCATTAATTCTGAACTATATGGCACTAAAATATGCAATCACTACTTACAAAAGGACATTAAACAGTTCTGCATTATCTCTATGTTGCTGGAGATATGTAATATAGTGATTAATTGCTTCTGGTCTCTGTAGTAACTCATGATTAAATATAGAAGGTTTTAGAGTCTTTTTCAGAAACACGACCACCTAAACAGTATGATACAAAAAATAAAACAATGAAATTCAGAGAAAAGCTATCTAAATCAACAACAACAAAAGCCACGTTCACTCACTCACTCACTCACACACACACACACACACACACACACACACACACACACACACACACACACACACACACACACACACACACACATTATAACAACTCAGATGGTCCAAAGTTTGTTAGCTTGCTATAATGAATGAATTCCCTATAGCAATGCTGAGAACTGATTGAAATTATTTCACACATATTCTCATTATAGCAATATTGTTGTAGTGAATTAGATCATTATTACAAGATCTGAGAATAGCAATGCTAATGAGAGTGCCTATCCAAACAGTAGAATTTAACACATAGGATGATAATCTCTTTTGCCATTATATTAACTGCAATTTAAATTTACAAGTACAGTGCATCACAGGGGAAAAAAAAAGCTTACCTTATTTGTTGGGTTTTCTGATGTATTTATTGAGTCATTTAAAAGCATATTTAAAGCAGAGAAGTAGAAGAAAATTTGGTGGAAGAGTAACAAATTTAGGAAGAGAGAATGGAAATAGAAAATTAGGAGAGAAGATTAGTGGAAAGGGTCACTTAAAGGTCAAAGCTGGATGACTGGGAAGAGACTTCTATGTAGCCTTTTAAAGAATGCTGAGAACTAATCAGGGATTCTGATATAATGTGCAATCCTTACGTTTTTGTAGTGCACTCTGTTAGTAGGTATTTGCCTGGATAATGAATGCCACAAGGATGGGCTGGCAATTTTGGACTTAGCGAACCAAACTGTATTCTTATTGGTTTATAACAAAATAAAATCATGGTAATGTAACATAATGGAAAAATTCCATGCTGACTGGAGAGTTGTCTAGTTAAACAAGGCCCCTGCTGTTTTCATCAGGGGAACCAGGGTGAACAACTAAAAGCAGTTACTGGTACAAACTCTGACTCAACATCAGCAGCATTCAAAATTGGAACTAGCAACATAAAAAGTATTAAGAGAAAAAGAATTGAAATTAGTAGAAGAATGTGTAGATCTGGATAAGTATACACAATCGGTGTTACCAAAACAAAGAAGAAAAAAAACAAACAAACAGATGAGATTCTTCTAAGCAACAAATAGATGTTCAGACAATAATGATAAAAAAAAGAAAGAGTTGCTATAGTATTCAACACTAAGCACAAGGATAATCTTCTTGAATGACAGACAATATCAAGCAGAGTGATATCAGAATGGGATAATGAAACTTATTTATATCTGTGGTCCCACAGAAAGTTCAACTAAGCAAGAAGTGGAGAAATTATTTGTGACATTAGAGAAGGCAGCTGGCACAAAGATAAAGGAAAAGCTAGTCCTTGATAGTGATCTAAACAGCAAAGCAGAAAATGACTGCCAGACAGAGAAATGTTTTGGGAAAATTTGGAGAAAAGAGCAAAGCTAATAATAATGGTAGGTACTTGCTAGATGTTTGTTCAGATATGGACTAGTCATTATTAACACATATTCCTACATAAACATGTGTACAAATTCACATGATAGCAATATTCAACATTAGTTCAGAACACAAGAATATACAGAGGATTTGGAATATGAAGTGATGACCATTTACTTTTGAGCAGAATAAAATTGAATATCATATTGAAAAAGAAAATGTATAAGAAAGTTTTAAAAAGAATCAGAATCGTACAGTTTTCAGAGGTGAACTGTGGACTTATATAAATTTTATTCAAGAAAAAATGAAAGCGTTTGAAAACAATAACCAAAAACATACATATTCAGCAGCAGACCCTGAAAAAAATGCTGATTCAGATAGAGGGGCATGTGTGCAATTATAGAAAATTCACAACTCCATGCAACACTGACTCGGGAAGTTAAACAGCCAGTCAAAGAAAAGAAGAAAGTATCTCGAAATCATGTAAGTCAGCATGTGCTGTGCTCTAAGAAAATACTGAGAAAATTGTAAGAAAGCAAAGCAATGTATAAAACTAGCTAAACAAAAGTCATGGAAGTTCTGGAGGTGTTGGAAAAAAAAAATCAGAAATGGAGCAAATTTAAAAGGAATCAGAGATGATAAAGGTGACATGAAAACCGAATATATTCCATATGCAAGGAATCATTACTCTGAAAGATTGCTAAATGAAGCAAGCAGTGACAGAACAGTAGTAGAAAACACTGAAGTACTGATATGTATCAAGAGGGTATATATATATCAATATACTTCAGGAAGAAAGAGCCATCCAAAACCTGAAATGTGGAAAAGCAGCTGAAGTAGAAAACTGACTAAAATGCTCAAATATAGAGGTATAAAAGTTTTATAGTGGCTACGCTACATAATTCAGAAGGCCTGGTCAGAGAATCAAATTCCAACTGGAGCATAGTTCTCATAGCACCCAGTGGAATATTGCTACTAGCTGTTCCTGGAAAGATTTATGTAAGCATACTTAAAAAAAAAAAAAAAAAAAAAAAAAAAAAAAAAAAGGCTAAGAAATATTGTTTAGGAAAAATTGAAGAACAAGCTGGGTTCAGGACAAATATCAAGGTCAGATTTTCATGAGAATATAACAAGTATCTGTATTTAAGTTTTATAGATTTGGAAAAGGCACATAAGAGCCAAAAGAAAAGCTATTTAAAACACTACAAGCTGTAAGTCAGCAGTTAAAGTTGAAGGAGATACAGGAAGATATTTTGAATAGAAGGAAGGACTAGCAATGGGCTCCATCTCTCCAATGCTAACATCCTATCCCTGTAGATTCTTATGCCATAGAGCTGCTTTGAGCAGCTCATATTATGCCACCTTTGCAACAGCTCAGTTTGGGAAATTTTTGCTCTTTGGAAGCAGCCCTGCTCAACTGTAAGTGATGTTATTGTGAAGTAGAAACACATAAGAGCAACAACAGCACAACTGCAAATTGGTAGGCCACTTAAAATAGAGTGGGACTAACAAGGGCTGAAGTGCATGCACAAAAAAAAAAATTTTCAGTTCTTGGTTGAAACACTTACTATTGAGTTCTGAAAAGTTCTTACAAGCAATGCCAGAACTATATCTGTTGAGAGCTAAAAAACATGGAAATCCACATTTTCCATACACACACAACTAACATCAGCAAGGACAATGCCAAGCATTGGGTAGAGTAGCATAAAGGTCACCACCCTTGGACTCTGGAGAAGTGGAAATGTATTATCTGGAGTGATGAATCATGCTTCACCATGTAGCAGTCTGAATGGATGAATATGGGTTTGGAAGATGCCAGGAGAATGCTACCTGCCCGAATGTGTTGTGCCAACCGAAGTTTGATAAAGGAAGCATCATGTTATAGATTTTCAAAGTTTGAGCTAGGCCCTTGTTCCAGTCAATCTTAACATCAAAGCCTATAATGACATTCTAGACAATTCTGTGCTTCCAACTTTATGGCAACAGTTCAGCAAATGTCCTCTCCTGTATCAATGACAATGCCCTGTCTACAAAGCAAGGTCTGTGCAGCAATGGCTTGATTAAATGGATGTTGAAAAACTTGACTGGTCTGTGCAGAGCTCTAATCCCAGCCATATCAAACATCTATGGGATGAATTGGAATACCAATTACAAGACAGGCTGTATCACCTAATATCAGTAACTGACGTCACTAATGCTCTTCTGAAAGAATGGAAGGGATTTTTTCTGGAAGCAGCAATGTACTAAAATCTAGTGGAAAGCCTTTCCAGAAAACTAAAGGTTCTCAGAGCAGCAAAGGATGGACCAACTCCATACTAATGTCTTTCATATTAGAGTGCGAGTTGGAATGACAGATATCTTGATCTTTTTAATCAGACTGAGTACTATGTAAACATTCCTTTAGCTCCTTCTGTCCAATGACTAATGTGGACTTAATAGGAAGCTTTCATATTCTCTTTAAAGTCATTATGCTGAAGTTTCTTTTTTAGAAGGGAAATATTCTGAAATGCTTGTCAGAGCATTCTTGAAGGTACTCAAGAAGGCTTTTCAATGTAAATGAATATATATATATATATATATTTTTTTTTTAATCAAACAATCAAAAAAACTTTTATGTGAAATAACAATTCACTACAGCCAATTCATTACTGTATCACCACTACAGATTTAATATTTACATAATTTGATTTATATGGCACAGAATTTCTGTCCAAGTGTCAAGGACAATTTGACTTTCAAATTAAATAAGTAGAAGAGAGACCTGAAGACTCAACAATGAAAATGCATGAGCTACCACATACATGATATAGTGGCACATGCCTACAATGCATTAAGGTCATGAACTGCAAAAATAAACAAGAGACAAGTATTAATTAAAAAAAAAAAATACTGCATATGGAATGTATGGAGAAGAACTATTTTCCATATAGGAAAATAATGTATAGTACTATATACTATTTCCATTATGGCCTGCTCAGCTAATTTCTTCTCCTAATCTGACTTTACCTTCCTTATCATGCAGGTCATCTTTATCATCAGTGCTTTGTATTGTTTGTAAGTTCATGATCTGATAATGAACAGGTCATGAGTTTGAATCCTGCTGTGGGCACAAATGTTTGTGATTGTCTTTAAGGGGAAGGTGAAATTAATCTCCAAGTGTGAGACATCCGCCTATGTCAGATGCCTTCTTCCTTATTCAAATGCAAGTTGTCTCTCGCATAGTTTTTTCTGTCTTCAAATGCACTTCAGGCATTCACATAATTCAAGGGTCTATTTTTAAAAAACACACATTCTGGTTATCATACCATTCATTCTTGACACACTTCTCCTTGCTCTGAATTATCATACTTGGGTAACACATTCACTATCTTCATTCTCTCTCAGTATTCTGCTGTACAACAGCAGAAGCAGCAGCTTCATGTTTGTGCAGCTTCTTCTGCTATTGTACAGTATATTGAGCAAGAAGCTCAAGCATGAACCTCAGATCTCTCACTACCCAGAACACTGTCTCTCAAGCATTCATACACACCATCACAAACATCTCACTTAATTGCAACAGTCACACTGTCTATTGTTCCTCCAGGCAAACATTCTTCTGACATTCCATTTTGCACTTCATGAATCATTGAATCTCCATCCATCACACCTCTTATAGCTCTGTTCCTTCCTTGCTCGCCTACATTCCTCACTCTCTCACATTTCTGACACTTTCTCTCCTTGTTCTCCCAAATTGTTGCTGGTTCCTGCATTGTCTCACCTTCCTCTCATTCTCCCCCACCTCTCCTGGTTCTTCTATTCGCTCCTCTTTTATCATTTCCTTAACTCTCATGCTCCTAATCTCATTTGCTTCACATCTGTTCTTTACAGTCACCTAAAGTTTATCTAAATCTAAAGATTTTTTTTTAGCTACTTTTGCACACAGCTTAGCTTTCTTCTATTTTTCTCTGCAGAGGTCACTACCCAGACCGGTTCAAACCAGTCTGGGTAGTGACCTCTCCTCATAATGTAATGACAGTATTACATCTCCTAGGAGCTGTGTTTTACATTATGAGAAAATATCAAGAATAGGGAGGGAGCTTGCTCCACCTTTACTTTGAATTGCCTTCGCCGATAGTTTTTCGGCATGAAACTTATAGATCATAGTTATCGATCTTTAGTTTCGCTTACTGGCTATAAAACAACAAAGGATGTTTATCCCCTTATTTTCTAGAGTATCATATTCTTATCCACTTATTCTTGAACTCTCTTTTTGACCAATTTTTTCATTATTTTTACCACAACTCCTGATATACTCATTGGTCTATAATTTCTTTATTAATGGAGCCATGTGAGATAGGAAATATATGGGCAAAAGAGAGAATGGTGTGAATACAAATCAAATACTTTCATTACTAACAAATGAAATAATAATAATTTACATTTGTGATATATTATATGTGTGTATTTATGATGGGCATAATTTAAAAAAAAAAAAACACCTATGAGGAGAGAGTGAAAGATTTATTTGCAAAATGTAACTACCAATAATAAACAGTGCTGTATACACTGGTAGCTCATTAAATAACTATAGAGAGGGGATTATTCAATGAGCTAATAATGTTGATCACGTGTTTCATCTAGGTGGGGTAGGAACATGTGGGTTGATGGAACAGCAAATCATATTATATAATTTGTTGTGCTTGTTATGTATATGTATTTATGTTTTATTCAGTTTGTTTTCTAAGAATTTTCTTTTATTCACTGATGATCAAGTATACAATTTTTACATAGTAATATACAAGGCGTGTTTAAACATTACACAGCAATACAGTCTTTTGCTATAAAGACTGTATCACTCATTTTACATTTTAAGCACTATCCCCTTCAAAGTAGTCCCCTCTACTAGTGACACACTGTTCCCAACATTTCTTCCATTGGAATGCTTCTTGGAACGACTTTCTGTGATGCTGTGCAGTTCTCTTATTGCATTTTCCTGAATCTCCTCTATGGTTTGGAAACAACATCCTTTCAAAGTGGTTTTAAGTTTGGGAAACAGGAAAAAGTCTGCTGGGGCTAAGTCCGGAGAATAGGGTGGATGGGCCACAACGGATGTCTGATGTTTTGCAATATAACTACGGATGAGGAGCAACATGTGAGCAGCCCATTATCATGGTGCAACATCGAAGCCAGGTTTTTCCACCAATTCAGGCTTCTTCCTGCACACAGTAGCCCTCAAATGTGCTAAAACTTCTTGGTACAACTCTCTGTTTATCATCTGACCATGTGGTACAAATTCATAATGGACAATGCCTTTCCAATCAGAAAATGCAACCAACATCACCTTGATCTTGAAAGTTTATTTTTCACTTGGTTAGAGTATAATAAATTTAGTTTAATCCTTTATCCAAGTGTGAGCAAACAAAGTTTGCGCCTGAAAGTATCTTCAGGACTAGGGTAAGGTGGTACAACACACGGTGTTGTACCACCTTACCCTAGTCCTGAAGATACTTTCAGGCGCAAACTTTGTTTGCTCACACTTTGATAAACAACACACGGTGTTGTACCACCTTACCCTAGTCCTGAAGATACTTTCAGGCGCAAACTTTGTTTGCTCACACTTGGATAAAGGATTAAACTAAATTTATTATCACCTTGATCTTCGATGCTTAAACCACTCAAAACACTGTGTTCGGTTCATACAGTCCTCCCCATATGCTTAGCTAAGCAATTGAAACGTGTCCGTAAAATTTTTACCAAATTTGCAGCAAAATTTCACACACACACACACACATCGTTCTTCGAGCTCTTTTATTGTCACTTTGTTACTAATCTGATGAACAGATTGTGCATGTGCTCACTTCAGAGGATAAAATTTGACAACTGATGCTTATAGCAGAATGGGGCAAATGGCAGATTGTTGTCAAAACCTGCCACTAGGTGAGGTAGGTGTGTAGATCATTATTGAAATTATCCACCATTTCATGAATCCTGCCTTCATCACATAAGTTTTTTCTTTTTGTTGGCAGCTGTTTTATCAATAATAGACCTTTCATAGGAAGTTTTTTTATTTTTATTTTAATGGAGATCAACAGGGGCAGTATACTTCTTATAATACATAGGTTTCCTTTTTTATTCCAGAATAAATGCTTTATTCACTACGTCTATTCTTTCCAATGACTGGAATGAAAATGTTACTATAGTGTAAAAAAAACATCATCTTCAACAGAGACTAGGCTGAAGAAGCAAACAAAATAAGTTCTATTGTATCACTAAATACAGTACAGAGACATTTACAGTCTATGAACTTTTTAACGACAATTAGTGTAATTAGAAACAAATGGATCAAAATGATCATACATAGTGAAAAAACACATCCCCTCCCACAAACATTATGCTACATACAGGCACACAAATTTTATAGTAGCACTAAACACAGTATCTAACTAAATACATTTGTCCTAACATCCTCTTTCAAATTGTTCAGTTGCTAAAAGCAAACATTCTATGTAAAGCAAATAAAGATGCGTGCGTGCGTGCGTGCGTGCACACACACACACACACACACACACACACACCTATAAAGTTGAATCAGTTCGAATTGCATTAGAGAGATTTCGATATCATTAAGACAGTTCATAAATGCTAATTTCACATATAAAATTCTACTAAAAAGTTGCAACTAATATTCATATGAACTGTGTGAAAATGCACCAGTCTAATGTCGAATGGACGTACAAATGGAAAGAGAGTTCCCACGATCAGAGCAACACAGGTGGAAAGCTGCCAGCATGAACGTCTTAAACTGCTTCCCCATGAACAACTCTGATATTTATCAGAGAGCCAATTACAATTGAAAACTAAAGAAAAATTACAGAACATGAATTTCTCTGTTCAACCATTCTTGTTGCTTTACCATAAAAGACAACTAGACTGCTGAAACAAGTGTTTAATAAATCCTGGTGACTTCCATACATGACATTACCTTTATCTACTCAACTCTGTGTGTGTGTGAAGCTGTACCAGGATGAAATCCCTTAATAAGATGATCATTAAATTAGTTCTATTATGTCAACCACATTGGTCACCTGTTATCTAGTATGGTCAATTGCAGGTGAATGATCTTGCTAGATAACAGGTGACCAATGTGGTTGACATAATAGAACTAATTTAATGATTATCTTATTAAGGGATTTCATCCTGGTAAAGCAAATTTCCTTCTAGCCACACAATGAAAGAAATTCTTGTGGTTTTCCTTGGAGTGTAGTGCTATCTTCTCTATGTTCAAAATTTTCACTCTTTAATATACGAGGGTGGTCTGAAAAGTTCTTGGCCTTGACCATAGATGGCAACACTGTTGACACGATTTATTTATTTTTCTAAGTTGGTACATCTGTCATATGCCATGTGAAATTGCAAGTCATTCTATCAAGTAGTTTGTTTTATACAGCTGTCTGAAACAAAAGTGTTGTCTGTATCCCTTGAAATGGATAAAATTGAGTATCATGCAGTTATAAAATTCTTTATAAAACAAAGTTTAACGGCAAAAAAATTCAATCAAAATTCATTCAAGTTTATGGGCACTCTTCTGCTTTGTTTTGGGCAATTAAGTAAGCCGAGTTTACACGTGGCCATACCAGCCTTGAAGAGGATCCATGTGAAGGACGTCAAAAAGTGTAACAACACCTAGAAATCATTGCTCAAGTGCACAGTATGGTATGGATGACCATCGAGTCAAAGTGCATGAAACTGCTGAGACTACAGGCATTTCAAAAGAATGTGCAAGGTATATTTTGCATGAAGAATTGCAAATGAAAAAGCTTTGCGCAAGATGGGTGCCTCGCTTGCTCACAGCAGATCAAAAGTGCACTTGCATGAAAATCTCTGAACAGTGCTTGGAGGGTTTTAACAAGAATAAAACTGATTTTGTGAGTCAATTTATTACTATGGATGAGACTTGGATTCAACATTACACACCAGAATCCAAACAGCAGTTAAAACAGTGGACAGAAGCCAGTTGTTCAGCGCCAAAGAAGACAAAGTCAGTTCCATCAGCAGAAAAGGTCATGGCTTTGGTTTTTTGGGATGCTAAAGGTATTTTGTTTATTAATTATCTTGAAAAGGGTAAAACAATAACCAGGGAATATTATTCCGATCTTTTAACCAGACTAGATGAAAAAATTCCTGATCAAAGACTCGGTTTGCAGAAGAAAAAAATCATCTTTCATCAGGACAATGCACCCACCCAAAAAGGTGTTTTGGCAATGGGAAAATTAAGGGATCTGCACTATGAATTGTTGGAACATCCATCCGATTCCCCAGATTTGGCTCCCTCTGACGTCTATCTCTTCCCAAAACTAAAACTCTTCCTCACTGGTCAATGTTTTTCTTTGAATCAAGAGGTGATTGCAGCTGTAGAGGGATATTTTGCAGATCTTACTGAGAACCACTACGTGGATAGGATAATGGCGCTGGAGCATCACTGGAATAAATGTGTTAGTCTTAAGGGAGATTATGTTGAAAAATAAAAATAATTTTGAAATTATAAATTCGTTTTTTCATTGTCAGGCCAAGAACTTTTTCAGACCGCCCTCATATTTAGTCACTTTACTAGTTTAAGCTTTATATTTCTGATGCAAATGTTCTTTCCATTTTTCTCTCTCATATCAATTTTCCATTAACTTTTTCATCAGAATTCCTGTTTAATTTTCCATTGATTTTATTCCATATCTTTATTTTTACAATTTGAAATAAAAAATTTAAATGGTCCAACATTTGTATAAATTTCAAACATCAAATTCCAGTAAAATCTATTTAGCTAGAGTTCTGAAATAACTTGTGTACATAAGGATGGAAGGATGTACAAGATGAATTGAATACAATCGACTCTTACTCTAGCAAATTTGTAGGGATAACCACAGAAATAGTTTGTTATAGTAGACAATGTGCTACACTGTGTTACTTTTAGTAAGCATTGTGCCTATGGGAATTTAGTTGGAACATTTCAAGGCTGGTATGGTGTGTGGATTTGTTATAATGATCTGCTATAGTGAGAGTTGACAGGTGCTTATGCATTTTGCCAAGTAGCCCAAAAATGAATTAAAAACAACAAAAATTCCACAAATTTATATACTCACAGCTGTAATTGCATTTCCATCACAGGATTTAATGGCTTCACAAAGCAAAGCTATTTTATCATCTTTGGCTTTGTATTGTTCCAAATAATAATCCTAATTAAAAAAATAAAGCAATTAAAATTTCAGAATTTTTTTTAAATGTTCCAAAATGTAAATGTTATAATCCAGAATCAAAGAGTACTTTTACCATCATATATCAGATAAAAGAATATATATACTACTATGAAAGAGCTTTGCTTATTCATGTGACAAAAAGTTTAGGTTATTACCAATATGCAATCATATAGAGCAATACCAGAGCCCCTCTCTCATAATGTAAAAACACAGCCCCTAGGGGATGTAATACTGTAATTACATTATGAGGAGAGGTCATTACCCAGACCGGTTTCAACTTTTTTTGAGGTCTCATTAGTGAGTAGGCAGACCTGGAAGATAACATGGTTTAAGTGAAAAGAACTTACATATCTTCACTATATGAATGCCTTAAAGGTGTGCCTGTATATCATAACATAGAATAAAAGCCAAAAGGCTATTTTTCTGGCAACCTTAATAGTACTGAAGGGGGTTCTTTGATGTTTATCTGCCAGTAAGCAAAACTCTAAGAACTAGGACTAAGATCTATGAGTTTCATACCGAAAAACTATCAGCAAATCCAAGTGTAAGTAACTACTTGGTAGTACTTACTGGCAGATAAACATCAAAGAACCCCCTTCATTACTATTAAGGTTGCCACAAAAATAGCCTTTTGGCTTTTATTCTATATTATAATATACAGGCACACCTTTAAGGCATTCGTATAGTGAAGGTATGTAAGTTCTTTTCACTTAAACCTTGATACCTTCCAGGTCTACCTACTCACTGATGAGACAAAAAGGTTGAAGCCGGTCTGGGTAGTGACCTCTCCTCATAATGTAATTACAGTATTACATCCTCTAGGGGCTGTGTTTTTACATTATGAGAAAATATCAAGGATAGTGAGGGAGCTTGCTCCACCTTTGATACGAGTTGCCTTGGTGTTGTACTACCAAGTGGTTACTTACACTTGGATTTGCCAAGTTTTTCGGTATGAAACTCATAGATCTTAGTCCTAGTTCTTAGAGTTTCGCTTACTGGCAGATAAACATCAAAGAATCCCCCTTCATGGTAATTATCTGTCAGTTCCTCCTACAATGATGACTGTTACTGGGTAATTAGCTGAGAACCTACAAACTGCCTACAGTCTGTATACAGAACTGACAAACTGTATGTCAAAAAAAGTATCAGCTGCTGGGAATCCAGCACTATTGAACATCAAAATTAAGAATCTTTATTTTGTACAACAGTTGTAGAATTTCACAAACACTTGTAGATTGCACACAGGAGAAGAGTTTGCCCGAAAAAAACTCAACGAATGTGTATAAATTAAACGCTTTCAGTTTTCTTATATATGCAAAAGTGCAAGCTGAACAGCATGCAACTCTGCTGTATAATTACTGCAATCAACAGGTATCTGATTTGATATGATAGTCAGGAAATACAGCAGCACAGCCAACAGAAGTCTCAGATTTTGAACCATGATTATAGATGGGAAGGAAATCAGAGTTTTCTGCTCTGTGTGTATTAAATAACTGCATGTAAATAGATGATAGAATGCAAATCCCCAATGGAGGAATGCTATTATGTTTGGTGCAGGCAATGTTGTCAATATGCATGCCAAAAGCTTGCATAATCTCTTTAACCCCCCAGGTGTTACAGTTCATCTATGAACTGTAACACCTATGTGAATAACATGGATAAGAATTGCAATTTGGCCTCACTAATTCATCCATTTCGGCTTGTAGGGAGGTTAATATGCATACAAAAGAGATGAATGGCAGTTGGACGTGTCACATTGAGCTTTTCAACACAGAGAAAAGATACCAGTCCATGTAAGATGCTATAGAAGAGAATATTTTTGAGGCATAATTAAGAAACAATTGTTTTCATCTAAGTGAGAGTTGGTTTTTGCTTCAACACAGATTTTGAATGGGTGATGCCTGAAAAGCACCAGTAGCTATTAGCATATAACTAATGGAGCATGCTCTCTTTTGTACTGTAGTAAACTTGGGATCTATAATCAAGCTTCGACCATACAAGTGCACGATAAAGGCAAGGAAAATCAATCTGCACCCTATTCTGTAGAGGATAGTTAGTATATTCAATGGGCATTTGCATTTTCCCATAAGTTGACAAACATGTGTAAAGAATGTAAGTTTTCTCTCAAAGATGAGTCTCAAAAACTTGACCTCTGGTGCTACTGGAATAATACTTTGTCCCATTCTTAAATGAGGATCTTGTTGAAAAATACATTTTCATCAGAAGTGTAAACAGACACTTTTTTCTGCTGAAAACCTGAATCCATTACTAAAAGCCCATGAAGATGTAGGACATCTGTATTAAAATTCAAGTTTAAAATATATAAATGAATGAAAGTTAGAAGTTAATCATAAGGAAATTATTTTTTATATTTGTATGTCATGAGCAAGGCATTTTTCAATGTTATTCTTATCTTTGGCTACAGAAGTCTTGCTTAGATGTGAAATAAATTTGTTTAAATTAGATATTAATGGTTAGTTATAATTTTGTATAATCTGACAAAAGTTTTATAATGTTGGTGCCGCTTGTATATAAACAAACGCTGTTAACAAAATGTTAGTGATGAGGACAGCAAAAGCTACTATTAATTCACATTGCATGCCTCAGTGCATAAAGGATTGAGAAATGAAGAACTATTACAAATTCTGGCTATTTCATTGTGAAATTATAATTGAATAAACTTTTCTGCACTGCGAAGAAGGAACTCCATTTCAAGCCCAATGCTGAAAGCAGCAATGACAGTGCATGATAGTGAACTTATGTGGAAATTTCTCAGTTGCATTTCCAAGCATGTGCATAAGAAAAAAGAATGTTAACGGACATTGTTAAGAGTTCAGCTGTTCAGGGGAAAAGGAAAGAAACACAGCAGGAGGAAACTGTAGAGTTTCTGTATCTTTAATTAAGACTGTACAGAAATAAGAAGTTAGGAATGGAAGACTGAGAATAGATATCTTTGATAGATAAGTGAAGTTTTTGTAGTCATTAATTCATATAGCATTTATTTCACTCGAAGATAAAAGGAACTTAATCGATTTCCAGTTCATATAGAATAGGCCCAGTAAAGTTCGTTTTATTTAGGATTCTCGGCCTGATAAGTGATTTCTAACAGCAGGTATAGCCTTGGTTATTTCTTCAGAAGCTTTCATGTAGAAGGTAGATTTGTTCTGAAGTGTTAAAACCGTGATAATGTTTTATGGGGAATGTTGAGCCTTTCAAATAGAAAGTTAAATCATACTAAAATGATGATATAGGCTTTAGTAATGTATTCAGTGGAGCTTGCTGCTACTTTCATATAGAGAGTGGAGTTATAGAAGTGTCTTTGATAAAGATAAGATATATTTTCTTCAGTGTTTTGTGATTTTAAGATGCAAGAGTTTTTCACTCATGTTGCTGTCATATAGAGAGTACTTTTCTTAGTAAGCTGTATTCCACAAGTGAAGAAGAGGACACAATTTAGGTGTAAAGTGGATGACAAACAATATTAAACAGGAGCCGCATTTGAAAAAGAGGCTATGGAAGAGATATAAGGAGACAGGTGAAGAACAGATGCATGAAGAATATAAGACACAGGCCAGGAGAGTGACTAGTATGGTAAGGAAGGTGAAACTGGAATATGAGAAGAGATTGGCCCTAAGATCCAAAGAAAATCCTAGGGAATTTTTTTAGCTATGTGGCCAATAGGAGGAGAACTGATTGTGGAAGAATGACATTGTGGGATAAAAATGGGAATAGAGTGACTGATGCAGAGGACATAGTGGAATTGTTTAATGAACACTTCATTGGTATATTTCATCCTGGAGGAGTAAATTTTAATACTAGAGGTATGGGGCAGGTTCGAGGTCTAAAGATGCAGGAGGAGGGTGTGTTCCAAATAATGAGTACTCTGGATGTCAGTAAAGTTGTGGGACTGGATTTCACCACTAGTTTTGAGAGAAAAAAGTTGTGGGACTGGATTTCACCACTAGTTTTGAGAGAAAATGTGCTAAGGAACTGACAGCTCCTTTGACCTGGCTTTTCAATGAAAGTCTGGCTACAGGAAAGGTGCCCAGGGAATGGAAGGAAGGTAAAATAGAGCCATTGCATAAGGGCAGTAGCAGACTGGAAGTGTCTAATTATAGGTCAGTTTGTGTGTTATTGGTGGTTGTTAAGATCTTAGAGAAATTAGTTAGGGACTGTATACAACATTGGGCAGATGAGAGTAACGTTATCTGTGAGAGTCAACATGGGTTTGTGAGGGGGCACTCTTGTTTTAGTAATACGCTAGCCTTTTATAATAAAGTTACAAGAGCAGTAGATGAGGGAAAGGCATATACTGCCATTTTCTTGGATTTAGCAAAGGCATTTGACAGGGTGCCACATGATTAGCTGATATTTAAGTTGCAGCACATGGGTTTGGATGTCAGGTTGGTCAACTGGATCCAGGATTGGATGTCTGATAGATATCAGAGAGTTGTGTATGGTGGGGCAGTTTCAAGGAGGCAGAGGGTTACAAGTGGGTACAGGTCTCAGTATTGGGACCTATATTGTTTAACCTTTATATCAATGCCATTGTCAATGGATTGCAGGAGGATATTCAGTTGTTTGCAGATGATGTGAAGCTGGGAAGGGTTATTAGTAATAGTGCAGATGTGGTAGTCATGCAAGAGGATTTGAATAAGCTAGATAGATGGGTAAATGAATGAATGGGGGATGTCGGTTTAATGCAGCAAAATGTAAGGTCTTGAGATTTGGGACGCTGCATACTCTATGGGAGGAGTTATACTGGGGGAAGTAGGGAAGACAAGAGATCTGGGGGTTAAAGATTGATAGAAACCTGAAATTCAAAGGACACATTGCAAAGGTGGTGAAGGTAACACAGAGGATTGCTGCAATAATGAGAGGAAGCTCACCTGCAGAGATAAAAGAGTTATCATTCCGTCGTATAAGACCCTGATCAGACCACACTTAGACTATTGTTCTCAGATTTGGTCCCCAGAATTTCAAGGGGATAAATTAACTGTGGAAAGAGTTCAGAGGAAGATAACAAAGACAGTTTCAGGACTGTATACAATGTTAGTTATGAGGATCGTCTGAAGGAATGTGAACTGCAGAGTTTGGTGAATAGAAGAAGGAGGGTATATATGATTGAGACTTTTAAACTGTTAAGAGGTGGTTACACGGGTGACACTGGGGAGTTCTTTCACTTGGTTGAACAGCGGGAAGGAGTGATGACACGGGGCCGTCCCTGGAAGCTATGAAAGGAAACTATGAGCAAGACAGTGAGGAATGGTTTCTTTGCATGGAGGGTGGTTGAACTGCGGAATGCATTGCCTGATAGAGTGGTGAGAGCAAGAATGGTCAATGAGTTTAAGGAATGGTATGACAGACTTTGTGTTTCCTAGGAAGGACCTCTGGCGAAGAGTCTTTTGACTCCTTGGAGGTCTAAATAATAATAATAATAATAAAAACCGACATTAGTTCTAAAAGTTGCCACGAGGGCGATACATGGCGCTGCAATACATGTAAATTATGTATGATACTCATGGCATATAGTGAAATGCTGCGATTATACCATTCATGAAAATATCCCCAATAATGTATGCTTTGAAAGAAGCTTCTATAAAGTAGGTAGAGCTGTGGAATGCATCAGTTCATTGCCTGCGAGCAAACAACATGTTAAAGCAAAATGTCACAAATCCTATAACTGCAAATGGTTTAAGCAAAATGATTTGGAAATTTCAACAGATTTCTTAGATGCCAAACCTGGCAGAGAACAGAAGTCCGTCAATGGCAGACAGTGGAGGAAGTAGCCACAACATCAGAGGAAGAAAGGATGGCAAATGTCGTAGGAAGTAGCAGGGCACGATGCATTGCATGGTCTTTAGACAAACCCATAAGCATGGTCACTAAGTCATACAGCAAATTCTGCATTGTTATCCTTACAAGATTTCCCACATTCAGCAATTGCTTAATCCTGGCAGAAGCACATGAGAAATATTTGCCCTGCAGTTTCTTGCTCGGACTAAACTGGACCACGATTGGCCATGGAATAGTTCCTGGACTGATGAAGCTCACTTGCATCTAGTGAATACACTGTGCTGTGTAATCACAACTGCAGAATTTGTGCAGCTGCAAATCCATGTGTTGTATGATAGATTCTGCTTCATTCCCTGAAGGTCACCATTTGGTGGAGTTTACAGTAAAATTCATTATCGCACCTTTCTTTTTCGAGGAGCTCGGTTCTGCTGGTCTCGTTACCTGCACTGTTAATGGCCAACAGCATGCATCTCTTTCAGCCAATCAGGTGATTCCAAAAGATGCCTAACAGTGTCAGTGTCTGGATTCCACAGTTTTTCTGCAGGATGGTGCCCCTCCTCACATCACCACTACTGTCAATCGGTTGCTTCAGACATATTTTACTGAATATATATAGAATCATCAGCAGCCATTTTTGTACAACATGGCCAGCATGCTGTCTGGATCTGAAACCCGTCACTTTTAGCTGTGGGGACATCTGAAAGAGGCTGTCTATCGTGGACACATAGCCAACTTAGTGGACGTCAAGACCAGCACTACATGCCATATCCACAGCATTTCGAGTGAACCTCTACTTTCTGTGGTTGAACTTGCGATTTCAACATGATGTCGTATGTACCCTACATTCTGTGCCATTTTGAATTACCTACTACTGTATTGCAGCACCGCGTATTACCTAGTGTTAACTTTTAGAACTAACATTGGGTTTGTGCAAAATAAAATTCCATTGCTGCACACACACCATCATGCTAAATATTAAATCGTTCCACTTCCCAGTTACAGCCTTTTGAAATATGAACTTTAATTATAATCACCCTGTATATGTGTGTGTGTATTTTTTTTTGTAGATTACAGATTTTTATTTTGGTTAATGAGTTATTAAGATTATTGAAGAGGTTAAGTTATGTGTGAGAAGGGATATGTACCTGTGCGCAAGCTAGATTTAGGAGTTTATTTACAGTGTTTCCTTTTTATTTTGAATTTAAGAGTTATACCCACTCAGGATGTGTGAGGGAGAGAAGTAAATAAAAATATATACTTCCCCCTCACACACGTACATATACGAGCATATACATACAGACACGATCAATTGCTTATTGAAGTTGTCTTTCAATTATTCTCATGTTGCAAGGGTGACAGTAAAATGTGAAGTCATCAACATTGCCTACTGTGGGAGGAAGATGTTATATGGCTGAGATAACAATTCCCACTTGGAAGACTTAGTTGAACAGAAAGTCTTCCAAGTGACAGTAATAAAAACAGGAAGGCTGAGACCAATACTAAAGAGTTCTTTTAATATATCCAAGCTGTGTCATGAGCTTTTTTTCCTTGTCAAAGAAGAGAGTGAAACCAGATGTTCTTGTTTCAGGAAAGTGTCTCTTATACATGTTTCTAAATGGACCAAATGTCCAACATTGAATCGTGTTCACAAAAGCCACAATGCTTGTGTATGTGTTGGAAAAAAGTTCACTGCTTTCTAAGTACCAATGAAGCCTGGTATTTACCATTTTTCTTCAATATCTTACAAAGACAACTAGTTAGAACAATGGATCAATAATTATTTGCTTTTTTGGATTGCAACAACAACTGACTTATGCCAAGAATACAGATATACTTCTTATCTTGTAATGGATGTCATCGGGCCATACTGCATTGGGATGATACTGGAACAGTGCTCTTTTCAGTTCTTCCTTAATGAATGTTGATTGTATGACTCTAGCTGTTGCTGAGATTCTAGCAAAATTTTTTATATCTACTTTTCATTTTCTGGATTTTATCCCCATACAATTTTTGCACTTTTCTGATTAACAGAGGAAGTAAATTGGATCCAAGATTACTTTTGACCTGACATCTAACATACCATACTTTGGCCAGAGCACATTTGAAGCAATGAGATATAATGCCGTAGGATATCTATGAAATATATCCCATGATCTGTTCTGATCTCTTTTGGCTGGTTGGTACTCAGGCTTCCACCAAGGCTTTAGACACGGTGGAAATTAAGTTTTTTTTTGGAATTGCAACTCTTGTAGCCTGAACAATACAATCTGTTACATACTTCACTGCTTTGTTGATACATGTTTGACTAACTGCTTCAGCATTAAATTTGGAAAAATGGGAAATTCCAGTCAGTGTGGTCCATTTTTCATTTGGATAGGAGAACATGGTTTCTGTGAGGACAGTTCAAATAACAGGAAAATGATCCATTCCATATATGTTGGCTTTGACATCCCACATGAGCAGTGGAAAAATAACAGGGTAGCAGATTGTAAGGTCTACTGCAGAATACAAAAAGGTAGGCATATGAAAGAAGGTATTGCGTCTATTATCAGAAGGGAGAGGTCATTATTATCAAGCATTCTCTCAATGATAAAACCTCATCCATTTGTGTTGAAACTATCCCACAGAGTGCTGTACCCATGAAAGTCACTCATAAAAGTATTTTGGCATTTGCAAGATAAGGTTATCAAGATCAATTTCATTTCACTCAGAACCTAGTGGTAAATAAATGGAACATAACGTAATAAGCAACTCTACAGATAGGCCAATTGCTGCTGCTTCTAGAGAGGAGTAGTAAGCTGGACCTGTTGGAAGTATGACTTTCCACAGATAGCTATTCCACCATGAGCAAGACCATTTCCAGTTCTGTCCTTACAAATAACAGTGAAATTAGGTAAGGTGGGATCCTCATTGGGTTTTAAATATGTTTTCTGTAGACAGGAATGGAAAGGCTTGTGCTTCTACAGTAGAATCTTGATATCATTGATATTTTGGCAAAACCCACGACAGTTCCAATGTAAAAACATTCCTATTGTTTTGATTTTGTAGATGTCCAATTTCTGAGAGGTTGGGGGCTTACCTTTATCAGATTTATATTTATCAACTCTTTCAGGGGATCCTGTAACCTCTAGAGAGTACATCTCCTAGGTGGCAGATAGGGGAAGCCCACCAGATATGGTGGGGTGGTGTGAATATATCGAATAAGGACTCGTGGACCAACAGGGCCATAAGGGTCAATCATCTTTATTGTAAGGGAAATGGCAGTCCCACGGTCTCCTAGCTGAATATATTCACTTCTTCCTCCTCTACTTTGAGGAAGAACCACTTACTTTAATCTTTCCTATAAGGCCTTATCGGCCAACTCTTCTTATTTTATGATCCTTATGCTAATATAGTACTCAAGGGCTATAGGGTCTTTCCATTTCTGGAATATATTTATGACCCCCTCTAAAATGTACTCTTTCCTCTTCAGTATACCCTATTCCTCTTATGGGTTTAAATTTGGAAGAAATGCAAGTTCATAAGCCTTATGGTTGCAGCACTACCACTGGACTATCCACTGGCAGGCTAGTACCCTGACATGGAGAACACCAATTTATTTCTAAACCAATAGAGAAAGGTATTCAAAATGAATCTATGGAAAATGACCCAGGAATGGAAAGGTAAAATGAAAATGGAAATGACAAAATATAATACATATAATAAACTGGAACGTAAGAGAAATAGCATATAAAAGCATATAAAGAAATAGAATTAGATCAAAAATTAAATGAAAGAAATTTTCAAATAGCAGTAATCACTGAAACAAAAAAGAAATTAAAAGGGACCATGAAAATTAAAAATTTTAATGTAATATATAGTGGAGTCAACAGAGATCAAAGGGCACAAGCAGGTGTTATGATTTGGATTCATACTTCCCTTTCAAAATAGTTAAAATATTATAAATTATGAAATGAATGAATAATAGAAGCTAGAATAAAAATAGATAATGTTATTTAAAAATAATTGGTTTATATGCAGAAGAAGATAAGATGATAATATTGAATTTTATAATAAATTATGAAATATATATAATAAAATAAATAAAGATGATTATATAATATTAGCAGAAGACTTAAATGCAAGAATTGGAAACACAAAAATTAATAATATAGGAATATATGGTGAACATACTCTAAACAGGAATGGTAAAAAACTGATCGACTTTATAGTTTATAATAATTTTAACATAATGAATTCTTTCTATAAATATAAAGATATACACAAATATACTTAGGCAGCAAGAGGATGGAAATCAATACTAGATTACTTTATCTTAAATGAAAAGACATGAACGTTTTCTATGGATGTTAGAGTCCATGCAGGATATCAAATAAGTAGTGACCACTTCTTTGTTAAAATAAAATTAAAATTACCACCTAAAGGGCTACAAATAACAAGAACAGAAAGAAAATTTACAACATTTTCTTTTATAAAACTAGATTATTAAATTACGTAAATATACAATGGCTACATGAACAAAGAATTAACCAATATTTAGATAAAATAAAACAAAATGAAGAAATAGAATGGCTTAATATAAAAACGATACTAAATACAGCAGAAAATGAAAGCTTAGGAAAGACCAAAAAACTCAACAAAAAGAAAAAACTGAAGATATGGGATAATACAATCAAAAAAAAAAAAAAAAAAAAAAGAATACCATAAATGGTTAAGCAGAAAAAAAGATTAGAAGATGAAATAAAGTATAAAAACAATAAGAGCCATACCTAAAAGAGAAGTCAGAAAAAGATAGAGAATCATTGAACAAATTTGTTTCTAGTTTAAAACATGATTTATATGAAATAAGACCCATTGTACATAAGAAGTTGAAACATTTAAGTACAGATACTGGAGAAAGTTTAACATTGAACACAGAACTGAAATTAGAGGAATTTCAAAATTATAGAATTGTAGACAGATAAATATTTTAAAAAAGATAACTGGCAAACATTTAATGAAAATGAAAAGGATATAACTAAAGGAAAAATTAGAAATCAGCCTGAAAGAAACAAGAAATGGAAAATCACCTGGAGAAGATAAGTTAGGTTCAAAATTATATAAATATGCAGGAATAAGGTTTAAAGAAAGACTCTTACTATTTTTAAATAAAATCTTTTCAACAAGTAACCTACCAAAAGCATGGAAAAAAGAAATAGTAATCATTATTTAAAAAAAAAAAATAGTAGAGATGACCCTAAAAATTATAGAGGTATAAGTATTCTAAATTCCTGTTATATAGCAGAATTTTAAATAACAAGCTAAAAATATTCTGAAGGCCTTATTTTAGAAGAACGAAATGTATTTAGAAAAGGATGATCATGTATAGACACTCATCTTTTGCCTAAAATTAATAATAGAGAAAATAAAAGAACACAATTTAGAAACACATATTACATTTAGTGACTTTGAAAAAGCATGATAAAGTCAAAAGAAGTATTATAGGTAAAGTTAAAAGAAAGACAAATACCAAATATTTGTCTTTCTTTTAATATTCTAAAAGTTATAAGTATATATGAAAATAATCAAATACAAATAAGATTAAATTAAACTATCATATCCAAGAGAGAGATAAATCAAGGAGCCTGACAGGGATGTTCCCTTTCAACAACTCTTAAATGAAATAATAATAAAATGGAATAAAGATTTCCATCAAGGTATTATTAAACTTTCTCCTACTATAAACTTAAACACTCTCCTTTTTTTCTTATGATCAAATAATAATTACAAATTCTGAAGATAACTTACAGAAAGATATTTTAAATTTAAATGAAATAGCCAAAAATTATGGAATGATAATATCAATAGAAAAATAAAAAATTATGGCCTTTAAAGGACAAGATCCAATAAGAACTAAAATAATAATAGATAACAAGATTTAACTACCTCGGATGAATGATTACATAAAATGAAAAAGATATAAACCTAAAAATTGCGAAATATTTAAACCTAATCTAGTTCAAAAACAAACTAGATTAAAAGCATACAATAAATTAGCACTACCAGTCCTATTGTATGGAAGTAAAATCTGACAATAAAACAAAAATATAAACAGATTAATAACAGCGGAAATAAAGTTTATGAGAAAAACAGCAAAATATACTCTATTTGATCACAAAAGAAATTAAGAAATTATGAAAGAATTAAACCAGGAATCAGTACTAGAAAAAATAAAAAAATATAAACACAAATGGATGGAACACATTGAAAGAATGAAAACAGAAAGATTACCAAAACGTATTAAATTACAAACTATTAGGAAAAAGAAAACCTGGACATCCACTAAAGAGATTCAATGATGACTTCAAAGGCCAGAACAGGCTATTCTAGGTCTAAATCCTTGAAAAGCATGATGATGATACATGATGATGATATTTGTCAACTGATTTTGGGGAGTATGGACAATCGGTGTTGATCTCTTCATCTGGAAAAACATTCAGTACATCATCTGATGGATTAGGATCATATGTATATACTGAAAGTACAAGGGACTTCCAGAAAGTTAGTTCAGTTTTTAAATATTTTCACTGCAGTGCTGTGATTGCAATGGTGAGCATGTGTGCTGAGTTTGTTGATTCTTTAGCAAGGCACTGGTGCCATTTTCAGACATTTTCACAGTGTATGCTTCTTTGCATGTGTTTATAATGTCTAAGAAAAGTGAATAGCTGGCAGAATGTGAAATTAGGTCAGTTATCTGTTTCTTGAATGCAAGGAAAATGTTAAAGCAGCTGAAATTCATCAGCAAATTATTGAGGTTTATGGAGAACATGCAATGAGTGATTCAATGGTATGAATATGGGCAAGACTTTTTAATGAAGCAAGGACAGGTGTGCACAATGATGAACAGAGTGGGCGACCATCTTTAGTGACTGACGATTTGATGTATTCACAGTTGAATGAACTGCCCGGCCAATTCACTATGATGTCAATCTTGCTGCAATTTCCAGAAGTCTATGTCGGAGAAACTGAATTATCGGAAATGATGTGCATACTTGGTGCCGAAGTTGCTTACAGAACAACACAAAGTGAATCGGCTGGGCAGTGCATTGGAACTCTTGACACGCTACCATGAGGATGGCGATGCTTTCCTGAGCAGACTCGTCACCGTGGACAAGGCTTTGGTGTTGCACACAACCCCTGAATCCAAACAACAGTCCATGGAATTTTAGGCACACCTCATCACCAGTCAAGACGAAATTGAAGACAACAGTTCCCACTCGGAAAATTATGTGCACTGTGTTTTGGGACAGACAAGGAATTTTGCAGGTCTTGGGTCAAGGCTCCACAATCAATGCGAGTACGTACTGCCAAACCTTTAAGAAACTGTGTCGTGTGATCCAGAATAAATGACCTGGCATGCTTACCAGGGGCATTGTTTTGATTCACGATAACACCCACCCACCCACACAAGGCCGGCTTTCACCTGTTCCTTGGTGGCCAGTGGTTTCAAGACGATGACGATGAGGTCAAAGAAGCAGTCAATACGTTGTTTGCATCACAGGCAGCAACCTTCTATGACGAAAGTATACAACTCTTGGTGCCCTGTTATGATAATTGCCTGAACAATGGCAGAAATTATATAGAAAAGTAGTGAAAGATGTCTACTTTAATTTCCAATAAAGTTTTTTTGTAAGTATATTTTTGTTTCTCTGATAGCCCATCGGAACTTACTTTTTGGACGTCCCTCATATATACTGAAGTATTCATTTTTTTCTGTGAGGTTGTCTGGTGGTTTATCTTTCAGTTATATCCTTGACATAAGTTTTTTGAAAAGTAGGTTCCCCTCAAAATGGGATCATTTTAGGAGTTTCTAGAGTGAGACTGTAGGTCATGTGATTGATGTATTCAACAAAGAAGCATTTAGGATCATAAAGTTCAAATATAGTGAAACTATCAGATGGTGGAATAAACATACAAGACTGAGTTGCTGTTGATATTTTCTTAACTGTCACCTCAGCATAAGAGGATTTCAGGACAAGTGTGGTGGTGGCTAGCTTCCTTTTTTGCATCCTGATATATTTTGTTCTGTTTTAATCTTCTGTATTTCTTTTTCATCCTTCCATCATTGAAATGCATGGGAGTAGGTTGAATGATCTTCCTGACTGTTAACATATTTTAGCTATCGTGGCAGAACAAGATTTATTATCATGTTTTTTGCTGCCACACTGAGCATAGGTAGTAGAGCCATGATTGACCATTTGGGCATTCCATATTTCTAATATTTAAAGCATCTCAAAGGAAAAAGTATGTACACCCTAACAGGGAAGTTGAGATACTCTGCTTTTTTAAATGTTGGAGGTTTAGGTATATCAAACTTAAGGATAATATATCCTGGTCAGGACCAGGCAAGCATCTCTATGTATGAGAATGTACCTCATATCTGTCAATGCTGGATCTTTCATATCTGAACATATCAAGAACATTAAGGAGATCCTATTCTGATATCACTTCTCTAGAAGAGTTGAATGTTTTATGAGGTGTTACTATGACTGGCTTTCCACCCACGTATGGTGCACTCTCAGTAGTTTTTCAGAATGTTGCTGATATGATGTTTCAAAAGGATATTACCAGAACATCATTTAACTGTTTTTGGAGAACCTGCTAGTCCTTCTAAACTCTTTTGAATGAAGAAGGGTGATATTTTTCCTAAGGCTTTTCTCCTGAAGTATGAATGATGAGAAATACTAGTACAATGAATGGTATTGGCTTCAGGTGTGTTTGTTTCTTATGTCTGTTATCAAATGATGCATCTATAGTATGAGTACTTGGTTGGGGCCTTGTGAGGGCTCCTGGAAAAAATTCAGAGTGAAGGATTTACACTCAAGGGATTTTTGCTCAGTGCCAGAGCTCCCCTAGCACAACAGAGCCACATATGGATGCCCACTAACTGCAAGAAATAAATGCACTCAGAAGTGCAATGCCAGGGTTATGCTGATGTAGTGTTCAGGGTCATATCCCTGGATGATGGAGTAGGAGACTTTCTGCAACACCACTGACTCTTGCAGGCAAGCCCACTAGCTGACTGATCCTGGCTGGACAATCTAAGGCTGCCTGTCTTGATGAAGCAGAGGTCAAAGTAGTGCCAGACTACCAGGATCCCCCCCTTTGCTGATATAGATAAGTTGCACTGCATGGCAAACATGGTGGCAGGGCATTGGATTCCAGTGAGGGTGGTCTGGAAAACTTAGGAGAAGTAGTGCAAAGAATATGAGAGGAAAAAAAAAAAAAAAGAAAAGAGGAAGAATAAAAAAGGGCCAGTACCATCAATGAATCTGCTCCATGAGGATGGGACTCAAAGGAGGAAGGTAAACACTGATACACCATAAAGTTCTGTTCTGGCCCTGCTCTTTAACTAATTTGTTAATGATATTTCATGTGAATTGATTGGGGATCCTCAGATGTTTGCTGATAATGCAATGTCTGAGAAAATTATAAGAAGTGTTGCTGCTGATGATGATAATTTCCTTCAGGAAGATTTTGAATAGCTTTTAGCTTGAATGAGTAGAATTGTAATTTTAACATTATTGTTAATATTAATAATTATGATTTTAATAAGTTCAAGGTGCATCTTGGAGCAAAGTGATCTAAAGCTGCATACTGGTGGAAGAGCACTTCAGAATATGCATTTCAAGATCTGAAGGTGATGAGATTTATAATGGACTGAAGTTTAGATGATATGTTGCAAATATTGCAAAGACTACATGAAACTGCAGTTATCATAACAAGTACACTAAGTAAGGATAAGGAGGTGGTTGCAACCATCTCCTTATCGTTAAAGGAGGTGTTTGAATCCCAGTATAAAGCATTGATCAGATAAAATGGACTATATTGTGCTCAAATTTGATTTTTACTAATGATGCAGAAACACTGGAGAGAATCTGAGATGAGCAACCAATATATATATATATATACACACCAAATCAGCTAACGCCTTTTTATTCCCGTATGCAGGGAGTAGGCGAGGCCATTTAGCCCTATCTAACTTGGGGACTGAGTGGGCAGTTCAATCTCCACTGGTACCAATCAGAGATAGATGGTCCAAGGCTATCACTAATTAAGTGGTACACAGTGAAGAGAGACAGTTCAAATGTGCCGCCATCTCGTGGTCCCTAACACAATATATTTAATGCCTGAAATAATGTGGGTTTTACAGTCGATTTTCTCGAGTTTACAGGACGAAAAACCTGAGTTTCTGGGAGGAAAAATCCACTTGCCCATGCCAGAGATCGACTAACTCGGGAACCGATTGAAAAAAGGCTTAGAAAAATTTCCTCTAGTCGCCGACTAGTCGAAACCAAGTCTTCCTTCGTGCGGCCAAGCGCCGTGGTGTGCAAATGCCATATCCACTGAGCTACACAGGCTCTCTCTCTATATATATGTGTGTGTGTGTGTATTCACATATACATATATATATATGTGTGTGTGTGTGTGTGTGTGTGTATCTGTTACTGGCAAAGTGTGAAAAGCAGGCATTCTAAAGAATGCCTAGGCGTTTTTTGGAAAAGTATGAAATGTCTTTTTTTTTTATATATTTTACATACTTTCCCTAGGCATTGTATAGAATACCTAGGCATTATATAGACTGACAAATACTATTTTGGATATATTTTCATTTTGAAGTTTTAAATTTTGCTGCCATGGAAGGTTAGGTTAGATTAGGTGCTGGCAATTGTTATGAGTGTGACAGACGATGGTTTTTACTGACTTGGAACTGATTAGGTTAGGTTTGAAGTTTTAAATTTTGCCACCATGAAGAGGTTAGGTTAGGTGCTGGTGGTTGTAATAAGTGTAACATATGATGGTTTTTACCAACTTGGAACTGCTGAAGGAATTTTAAACCAACTCTATACTAGATCATAATTCACTTTATGTCTCAAGGACTTACTGAGAATTGGAGATGTTCTGGAATGGCATTTTGAATTGCACAATTGCACTAACCTAACTACCTTTTTCATACAAAAGCACTTCGGATTTCAGCACTTGGTTTTGCAAGTACACCTCACGAACCCATGGCCGCTACCCGTGGACTGAGCGGAAGCGGCTGACCGGAGAGCTATTTCGTGGTCAGGAATGTCTCCAACTCTCAGTAAGTCCTTGAGACATAAAGTGAATTGTGATCTGGTATAGAGTTGGTTTAAAATTCCTTCAGCAGTTCCAAGTCAGTAATAACCATCATCTGTCACAGTCATAACAAGCACCTAACCTAACCTCTCCCCATGGCGGCAAAATTTAAAACTTCAAAATGACAATTTAGCTGAAATAGTATTTGTCATTCTATATAATGCCTAGGGAAAGTATGTATGTAAATATTAGAAAAAAAAACAAAAAAAAGCAGACATTTCATACTTTGCCAAAAAATGCCTAGGGATTCTATAGAATGCCTGCTTTTCACACTTTGCTGGTAACATACAGGGTGTTCGGGATAAATTTGACAGTTTCGTAAGGAAAAAGAAAATCTTCTTTGTATCTATTAAATTTAATGAATTGACAAAAAAACATTACAGGCAGAGTTAATTACAATACTATCAACAAGATTTACTCAAAATAACCACCATTAGCATCGATCACAGCTTCAATTCTGCTTCGGAACCTCGAACAAGCTGATGCTACAGTCTCCCTGGGAAGGGCCGCAAAAACTGTTTTAATTTTATCCATTAACTGGGCTTTTGTATTACTGGAAGTGCGATTGGTGTCTTTTTCAACTGCGCCCCATACAAAATAATCCATGGGGTTAAGGTCTGGGGAGTTTGGAGGCCAAACATTTGGACTGGTGAAGTCGTAGAAATTTTCAGACAACCATTTTTGACTTTTCCCAGAGGTGTGGCAAGGGGCCGAATCCTGCTGCCATACATACGGCCTACCATTGGCTACCCTTGTTATCCAGGGCTTGACTACAGTTAGCAACTCCACGAACAAAGCCCGAATTCCAATGCCAGGGTTCTTCAACACCTGTTCCTGCAGATTTGCGAGGAATTCTGCTGTACGAACGCAATCAGATCATCTGCTAGGGATCTTTCTTCTTGCTACATCCTCGTAGTCACCATTGCAAGTCTCTAGTTCATGCCTGATTGTTTTTACTGTATTCAGGGAGCATTGGGCAGCAGTCGTAATATCCTTATTTTGATGGCGGGCACGAATCATCATGATACAAGTTATTCTCTTCCATGATTCAGGTGGGTTCCAGCTATCCATCCTTTCTGACATCTTGTATATGAATGAAGAAGGGTCCAAACTTTTAAATGAAGAGAAGTGTGTGTTAATACATGTAACTTACGGAAAAATATAATTAATTATAAATATGTCAAATTTATCCCGAACACCCTGTATATACACAAATATTATTTTTTTTCTAAACAGTAAGTCTTTACGACAATCATAGTGTTTAATGTTTTAAACACTATGATTATTTCACAGAAATAATCATAGTGTTTAAAAATAATTCATGCTTTCAGACACAGAGAAGTTTCCAGTGGTGAGGAATAAAAATTTTTTTTCAGTGTCATTAGAGAAGACCACGGACAAAGAAGAAATTGGTTCTTAGGTGACCTAAACAGCACAGTGGAAAACAAATCCAATATATATTCAAGTCCTTTGATAACATTTGGAAAAAAAAAGAACAATGATAATGTTTCTGGATGTCTATTCAGGACATGGATATATTCCTGCACTTATTTTACTTTAAACAAAGACAAAATAGCAATCACCATTTAAACCATAAAATCATCAAGACAAGAGACTTGTCTGAAATCTGGAAGGATGGATCTATCTCCACAAGAACAAAGTTAAAGATTTTGGATAGAGCTGTTTTTCTGACAGCAACTTATGGATGTGAGACTTGGAACCTAAAGAAGTTGAACAGGGAAAGGATTTTTTGAGATATAACACCACATCTCAAAAGCAGTCTTTTGAGATGTGGTGTTACGGAAATCTATTCAGGATATCATATACTGAAAAGCAGACAACAGAAGGCTCCTTAAGGATATTGACAGAAGAAAGTTGAAATACTTTGGACACTGCAAGGATGGAAGGAGGACTTCTCAAAACGGTAATAGAAGGAAGTTCCTGGAAAGAGAGGTATCATCAGTGAAATGGATGGATGGTATGTCTGGAGTGACTGATCTTCAGAGAGTTGAAACCTCCAGAAAAACACACAACAGGACAACCTGGCAAGGACTGGTCTGACACATCACCAAGCAATTGAGTGACCATACAGCATCTGCTAATGTCCAATGAATAGATGAATAGAGGATTGTTTAGTTCTCTCCAGTAGTGTTATTTTTAAGCTCTGCTTACTGTCCATCAACCACTGGTTACAGATTAATCCCCTCCCCCCAACCAAGTGGGCAAGGAGAAGAAGGATCTTTTGAGGAGCTGAGTAAGCTTTTTAACATTGTGGTTCATTTGAATGTAGCCTTAATATTGCATGTTTGCAGCATTCTGTTTTCTCAGATATTTCCCTAATATAAGGAATGGCTATGGTTTTTTTTTTTTTTTTTTTTTTTGTAGCATTATTGCAAAGGATTCTGTTGATTATTTTCCTGTTTTAGCAATTCTTTATTAATATTTTATTCATTACTTAAAACTCATTTTTCAGAGCCTGCTCATCATAGTTCTATTTTTTGAAGGTCCTATATTTTCAAAAAGCTTTATTTTTATAGGAGCTAATGACACCTAGTTTTTGTGTAGGATGGTGATACAGGTCTTATAGTAGACTGACAAGTCTTATAGACAGCCTGAGAGAAGATGTGTAACCTGAAAAGGAAGTGTGCTATTGTTTTCAAACTCAAAGTGTACTGGATGTATCTGTGTTGTTTGTTCAGGTAGCTTAGGTTCCCCTAATGTAGGGAAAGGCTATGGCTTATTGTTCTTTTATTTATGTTTTTATTTTATTTTGATAGCATTCTTATGAAGGATTCTGTCGATTGTTTTCTTGTTGTAGTACATAGATTTTATAAATTACTCAATGAGTTTCCTGCAGTTTCCTCAATATGTTTATTGCAGGCAAAAGCAGATTGGTTTATAATTCTATAAGAGAGCTTTGATGTCATCAATGTTTTGATGGAATACACATTTCCAATATGGAAATGTTTTTGTTATTTCTTTTTAGTAGTATCATTTGAGTTCTCATGTTGAGAGGTTTTATTTTCATTAGCCTTGGATTTTTCTCTTTTTGGAGAACTGTGTACAGCCATTGTTCATCATTTCTTCTTCATCAGAAAAAAATATCAAAGACGTCCTCAAATTGGACTCCCTCTAAGGCACTAGGTATACTAAATGTTTTATCTTCTTGTGGAAGAACAGGGATATCCATTCCTTCTATTAACAGGTGTGAAAGAATGTCTTTGATCCTTTGTGGTGCACATTCCATGATATTTTTAATTAGTGAATTCTCATGTATTAGGATCATTTTTGGTATGTCCTCCCACTGATGAGACCTCAATAAAGGTCAAAACTAGTTTGGGTAGTGGCCCTTCCCATAATGCATAGCATTATGGGATACTAAGGCAATTGATGTGAAGTCTCTATATACAAGTAGCCCAGTCGTGAAGACGCGTCACATGTAAACTTTGTTTGCTTACACTTGGATAAAGAATTAAACCAAGAATATAATTTCTTGGCATTAGTATAACCAAGTGAAAAAAACTTTCAACATCGAGAGAGAGAGAGAGAGAGAGAGAGAGAGAGAGAGAGAGAGAGAGAGAGAGAGAGAGAGACAGAGAGACACCAAGCAGATTAGACCATTTAGGGATGTATAAATTGCATTTCCTTCCTTTCACATGACCATTTCTCCTCCCAATCTATGTTCACTGAAAGGAGAATGAAATTGAAGAGCAATTTCATTGTTGTTAGTGTTTCAAGAGTGAATGTCAATGGTAACAAGAGTAAGAAGAATGATAGCAGTGAGCTGTAAGGTAAAATAAGTGAAAATGCAATTGCCAATACTGAGGTTACAAGTGATATAAGTGACAGTAAGAAGAAAATGGTGGAAAATGGAGAGAATGATTAGATGGTAATGGAAAAGATAACACACTTAAGTGGAGTTCAGCACAGAAAAAAACATGAGACTGAATGGTTGGAGAATGACATGTTTTGATTTGATTTTTATGGCACAAAGACATCAAAGGTCATGCTGTGCCAGGACACAGGTAAATGGTTAGTAGGTACATATGCTTGCAGTACATATGTAAATGGTTAGTAGGACAATCACATACATCCATTCCCTTAGTGGGATTTGGACCTGCACTCTCCTGGCTGGAGAGTGGATATGCTAACCACTCAGCCGACCAGGCCAGCAGAGAATGGTATGACACAGAATTGAAAGGAGGGGTGAGATTCAAGGGGAGAGAAAGCAGAGTTATGAAAGAGTGAAAGTGTGAGAATAAGGATCAAATTTTGTATAGTGATTCACTGATGAGAGAAGTTCCTGAGAAGAGTGTGACAAAATCATGTTTTCATAGTGCCAAGATTAAAGATGACAGTGATGCTGTAAGAATGCAGAGAGTGAAGGTGAAAGAGATGTTTATTTTGGCTGGTACATATGATTTAGCAGGTGAAAATGTGGTATTGAGAAAATATATGAAAGCATTGCTAGTACACGCAAAAAAGAAAGATGAGTGAGAAAGTAAAAGTTGCGAGTCTGTTATTACGGTATGACAATGGTGAGATGAGAAGGAAAGCTATGATTGCAAATCACTTTTATGTAGATTGCATAGGAGGAATGGTACAGAGTTTGTGAATGTGTGGAGTGAGTTTGATGGAAGGAAGGATTTATATAAGGTAGATGCCATGCATTTGAATGGATTTGGGGGCAGGAGTCTATGAGAAATTGTTCAGTGAAAGTTTGGAAGCAAAGTGTCAGAGAAAATAAAACGTTTAGGGATAATGAAGGTGAGAGTAATCACATGATGCCAAATGTAGTACCCCAAGTTCTTAACTTGAGTAGGCTAAGAGACATAGGAGGTTATGGGATAAAAAGGGTGTGTGTATATATATAGCTGTCCTGGTTGGCCGAGTGGTTAGCATATCCGCTCTCCAGCCAAGAGGCTGTGGGTTCGAATCCTGCCGAGGGCATGAATGTTCGTGACTGTCTTCCATCTTCATGCACTCATTCATCCAAGTATAAATACACTCTCCCAAGATGGACTGGGTCACCATGGGAGAAGTAGACCCAACTCTCCCACAATGGGAGAGGCCTACACCCTGTAGTGGGTTGAAAATACAGGCTGATCATCATCATCACACACACACACACACACACACACACACACACACACACACACACACACACACACACACACACATGTACTAATGCCAGAAGTATTTGGAATAAGGACAAGGAATTTTTGGTATTGATTAGCTCAACCTGGCCAAAAGTTATAGACATTAGTATGACTTGGTTGATTGGGCATGATATAGTCATATGAACAGAATGAAAAGAATATAGTATCTTCAGAGAGGACAGAGGGAACAGGATGGAGGGAAGGATTTTGCAATGACAGCAGAGGAATTGAAGCCAAAGAGAGAAGAAGTACATCAGGAGAAGATAGGGATACAGAAGACAGTTAATTTGAGGATATTTGGTGTGAGATAGAGATCAACAGAATGAAATATATAATTCGCTGCTGTTATAATCCAATGGAGCGGGGAGGTATAAGGCAGAATGTAGATGACATGCATTGACAAATTAGCATGAGCGGTGCAGGTCAAGTAACTATTATGAAGAATTTCAACTACAGAGAAACACAGGCTGGGAGGAGATATGGTCATAGGGAGGAAAGTAAAATGAATTTATACAGCTCCTAAGAGATAACTACCTGAAACAGAACGTAATGGAGGGAACGTAATTATTAAGCAGAAATTTTGGAGGGAATATAAAGACAAAAAGAGATCAGCATGTCCATGATAGTACAAGTACAGGCAAGAAGGATGACCTTCATAGTAAGAAAGGCCACAGCTAATTATGAGAGAAAGCTAGCTGATGAGGTCAGAAGAATCCTAAAGAGTTCTTTTCCTATGTGACAAGTAAAAGGAGGAATGACTATGGAAAGATGCCTTTAAAAAATGCTGACAGAAGCAAACCTACAAAAGAGAATACAAGATGAAGAAATGGAGGTGCATAGAATATTACACAACCTCAATGGAATTAGATGGCATGTAGACCCATGTATTATCAGCTCACCTGACTAAGTTTGTTTAATTTAAGCTTCTGTGCTGGGAGGGAGCCAACAGAATGGAAAGAGGGCAAAATAGTCCAAATACATAAAGGAGTCTCAAGACAGAAGTAGCAATTTATAGGGCAATCAGCATTTCAAGAGTTGTGGTTAAGATATTGGAGACATTGGTGAAAGACAGAATTCAAGACTGGGTGAATAGGAATGTTATACTTTATAAGGAACAACATAGTTTTGTGAAAGGCAGGTCTTGCCTTAGTAATTTGCTTCCTTTTTTATAATAAAATGACAATGGAGTTGGATAAGGGAAATGGCTACTCAGTGATGATACTTCTGGACTTTACAAAGGCATTTAAAAGGATATCACAGAGAACTCTATTACATAAATTAGATTAGAGCAAATAATGAATATGCATCTGGTTTCTGGATTGCAGGGTGGCTGATAGACAAATATCAGAGTGGTTTATGGAGGAACTGAGTCGAGGGAAAGGCTGGTGACTAGTGGTATTCCACAGGGATCAGTACTTGATCCTCTATTGTTTAATTTGTGCATCAATGATATAGGAAATGATTAGATAGCAAATATTCAGTTGTTTGCTGATGATGCAAACTGGGAAGAGATAGTAAATGAAAGTGATGTAGAAATCCTGAAGGATGACTTAAATAGACTCGCAGCATGAAAAAAAATGGCTGCCAGTTTAATGTGGCCAAACTTGGCCACATGAAATGTGATGTAATTTGGGAGGAAGAGATCACAAGTTGTGTACTGTATTTATGGAACAGAACCGCAAGAAACTGATGTGAACAGGGAGTTCACATCAGTTTAGAAGCCATACTGCAACGATAGCCAAAATGTACATCAGCTTATGTGGTTGTTGAAGAACACACTAAAAAGCAGGGATAGAGAAGTTATTGTTCTCCATTATAAGACATCATATGGACTACTGTATGCAGATCTAGCTGATAAAAAAAATTAGATAGAAGCATATAAAATTATGAGGGTTTTCGCGGATTAACACTGAAGACATTGTTAATACATGGCAGGAATGCAGAGAATGAGGGTCACCTCAGAAATTGTGTAAAAGTGTGGTTGACAATCATGCTAGGACTAAATTCTTTGCTTGGAAGGATTGTGAATGGGTGGAATGTGTTACCAGCGGTCGTTTTGAATGCTTCATCAGTGAATGAGTTTAAAGAGAGTTTATGATAAGTTGTGTGTGAATAATGGATCTCCTTTGATAAGGCTTCTAGCTCCAAGTAGATACCTGTATAATAATAGTAACTCTCTTGTTTGGACAATTAACACCTGAAAGTTCAACAATTTTCATCAGACAACGAGGTCTGATGAAAAGGGCAACAGATATTCTACACTGGAATCAACTACTCGAATCTTTCTATGAGCTTTAGCAGTAATGGTCCTCCCTACACTCTCATAAGCTCACTTTTATTTATTACCCTCCTCCCACCATAAACTTTTAGTATAGGGATAACCACCTGTTAGGTTGAATTTGATTAAATCAGTGACAACATTTCTTAATACATCTTTTCTGTGGCACAATACATGGAAATTTCATCAGTTTTTCTTTCTCACAAACTTTCTGTCAATCTTACTTTCTTTTTAGAATATTAATTTGCAAAACTCATACCTCGCCTCGAATTAGTTGTCGAATGGTCCTTTCAGGACTCTTTTCTGTTTCCTTCACATGCTGTTTCTAAAAAAAAAATAATAATAATAAATAAATAAAATAATGAAAAAACTGTGTTTCTAGTTGTTCTGAAATAAAACTCATCAATTTAATTTTTTTGGTAGATTTTAAATAAGAACAACAACAAAAAAGCAGCATATAATTTCTATACGTAATCATATTTCTTAGCAATATGATTATGTATAGAGAAAATCATACTGAGAAAATCAAGTGCAATATACTGTATGTCAATGCAGCTTTCTCTATTAAAGTATATTTCTCTATCAATTTTAGTGATAACACATTTATATCACAACAGTCAGTACTTGGTGTATATGAGGCAGGTAGACTCATAAAATAGATTTTATTATAAGGTTATTACCAGGAGAATAAATGCATTCATCTGCTTGTCTCTGTAAGTCAGAATCTTTAGCTGATGACTTGAAAAAAAAATCTAAAGAGTTTAATTGTCAGGTATATTTACATAATGTTGATTCTGTGGCTTGTTTTAAGTTTACCTGTACAACAAAATAACATATGAGTAATATAATTAAAATGAAATGTATATTGATATTTCAAATTAAGTGGATATTGAACCCAACATTATTTCAAAGCTGAATAGAGAAGCTATAAAAGTTTCGGCAGATCCAAGCATAAGCAAACCTTTCATGACAAGAGCAACTCGTGGTAAAGGTGGAGTAAGCGCTGATCCCTTTCCTTAGTATTTCCCATAATGTAAAGCACATCTCCTTGCAGACATGTATGATGCTATACATTATGGGGGGGGGGGGGGTCACTACCCAGACCGGTTTCAACCTTTCTTGAGGTCTCATCAGTGGATAGGTAGACCCAGATGTAAATACCCAGGTTGAAGTGATGCAGAAGTTATACTTTACCATAAGAGTTGCCAAAAGGTGTCACATCACAAAAAAGCACCAAGAATTACTGAAATAAAGGGCCAAAAGGCTTCGCTTTTGCAATGCAAAATGATTCAAATTAAGTGGCAAATTAAGTGAAATAATGTTGGATTCAATATCCATTTAATTTGAATAATTTTGCATCACCAAAGCGAAGCCTTTTGGCAATGGACCAGCTGTCCATCCATAAATCAGAATTCAGAAAACCCATTAGTGTAGCTAAATGTGTGTGTGAAAACTTAACATTTTGTTATTTGAATTTTAAAATTTATTTTGAATTTTTTTCCCTTACAACATTTGTTTATGATAGAACAGAAGAAATCAACATTTTCATAGAAGTAACTGGAGATATACTATAAGTATTAGAACTGAAAATGTGTGTGAAAATGATCATGCAAAATGTACGAGTTTTTTCCTTCATGTTTTGTTAGATTGATTAACACACCAATATAGGTGTAGTTGTCATATCTACTTCAACACTGATAGTTATTATTATTCCTATTATGATTCAGGCCTCCATGGAGTCACAAGAGTTATCGTAGAAAGCCTACCCTAGAAAACACAGTCTATCATTACATTCCATAAACCCATTGATCATTCGTGTCTCACCACTCTATCAGGCAATGCATTCCACAGGTCAACCACCATCCATGCAAAGAAACCACTTCTTACCGTCTTGATCATGATTTCCTTTTGCAACTTTCAAGGATGGTCACTTGTCCTCACTCCTTTCCCCTGTTCAATCAAATGAAAAAACTCCCTCGTGTCAACCCTGTAACCGCCTCTCAACAGTTTAAAAGTCTCAATCATATCACCTCTCCTATCTACCACACACTGCAGTCCACATTCCTGCAGCCTATCCTCATAACTAACATTGTAATGATATCATTTTTGTTATCTGCTTCTGTACTCTTTCAGAGGTTAATTTATCCCTTTCAAATCCCTCGGTATGAGATCTAAGCACACTAGTCCAGGTGTAGTCTGATCAGGGTTTTGGAATATTTGGATAAAATGAATCACAGTTCTTACCTCTGCTGGTCAGCATCCTTCTCAGTGCTTCAGCAATCCTCCAGTCTACCTTCACCACTTCTACAATATGGTTCCTCAACTTTAAGTTTCTATCAATCATCAGACCAAGATTCCTTGCCTTCCCTATTTTCTCCAATAGAGCATGCACCTCCCATCAATTTTGCCTTCCTTACCATACTGGTCACTCTCCTGGTCTAAGTCTTATATTATTCATGCATCTGCTTTCCACCCATCTCCTTATATCTCTTCCATAACCTCTTTTTTATCTGCAGTTCTGGGATGATATTGTTTATCATCCAGTTTACACCAAATCGTGTTGGCAGTATACAACTTGCTATTGTTGCTAATAAATATTTTCCTTCACAAGTTCCCGAGCACTGATGATATCTTGCCTTTCCAATTCCTCCATCCAAAGCTAATTTCTAAGACTATTATAATCACCTGCCTTATAATTTCATATACATTTCTTTCTTTGATACTCATGCATGTCTCTTCAACTGGTGGCATAGATGCCATCTCAGTTATAATCAGATTTTCTGATGTTATGACCAAATCTAAGACACTTGAACCTTCTGTTCCTTCTACTACATGTAGAAGGAACTACTACAAGGTGTCGAACATCCTTGAGGATGTTTGACACTTTGTGGAATCTGTTCCTAGGCATCTACAAGTCATGACTGCACAGAGAGGTGGACCAACACGTTATTAAATGGGTGTTCATAATGAAAGCCAACTCAGTGTAGAAATTAAATTATTTTAGTTATATCATTTATGTTGTCATCTCTACTGAAAAAAATGACAAGATGACATTTGGGATGGTCTGGAAGGGAATAATCAATTATATTATGACAATGAGATGCAAAGTGGGATTGTGTAATAAGGGACACACCGGACAGAGAATCCCTGCAAGGCTGACTTGAACATAGTGATTATGTAGAGAAATGAAGGTGTCAGTTGAATGTTGTTAATGGACTAAGAAATTGCAACTTGAGTATTATATTAATGGGAATTTTCTGCAAGTAGCCAGTGAAACTAGAAACATGGAGAAGTTAGGCTGGACAAAGAATTAAAGTTAGGGACTGCAACTAATAGTTGATAAGACACTGCATCAGATAACTACACTGTCCTCCCCCCAGGGGCGCTTTCAACGCTGAGGGGGCAGTAAGTGTTATAATACTACTAATATAATAAAAGCAAAAAATTCCATATTTAATGTAACATCTCCCTATTTATATTGTATGTTTGGCAACACTGTTTCAAATTATTTTTTTAGAATTTTTACATTGAAAGTTAAGTAATTGGGCTACTTTTTCTTTTGAATTTTTTACATTGAAAATAATTAATTTGGGCTATTTTTTAGAGGTTCCACTACTTTTATAAGCTTTATGTGCTTCTTTTCCTAACGCCTATCTGACAATCCTGGTTTGCAGTTTACATTTAGCCCTTGGTATTGTGTGGTGCACTTCGTTCATATTGTGTAGCACTGTAGCCCATTAAAGTAAGTGAAAAAAGAAAGTGTCATCGATATTCAGTGAATATTTAAAATATGGAGTTAATCCGTCTATAAATAATGAGCAGTAGCCAATCTGTGCTTAATATGCAAAAAAACTTTCTCAAATGAAGGAATGAAAAAATGATGGTACAACATGACAAAACTGCATGCCGGCTGGGGCATCGCCTGGTTAAACAAGGCCCCCGTTGTTTTTGCCAGGGAACCAGGGCGAACAGCGAAAAGTCAGCTACTCGAACAAATCTGAAAACACACCCCGGCTCGACATCACCAGAATTAAAGATCAGTACTACCAACATAAGAAGCCTGAATGGCAAAGAAATGGAGCTAGCTTAGGAATTAGATAAGTACCAGATCGACATAATAGGGGTGACTGAAACAAAAAAGACCAAAACTGGTGAGATCTTTCTGAGCAATAAATAAAAAATATTATATTCAGGCAATGACAATCAAGGAAAAGAAGGAGTAGCCATAGTATTCAACAAAAAATATGAGGCTAATCTTCTTGAATGGCAGTCAGTCTCAAGTAGAGTAATGTGGGCAAATATGAGAATGGGGAACTGGACAATGAGACTTATTTGTGCCTATGGTCCCACAGAAGGTTCTACTAAGGAAGTAGAGGAATTTTTTGAGGCTTCAGAAAAAGAAACTGACACAATGAAAAAGGAAAAGTTGGTCCTTGTTGGGGATATAAATAGCAGAGGTTGAGAAATAATTGTGAGACATACAAAAATATTTTGGGAAAATTTGGAGAAAAGAGCAAAGCTAATAATAATGGCAAATATCTGATGGATTTTTGCTCAGGACATGGACTGGTTATTACTAACACCATGTTCCAACATAAAAACGTGCACAAATTCACTTGGACAGAAGAGACAAGGAATAAGAAAAGTCTCATTGACTATGTTGTTGATAGTGATATTTTTTACCTGGTGCAGGACACCAGAGTGTATACAGGATTTGAAATTGAAAGTGATCACTATTTAGTCTTGAGCAGGATAAATCTGAATTTCATATTGAAAAGAATGAATGACATGTAAGAAAGTTTTAAAGCGAATAAAAGTTGAGCAGCTCTCAGATGTGAACTGTAGACTAAAATACACAAAGATTATTGAAGAAAAAATGAAAGAGTTTGAGAACAGGAATCAAACCTTGGAGATTCAGTGGAAAACTCTGAAGAAAACATTAATTGATTCAGATAGGCATGTGGGGAGGTTGTCTGCAAGGATAAAAAAATCAGAACTCCCTGGTGGACACAGGAAGTTAAAGAGGCAGTGAAGGAAAAGAAGAAAGCATATCAAAAGTTTCTGCCAAAAAAGTTAGCTTGTGCTCTTAGAGAATATAGAGAGAAATGCAAGAATGCTAAACACTATGTAAAACTAGCTAAACAAAAGTCATGGGAGGACTTTGGCGAGAATATAGAAAATAAATATCAAGAAGGTGGTAAAATATTCTGGAGGTTGTGGAAGAAGCTTAGAAATGGAGGAAAGAGTGCTGTAAAAGGAGTTAGAGATGATAAAGGTGACATGAAAATGGGAGAAAAAGATATCCTTGAAGTATGGAGTAATTACTTTGAAAAATTGCTAAATGAAACAAGCAGTAATGATAGCACAGTGGTAAAAAACACTGACTAGGCATGCAGTCAGGAATACATATCCATACTTGAAGTAGAAAAAGCCATCAAAGGCTTGAAATGTGGAAAGGCAGCAGGAGTAGATGATATTCGACCAGAAATGCTGAAGTATGGTGGTATAACAGTCTTACAGTGGCTGCACTGCATAGTTCAGAAAGCCTTGCCAAAGGGACGAATTCCTGATGATTGGAGTAGAGCTCTCATAGTACCAATATATAAAAAGGGAAATAAAACTGAATGTGAGAATTACAGAGGTATTTCTCTACTTAGTGTTCCTGCAAAATCTATGCAAGTGTACTTGAGAAACGGTCGAGAAGAATTGTGGAAGAAAAGCTTGGTGAAGAACAAGCTGGATTCAGGCCAAATAGAGGCTGTTCAGGATCAGATCTTCACTTTACGACAAATAGTCGACAAAGCATAGGAATATAACAAAGATCTGTATTTAAGTTTAGTCGATTTGGAAAAGGCATATGACAAGGTGCCAAGAGAAAAGCTATTCAATACGCTGTAGTTATATGGTGTCAATGGGGCATTATATCAAGCAATACTTAGTCTTTATTTGAGTTGTAAGTCAGCAGTTAGAATTGAAGGAAGTACAGGAAGATGGTTTAATGTTAAATCTGGTATGAGACAAGGATGTACATTATCCCCTCTGTTATTCATTATCTATATGGATCACATTATGAAGGAAACTGGTATTAAACATGATATCAAAATTTGGAGATGTTAATGTCAGCTCTTTGCTTTATGCGGACGATGTTATACTTCTAAATAAATCCACTACAAGTCTGCAAGATTATCTGACTAAATTGAATAACTGTTGTAATAGATATGGCATGAAGGTCAGCAATAAAAAGACAAAGACAATGAAAATAGGCAGAATCATTGAAATGTCAGCTGTGTTGTTAATGGAGAACCTGTGGAACAAGTAAAACATTTCAGCTACTTAGGCACGATTTTTAGTGAAGATAGTAAATTAAATATAGAAATAGACAACAGAATCAGCAAAGCTGGAATGGTAGGAAGTCAATTGAATAAATTCATATGGAATAAGAGAGAAATTAGTCAGAACACTAAATTAGCTGTATACAAGACAGTGTTCAAACCAGTTTTAACTTATCGATCTGAGAGCTGGGTCAGAAGTAAAACCCTTGACCAAAGACTAGAGTCCGCAGATATGAGAGTCCTGAGAAAGATTAGAGGCGTGAACAGATGGCATCAATGGCAATATCATATTAAAAACAAGGATGTTAGGAAAGAACTTGACATTGTCAGCATCCAGGAATGCGTTAGCAGAGCTAATCTCACATGGTATGGTCACTTAAACAGAATGGGTGAAGAAAGATTAGCAAAACAAGTATTCTCTGCCAGGTTGGCAGGAAAACAACCCAGAGGAAGACCAAGCTATAGGTGGATTGATGCGGTACAAAGTGCCTTAGACGATAGAAATATAAGATCTGATAATGTTGGAGTCTTGACAAGTAACAGACTGATTTGGAGGAAAATTGTGGATAGGAAGTTAGTAATGATGTAATTTTTGTCATGTACTATCATATCCTGTACACCCCTTGAGGGTACATGGCAGGAATTTGATGATGATGATGAGGAATGAAACCTTGAAGAATGATTGAGCCTTTAAGAACAGAGCATGCAAATAAAGCAAAAAAAGATGCAGAGTACTTTTGCGAATTAAAGACTAAATTTAAAAATTGTCCTGGACTTAAAGGGTTGGTTGCAAAACAAAGTAACCAACAAGAGAAGGGACTTGTTGCATCTTACAAACTTTCAAAATTACTTCCCAAATGTTGAAAACCACATACTATTGGTGATTCTCATCTTACAGGCTATAAATGAAGTTTTAGATATGATGATTAACCCAGGTAAAAGTAATATGATGTCAATTCCTGTCAGCAATAGTTTAGTATCAACAAGAATTGACGAAATGGCAAAGGACATTGAAAAAAAAACAACTTTGTGGTGATTCACAACCATCGAATTTTCTTTGCAACTCGATGAGACAAATTTACGTGGTGACAATAAAGCTTTGTTAATGGCCTACATGCGTTAAATAAATATTAATGAAGAAATTATTGAAGAATTTCTATTTGCTGAATGACTGAAAATTGATGCAAAAGGTTCTACAATTTTTAAGGTTGTTAAAGACTATTTTAGTGCTAAAAACATTCCTCTCACAAATATTATTGTGTGCAACTGATGGAGCACCAGCTATGATTGGTCATCACCATGGATTTATTGCATATTTAAAAGAAGCTGTTCCAAATATCTTTACAGTTCACTTCATTCTTTATAGACAGAGCTTAGCCTGCGAAACGTCTTAGTGTAGATCACATAAGACTTTGGATGATGTTATTAAAGCAGTGAATAAAATAAAAGTCCAGTCATCAGTTATTGAATATCCTGTATTTTTTGGGAACTCTGCCATGAAAAATGAAGAATCTGAGTGTCTTTTGCTTCACACTGAAGTTAGATGGCTCTCAAATGGAAACTGTCTATGATGCTTTAATGATTCCACAATACTGTTTTGTAATTTCTTAATTCATGCGATGAGAACATGTATAATGTTCTAAAAAAGGAAAAGGTTGACATCACATATCTTTTCAATATTTTCACCGAATTATATGAGGTTAACAACAAATTGAAGGGAAGTAACATGAATCTTATTCTAAATGCTTTTATCGGAAAATTAACATTCTACGAGCAGAGCATTGCAAGACGAGATTTTCTGCAGTTCCCAAGTCTAATAATAGATGATGATTTAATATTAGATACAGATTTGGATTGTTATGGTTCCCATCTTCTGACACTGAAAGACTTGATGATCAGATTCAAAGATCTTGAAGAGCTTGAACTACCAGATCGGGTCATAAATCCATTTATTTCTGATGCCACATCTGTTCATCCAAATTTGTGTGAAGAATTTATTGACTTAAAAAATGATTTTGAAGCTCAAGTACAATTTCAGTAATGTGTATATGAAAGATTCTGGCAGAACATGCAATATAAATATCCTCAGCTTTGGCAAGAAATAAAATTACTCTCAATTATCGCATGGTTGGCCTAGTGGTTAGCATATCCGCTCTCCAGCCAAAAGGCTGCAGGTTCGAATCCTGCAGTGGGCATGGATGTTTGTAATTGTCGGTGGAAGTGCTGGTGGGTGGTAGATGGTGTAGTTGTAGTTGTGGTTAGTTGCAGTTGGTAGAATGAGTGGTGGAGACAGAGAGCTGTAGAGTAGATGCCTTCCCTTGATGAGTCTTTGGACTCCCTGAAGGTATCAAATAACAATAATAATAAGAAGAAAAAATAAAGGAAGTTATTCTCACACTTTATAAAGCTTTGAGAAGATATGGTCACCTAAGTTTCAAGGAGATCTAGAGACAGCTGAAAAGATTCAGAAGCAGATCATCATAATCAATTTCCTGATATATATCCCCAACGGGTGTTCAGGTTACTATGACAGCACTACATAATAAAGTTTACATTATTATTAATCTCCTATCCACAATTTTCCTCCAAATTAGTATATTACTTATAAGCATTCCTATATTGTCATATCTAACATTTTGTTCTTCTAAGGCAGTTCTAACTGAATCAATCTACCTAGACCTTATTCTTACTCTGGTTCTCTTTCATGCCATCTTGGCTCGAACATCTGTTTCACTAACCTTTCCTCACTCAATCGATTTAAGTGGCCAAATCGCCTTAGATCAGCTCTGCTGATACATTCTTGAATGCTACTAATGTCAAGTTCTTTTGTAATATCTTCATTTATAATATAATTCTGCCATTGATGCCATTGGTTCACTCCCCTAATTCTTCTCAGAACTCTCATATCTGTGGTCTCTAGTCTTTGATCAAGTGCTTTATTTCTAACACAACTCTCAGATTCATAACTTAAAACTGGTTTGAACACGGTCTTGTATACCACTAGTTTGGTGTTTGGCTATTTCTCTCCTATTCCATATAAATTTATTCAGCTGACTGCCCACCATACCAGCATTTCTTATTATGTTGTCCATTTTCAGATTTAACCCGCCATCTTCACTAAAAACAGTGCCTATATAGCCTAAACATTTTACTTGCTCTATAGGATCACCATTTAGAATGCAGCTGAAGTTTTCTATGCTCATGCCTATTTTCATAGTTCTTTTTATTACGGATTTTCATGCCAAATTTGTTACAGCTGTTATTAAATTTAGTTAGAGAAACCTGGAAACTTGCACTAGAGTGTTTAGGAGTATGTCATCATCTGCATAAAGCAAAGAGCTTGGTTCAACATCTTCAATTCTCTTATCAGACCTAATGCCACCTTTTTTCATAATGCAATCCATATAGATGATGAATAAGGTGGAGATAATGTGCATCCTTGTCTTACTCCTGATTTTACATCAAACTATCTTCCAGCATTTCCTTCAATTCTAACTGCTAACTGACAACTTAAATATAGACTGTGGATTGCTCTGTATAATGTTCCATTCACTCCATATAATTGTAGAGTTTTGAAAAGCTTTTCTCTGGGCACCCTGTCATATATCTTTTTAACAGATCTACAAAACCTTGTACAGATCCTTGTCATATTTCCACAATTTCTCAACTATTTGTCTTAAAGTGAAAATCTGATCTTGACAACCTCTATTTGGTCTGAATCCTGCTTGTTCTTCTCCAAATTTCCATTCCCCAATCTTTCTCAAACTCTTTAAGATTTGCATGCATAAATCTTACCTGGAACACCCAGTAGAGGAAATTCCTCTGTAATTTTCCCATTCAGCTTTATTCCCTATTTTATAGATGGGTACTATGAGAGCTCTACTCCAATCATTGGAATTCAACTTTCTGTTCAGACCCCTCTGAATTATGCAGTGTAGCTACTGCAAAACTTTTACACCTCCTTTTATAGTTCTTTTTAAAACTTTCTTACATACTGTTCCTTTCAATATGATATCCATTTTTATCCTGTTTAGTACCAAGAATGGTCACTTAAAATTTCAAATCCTCTGTAGACTCTCCTGAATCAGCTTTATGATATCGCTATTCAACAATGATGCAGTTAATGAGGCTTTTCTTATTTCTTCTCTCCATGTGAACTTGTACACGTCTTGATGTTGGGACACGGTGTTAGTAATGACGACTAGTCCATGTCCTGAGCAGAAGTCCAGCAAAAACCTACCATTATTATTGGCTTTGCCCTTTTCTCTAAATTTTCCCAAAATGTTCCTACATGTGGCGGGATTCATTTCCTACTCTGCTGTTCCGACCTCCAACAAGGACCACTTCTTTCATTTTCTTTGTCAGCTGCCTTTTCTAAACACTCAAAAAACTCCTCCAATTCTTTCTTAGAAGAACCTTCTGTGGAACCATAGGCACAAATAAGATTCATTGTCCATTTCCCAATTCTGACGTTTGCCCACATAACTCTACTTGAAACTGCTTTCCAATCAAGAAGTTTATCCTGATGTTTGGTGTGGAATGCTATTGCTACTCCTTCCTTTCTTGAATCATTATTGCCTGAAAATAGCATCCTATACTTATTTAGTAAGATCTCACTTGATTTGGTCTTTTTTGCCTCCATAATGCTAATTATGTTCATATGGTATTTTTCCAATTCTTCTGCAAATTCGATTTCCTTTCCATTAATACTCCTTATTGATGGTTTCTGTCTTCAGTTCTTCTGATATTGAGTTGGAGGTTGTTCCAGTAGCTGACTTTTCACTGTTTTCCTTGGTTCCCTGATGAAAACAGCACAGGCCTTGTTTAACTGGGCGACACCCTAGTTGACATAAATTTCATCATTGAGCATTTGTGGTTTAAGTCAATAAAAAGTACAATTTTGTCGGCTAAGTTCCAAATTGCCAGTTCACCCTTGTTCGTTCAGTACCCAGTAGATACCTAGTAATGGAGATGCACCATGTAGTAATGAAGGTGAGATTGAACATTAAGTCAAAAGCCCCAGTTGATTCTCTGTAATCCTGAAAGGTGATGTAGAGGTCTCCTCCCAATTATTTGACTTTGACCCTTAAGTGATCCCCAGGAGCAGACAATCAATATAATATCTGACCTGTGGAATTTTGCATATGAAGACAGATTGAATGAATGTCTGCAAAGTTTGAGAAATAGATAGAGGAAGGGAGATATGATAGAAATGTATAAGTTGGTAAAAACCTTACATTATAGATACAGTGTAAGTTTTGCAGTTCTTTGCAGGTGGGGAGGAATTTGGATTTTGGGAAGTTGCTAGTGGCTATTATGAGTGCATTTTCAGTGCCCTTTAGCAAGTGTCTAGAAATTTTAAATACATTTTTAAACAACCACGCATCAATGATTGTAAAATTCAACAACAGTTCTGGGATAGTGAGATGTGCCTTGTCTATTCATAATGTCCTTAAAAATAATTAAATACAGGTTTAAACAGTATTTAATTGTTTTTCTGGATGTTATTTTTGTCTCAGAGCCATATGTAACTTTTGTCACTAACTAGGCACTGATGTATATTCAAATTCTGAGCTGATTCAAAATATTTCTAGTTTCAAATTGTTGAATAAAATCACACTGTTTTATCAGTGAACAAGAACATTATATTCTTTTTTCCATGCAAAATGGCTTTAGTCTTCCACACATAAATATAGTAATCTCTCAATTATCCAGTTGCAACAGAAAATGGATTTTCTGTCAGTTAACTGAGTTAACCAACTTATATGGTTATATAGTGCTCTCCCAGGGATCAATTGACATGTTAATCTATTCAAGGACTAGTTAAATGAAGATTTGGTTATTTAAAGGTGAGATAATTGAGAGTGAATTATACTATCTAAATGATAATATTTTCATGAGAAGCATCCCCCCCCCCCTCTATTGTGAGAGTATGTTCAATGAATAACTAGAATGCATAATAATGGTACACCGAGATCTTTTCTAATATAGCTATGGTATATGATACCAAATTTGTTTTGCCATCAAAAATTTTGTTTAGCACTAACATAATAGACTCATACTTCAGACATTCAATTACAGAAATTTTATAAACATCCATTTATTAATATAATATTAAATATATTAAAGCATTAATTATAATTGAGATTCATTAGTCTCCATGAATATAATAAACCTTCACTACAAACATAAAAGCATAAAGTAAAATCACAGTTGTACAATGGTATTGATAACCAGACAGAAACACATAATATGGGCTGCTACCCACCCCATATTTTGTGTTTCGACCTGGTCTGTGAAGATTTACAATGAGTATGAAACATCAGTTCAACCTTCAGTTAAAAAGCATTAATAAAAGGTTAATATACCCATCAAAGATATGTATTTTATGCTTAAATTAGTAAGCTCTTCAAAAACATGTTGCATCACTACATTGTCTTTATATATATAAAGATTGATGTTAATATAGATGTTAATATAGATCATCAATGAATGAGTTTAATATATATATTAGTGAAACACAGGAGTAAAATTTTAAAATAAGAAAAACAGGTTACACTGTATAAACTAATGCAGAAAATGAACAGTGATAATTTTTTTTTTTTCAACAATCCTACATGACACTTTCCTGAATTTTTATAACCTTTTATTTAACAAATTAAATAAATACTAACCTTATTTTCAAGGGGAAACAATGTCACATTCTTTTCAATATTGCTATAGATCACTAGGGGTTTTGGAGCCACATGAGATGACAGTGAATTGCTACCTGAAATAACAGCAACTTTTAATATCTAATTACAGATACACGTACAGTACCTTTCTCTCTCTCCCACACGCATGTGCGTAGAATAATATTTTTTTTTCATTATCTGATCCATAATTTTATTATTATTATTAACTAAAATAAAGAGCCAAAAGGCTTCAGTTCGGCATTGCAAAAATTATAAAAATCAAGTGGATATTAGATCCAGCATTATTTCAAAGCCGAATGTAGAAACTATGGAAATTTCATAAAAATAAGTTGAATAGAGAGCTTACGGGAATATTAAAAGTACTGAAAGAGAGTTTTTGCTCTCTTAAGGTTTCTGCCTGGTCTCTGAAGAGAACCAACCAGTTTGAAACACCTGTCAGGCCAGTGAAATCTCATCAAAAAATGGACCAAGTTAGAAAGTGAATATATGGACACCTGGGCAGCAAGCATGTTTTTTAAAGTGGTCTGAGTTAGGGTGACTTGTAAATGCCGGTGGGTGTATTCCAGTAAGCTCTCTGGTCAACTTATTTTTGTGAAACTTCCATAGTTTTTACATTTAGCTTTGAAATAATGCTGGATCTAATATCCACCTGACTTCTATTATTATTATTTTTTATCTGGTTCCCACCCACACAATGTTATTAGTAAGTCTATAGTACACATTTGTACTGAGTGGACTATGGATTTTTCCCCCCCTAATCTTATCAATTTTTATATATTTCTCTGTAATTTTTTTATTTATCTTTACATAGTTCAGAAACCTTGCTCTAGAGACCATGGAACTTTTTCAAGTCACTTCAGGCTTCCAATAAGCAGGGAGGTGGTCTCACATAGGGAAATGAAATTCATCTGCCACCTAAAGACAATCACAAACATCCATACCCATGGCAGGATTCAAGCCAGTGACCTACTGGTTGGAGAATGGGTATATTAAACCCTCGGTCAACTAGGCTTGTGTTATTATATAACTAATTGAATTATCTATTTTCTATCCTGAAATACAGTCCGTTCTTAGTACCATAAATAAAACAAAAAGGCACATTAATAGTAAATGCTTTGGTACTTGTGAATGTTATAAAATGTATGTCATCTTACACATTCATCCAAATAGAAGTACAAGTAATGAATGAGCTGATTTTTGTCACAAATAAAGAAACTATTCCTGCTGTACTTGGACTAGAAGTCTGAATTATATATTTGTATCCGTGAAGAGTCAAATGAATATCACTCATCGGTAAATTTATTATTATTTTTTTAATTATCAATTTAGGTTTTCCGGGGTTGAATTTTGATCATGAATTATTATTATTATTATTATTATTATTATTATTATTATTTTTTTTTTTAAAAACAGATATGTATACTTTTCATAGGCTTTTGGAATATTTTATCATAAACATCAGAAATTGTACTTTATTTTTTTTTAAAAGTATTGCCATTAAACTGTTTTTTTATGACATCAAGTTGTGCAGCAATAGTTGAAAAATAAATAGAGCATGGTTTGAATGTATCTGAGCCAATCCTGCACAAAGAACTACTGTAAGGAATACTAATAGGCTAAAGCATAACTAAATTTTAGCTTACTGGTACTGTTACTAGTTTAGCTTGCTAGTAACAATACTAATGGGGAACTTTTTCCCATAGTACTGCTGTACTATGGGAAAAAGTTCATTTTTTTTCTCATCTAAATGCGACATCCTAAAATGTATAGAAATCCACTTTTTATATACAATATATATATAAATGCTATACATCCACATAAATACTATATGTGGGTAGGGATCAAGAGCAAAATAATCTGTTGATATTCTTTTTAAGCAGTTGGAGGTTGTAGTTCTTTGGAAATGCAGGTAACCCTCGTATAACGCGGATGTTAGGGTCCAAAAAAATGCCATGTTATATAAATCATGTTATGCGAGACCATCATCACACATTAAGGTTAATCTTCCATAGTTATTCTTCCTCTTACTTGCCACATAATGAAAGAACTCTTTGGGATTTTCTTTGGCCTGCTCGGCTAAATTCTTCTCATAATCTGATTTTACCTTCCTTGTCATGCTGGTTATGTTTCTTGCCCAAGCCTTGTACAGTTCATGAGCTTGCTGTTCACCTTTCTTTTTATATACCCTTCACAACATTGTTTTTCTGAAGCTTGTGCTTAATGATATTATTCATCCATCTAACTCCTACCCGATTAACCCTCCTTACCCTAGGTATACAATTTAATACTGCTTCGTCTAGATGACCCTTAACTATATCCCATACACTACTAACATCCTTACCCTGCAGTGTTTCATGCCATGGTACAGATTCAAGCTTTTTCCTAAGCACATGATAATCACCTGCCTTGTAGTTCCACAAATATCCTTTCTTGATAGAATATTCCTCATGTTTTACAAATTCCCAAGTCAAGACCACATGGTCACTTTCACCAACTGGAGGCAATGTTGTCACTTTGATTATGGATAGCTCTTCTGATCCTATGACCAGGTCAAATACTCTCCAACCCCTCGTCCCTTCCATCACATGCTGCTTTAAGTAATTATCCCTCAGCAGTGTATAAATTCTATTTCCTTCCTGCAATATGATCTTTCTTCTTTCCAGTCTATATCTTCATAGTTGAAGTCTCCCATAATCATCACTCGACCTGTATTCATTGTACTAATTTGGCGATGCATGTCTTCCAGATCATTTGTGCAACTCCCTGGTTTATTACAACAACCAACTATATATTTTGTCTCATTGGGCTTAATCTCACACCAGATTGCTTCAAATGAACAGCCACCCTCCCACCTGTCTCCTATTCTTTTTGGTTGCAATTCATCAGCAGTATCCCCCCCCCCATCCTATCTTCTCTATCCTTCCTGAAAATACTAAACCTTTCACATTCAATCCATGTAACTATATCTTCTGCTTTTAGCCAAGTCTCACTAATGCCTATAACTTTTGGTGAGGTTGCACTAACTAATGCTGAAAATTCCTCCCTCTTGTTCCTGATACTTCTGGCATTAGTATATAGCAACAGCATCATCTCTTTACCCCCCCCCCCCCCCGTCCAACCTTTACTTTCTGAAATGAATACCCTATTCAATATTTTTGCTTGAGAGACTAGATTCCTCACTTGGTCATTCACACACTCACTCGCTTCATGGAGGCCTTCACACAAACTCACTTGCTTCCACCTTAATTGATTAAGTTTCCCTGAATTTGCATGTCAGCATGCTTGATGAACAAAGTTCTCTCCACACACCTAACAGCAAAACCATTCAGATGCAGTCCATCCGAATTGTAAAAATTTTTCTTTCTGTCACACAGAGACCACAGATCCACAAATTCTACATCATTCCTTTCACACAATCTACATATAGACTCACTGGCTATCAATACGCTCCTCCTGAGGAGGAGGGTATTGATGGTATTGGCGTGGTATTGATAGCCAATATCGTGGTAGGAGACTTACAATCTTCACCTTCTCACTCTTCATTTTTGCCTCTTCTAACAGTTCCTCCACATCCTCCCACATAGAATATTTCTCTCCTCTCAAATCATTAGTACCAACCAAGACAATCATTTCCTTTGACTTAACCTTTTGCATCCAGATGGTGTGGCTAATATGAATTTTTGCACCCATGAAATACAATTTTTCATACTTTCGTTAAGTACTCACCTGATTATTGAGTCTCCATGCATATTCTCCTTAACTTTTTTTTCTTGTTTGTTCGGTCAGTTTCATTATTCTTTCAGATCATCTGCTTCTTTCACCCCTGCTTAACTGTTGCCGCTTCTGCAGTTTTTCAATTTTTGCACTTTCTCCTATGAAGGATAACATTTAAGCGTGCCATTTCTTTATTGATATCCATTTTATTCTCCTCTATTTTCACAGCCGCACGTTCAACATTATTAACATAATTTTCCATCTTATCATCAGTATTTGTTGTGTTCTTGTCACCTAACAGAGACTAACTTTTAAAACACTTAATACATACTCTCTCTCTCTCTCTCCAGTTTCAATTAACTTCCACATATTCTTTAATTTTCTTGACGCATACACTGCACTGAATACTATCCCGCAAATTCAAATCGCAGGACAATGTGGTCTTTGCCACTATTGCTTGTCACGTTGGTGCCATGCTGACAACATTGCAATGAATATTCAATAAAAATGTTATAAATATACTAATATTCTAAAAACACAAAAATCTACACTAATACACTATAATACTCTAATTTTCCGATGAAAAAAAAAACAACAAAACAGATAATAATTGCTAATTTCACACAAGAGCTAAATTACACGACCACTCACAATATGAATTATAAAATGCATATATATATATATACAGGGTAAAGATTAGCTTGCATTAACAAAAGCTTGTAAATTGACCAGATCCTATATTAAACATATGACTATGATATATTAGGCAGCCGTAGTAGAGTACACCTAGGCTGACATCTCACTAGTGGGATAGTTGCTTGACTGGTGAACCAGCACAGAATTTTGCAAGCCTTGATATATATGCAACAATACTTGATAATAATAATAATAATAATAAAGTTAAAAACTTGTGCAGCATTACCTTAAAAGTTAATTAATGAAAATTAGCATAAACCTACCTGATGTAATTGGAGAAAGGGTTTCTTTTTCAGCACACTCACGAAAGTCAGCAACATGAAGTGGTCCAGGATCAACAAGACCAGAAGAATTTACTGTTTTTTTTAATCTGGCTGCTTCTTCCTGGGAAGTATATCAAAAAACATGAATAAACAAACACCAAGAAAACCCATGCTAGAAAGTGCAATTTTGATTTGCTTTTTCATTACAAATGTGAAATAGAGTTAAAGTCCAATTAAACAAACTGAGAGATATAGCTTGACAGATTTCAATAAAAATTCAAGATATTAAGCATATGTAAAATATGTCTGGTCAATAACAAGTTATTCACATACAGAAGGATGAATAAAAAATTATGAAAAATATTTAATATTATGTCATGTTCCTTAGGCGATTATACCAATAAAAAAAAAATGAGAAAGCGAGAGAAAAAAATCTGTATAATTTAACTACTGTTGTAAAAAAAATACAGTATATATTTATGACATTCATCTGTGTCAGTTTATATTAACAACAAAAGAGTACAAAAATGACAATTAAAATAATTAAATGCAGTTAGCATGTCAGGGAACATCTGATTGAGTCTTTTTTCAGAATGCTAATTGCATTACATCCAACTCAGCTGTCTTTCAATAAGAGCATGACATTATCTTGGCACTTGCACTTCTATTGCTTCTGCTAAATACAACCTCTATACATTTGAATGGTAAAAAAAGAGGTGAGATAATGAAAGTAACATGTAATAGACGTGGGTATATCGTGTTTTTCCACCAGTAAACAAAGTGCAAGTTAAGTAGCGATCCACGAGTTCCAGTCATATTCAGTGGTAATCCAAGTTCTTATGTAATCCAAGGTAAATTATTGCTATTAGTGCACCAATGAATGCAGTTATTAGCAAGTTCCAACACAGTATGCAGCACTATGCTTGACTTAATTCCTCCTCCTCCTCACTCTTTTTCATAAAAACCATCATCATTATCAATTTCCTGATATGTACCCTCAAGGAACGTTGTTCACAGGCTACTATGACAGCACTACATGATTAAGTTTACATTATTATTAATCTCCTATCAACAATTTTCTTCAAAATTAGTCTATTACCTATAAGCACTCTAATATTGTCACATCTAACATTTTGTTCTTCTAAGGCACTTCTGACTGAATCAATCTACCTAGACCTTGATCTTCCTCTGGATCTCTTTCCTGCCATCTTGGCATCAAACACCTGTTTTGCTAAACTTTCCTCACCCATTCTATTTAAAGCAGCCATACACCTTAGATGAACTCTGTTTACATATTTTTGAATACTAATGTCAAGTTCCTTTCTAATATCTTCATTTTTAATATGATTCTGCCATTGATTCACTGCACTAATTTTTCTCAGAACCCTCATATCTATGGTTTCTCTAGTCTTTGATAAAGTGCTTTATTTCTAATCCAACTCTTAGATGCATAACTTAAAACTGGTTTGAACACTCTCTCTTGTATACCGCTAGTTTGGTCATAAAAACCAGTGTTAATATTGTTCACTTTAATTGTTTGTTTTATTAATTTTGTAATTAGTTTTAGTTTTGGATGTTTGAAGATGAGAAAGAAGGTATTCAGATGACATATGTTTGATAGTCTGACAATAACGATTTTATGACTGAGAATAACAAATGACAATTTTGATTGTGATTATTTTGTTTTGAAGACCAAGTTTAATATTTGATTGTTGCAATTCCCTTCATTTCTCAAAATACTTTGTCAACACAGTGTCCTGCCAATTGCAATGGTGTATTTACATAGTCCACTGATATGTTATATTCTTTGATGAAGTTTAATAAGAATATTTATTTAAGAGAGTAAATTTTCAACATTTTTTACATGAAGATGAGAAAACATGATTAAATTCAGGTCAAAACCTCTATCAGTTTCCTTCTGCTTTTCTTTCTTTATTTATTCCTAATGTTTTTTGCCAATATTTTCCTGATTTCTTATTCTCCACATGCTCCTTAACCACTCAGTCTTTAAGGGAAAGTAATTAACTACCGATGTACGAATTTAAATATTTTAGAAATATTAGCTGTATGCAAATAGCAAATTTATTATTTAGTGTGCAACTCAAACAACATTAAATTCAACTGGTGCATTTTTTGGAATGAAAGTAATGTTATAAATTTTTTCATCATCATCATTAAACTCCTGTGGTGTGCAGGATAATATGGTAGCATTATATGATGATTAATCATTATTATAATGATTAATATAAACTTCTTATGAATAATTTTCTTCCAAATTAATCTGTTTGCTCTCAGGCCTCCAACATTATTATTATTATTATTACATGACATCTCTAAGGAGTCCAAAACTCATTGAGGGAGGGCATCTACTCTACAACTCTCTGTCTCCACTACTCAATCCACCAACTAACTGCAACTACACCAATGTCATCTGCTGCCCACCACCATGAGTATTTCCACAGACAATCACAAACATCCATGCCCACAGCAGGATCCGAACCCGCAGCCTTTTGGCTGAGAGCAGATATGCTAACCACTCGGCCAACCAGGCTGGCATACAATCAACATCTAATGTTTTTATCTTCTAAGGCATTACTAATTGCATCAATCATCTTGGTACATCCTCTGTATGTAATTATTATTCACACTAGACCTCCATGGAATCAAAAGACTGATTGTGGAAGGAAAACATTGTACACATAAGCCCATCAAACCGTGCTTTAAACTCATTCAATGTATCTTGCATTTACCACAATGTCATGCAATGCATTCCACTCACCAAGTACTCTCCTTGCAAAGAACCTGCTCCACACGCTTTTTTTTTTTCTACCATCAAACACCTGTTTTGCAATGTGTGTGAATAGACTTTCTTCTGGTCTATTCACACACTCAAATTTGAAGGCAAACAACATCAAGTTCTGACATCATTTTTAAAACGATTTTGCCACTGACATTAACTGCTTGCTCGTTTAATTACTCTCAGAATTTTTATGTGTATAATCTTCAGTCTTCACTCAACTGTTTTATTTCTATCTCTCTCTCTCTCTCAAATTCATAAGTTAAAACTGGCTTGAAGACTATCTTTCATTCTGCTAGTGTAGTGTTTAGGCTAATTTTTCTTATTCCATATTAATTTATTTGACTAGCTCCCCATCATGCCATCTTTCTCATTCCTTTATCTATTTCCAAATTTAATTTGCCATCTTCACTAAATGAAAAACTGTGCTTAAACAGATTAAAAATATTTTAATTTTTTTTTTAGTTTCTCCACTGAGAGTCAACATTTAACATGTTTCTGACTATTTTCACAGTGTTTCTCTTTTTATTGCTCATTTTCATCCAAACTTGTTACAGCAGTTATTAAATTTAGTTAGAATCCTGAATATTTGTACTGGGTTTATTTAAGAGTATAACATGATCTGTGTAATGTAAAGAGCTGAGTCGAATATTTCTCATTTAAATATCAGGCTAATGCCACTTTCCTACATAATGTGACCATACAAATGATGAATAACAGTGATGATATAGGTATAGATACGAGTACGGCTTACACATGTAAAAAATATATATAATTTTTATTCATAAATTCTGGTATTTTTCATTAAATGTAACATGAACATCATCATGAAGACAGATTGGTAACTACATTCAAAACAAATTACAAGAATGAGTCATGAAGCACATGCTTACTATCTCATGTCTTAGTTGCAGTTGGGTTGATATGATTACACTATTAGAGTTCAAAGGAACAATTTGACAAAACAACACGAGCTAGTAAGCACATGCTTCATGACTCATTCTTATGATTCATGTTTTGAACGTGGTTACTAGTCTGTCTCCCTGATCAAGTACATGTTACACTGGATGAAATATATTGGAATTTTTGAATAAAATTATATATATATATATTACATGTGTAAGTATGTATAAATATCTAGTAAACCATGTTCCATTAAAACTATTCAACATTGAAGATTATTATCATCATTATCAACAGACTCATTGTGGGAATTCCCACTCTCACATGCACAGCTCATAATACCTTGATTTAAATGCATTTGCTGTTCCTGCACTCACCACACTTTAAGGCAAAGCATTCTAATCACCCACCACTCTCCATGCAAAAAACTTACTCCTCATCCCCACCTTATACAGCCTCCAGGGAAGGCCTCTCGTTCTCCCCATCTCCAGATATTCTATGAAAAATCTCATCCACATTAATCTGGTAATTACTCCTCACCAACTTATATGTCTCAATCATATCTCCCCTCTTCCTTCTATCCACTAGGTTATGTAATTTATATTCTTCAATCTATCCTCACATTCTGCATTCCTGAGACCAGAAACCAACTTAGTCAATTATCTCCGAACTCCCTCCAACATTTCATCATCCTTTTGAAAACCTGGCGACCAAATTTGTGCATAGTAATCCATATGTGGCCTGATCAAAGTAGTGTACAATGGAATCAAAACATCCTTACTTCGACATGTCAGTGTGCTCCGTATCATTCCCAGAATTTGTTGCCTTGTCCTTACAATTTTAGCAAGATGTCCATGAAATTTTGAGTCCCTATCCACCATCATCCCCAGATCTTTCATCTCCTCCACTTCCTCTAAAATATCTCCACCAATCCTATATTCTGCATTCTATCTTTGCTTCTCAAATTTTAAAAACTTACATTAATAAATTTAGTTTAATCCTTTACCCACGTGTAGGCAAACAAAGTTTGCGCCTGAAGTAGTTCAGGACTGAGACAACTCATAGCAAAGGTGGACCAAGCTCTCATCACTCCTTGTCTCAGTATCTCCCATAATGCAAAGCACATCTCCTTGTGGACATGTATAATGCTATGCATTAAGGGAAGGGCCACTACCCAGACCTTACACTTACCGTGTAAGTTAAAAACTTACACGGTAAGTGTAAGGTCTTCTCATAATGCTCCCCATCTTTGCATCTTCTACAAATAACTGTATATCACCATTTAAGCCCTTTCCGATGTCATTTACATTCAAATTACACAACAATGGCCCCAAAACAGATCTCTGGGGAATGCCAATCTCCAATTCAATGCACTAATCTATCCAATCTCCTGTTTCAATTTAACTACTAGTTTGTGGCAATCTAATGAACAGCTTTGCAAAATCTAAATATACTACTGTATATGCATCCCCTTTCTCCAATGTATTTGTCACCTTGTTATAGTAAGCAAGCAAATGGCTAAAACAGGAACTTCCTTTAGCAAACCCATATTACATATTACAGAAAATTTTACTGCTATCAACCCAGTTCTGAATCCTTTTCCTCACTAGCTTCTCCAACACCTTGAACACAACTCCAGACAAGCAGACTGGCCTATAATTTGAAGCCTTAGTCTTATCATCCCCTTTATGAAGCATAACAATTTTTCCATCTTTTCACTCCTTTGGAACCTGGGTTAATTTAAGACTCATATTAAAAAAAAAAAGCAAGTTAAAGCTGTTGTTAACACCCAGGAACATTCCCACAAAACATATGGTGATATGACATCAAGTCGCATGGCCTCATTGACATTAAGTTTACTCAATTCCTCATATACCTCCTGCTCACTCACCATCATTGATTTCTTCCCCTATTCCCACCGATCTCAAGTTCTGCATTATGTAACAATTGCAAAGATGGAATATTTCAATGAACTGCTTATTAAACACCTCTACTATATTCTTTTCAGTGTTTATCATTCTCCCATTATCACAACATCCTCCTCAAATAATCATTATTCCTTCTACTGGCTACATATCGAAAAAACTTCCTACGATTTCTTTTACCATCATTTGCTAACTGCTGCTCATACCAAACTTTTGCTACTCTTACTAAGTGAGTCACTTCCTTGCTTTTTCTTTGTACTCTTCATGTAACTGATTATCTCTAATCATCTTGTGCCGCCTCCAGGTTGCATGCTTCACCTCTTCAGTCATCCATTTTATGCCTACCTTATTTAATCTCCCAACCTTTGGAATACAATCGGTCATTGCCCAGATACTTCCTGAGTAGAGACCAAGCAGCACTGATTTCCTTCCCATGCAACCTCATTCCATGATACTGCTGCAAGCCACCTCCTGAGCTTGCCATAATTACTGCCCTATAGTTCCACACATAATCCTTTCTGAGAAAAGCCCTGATAAGGTTGGCCACCATCCAAGTGATAACTTCATGGTCACTTTCACCAACTGGAGGAAGATGTGATACTTCACATTTACAATATCTTCTGATGAGATAATCAAATCCAATAACCTCGACCCACTTGTAGCCTCTATTATGTATTGCTTAAGGCAGTTATCTCTTAAATACTCAAGAAATCATTCGCTTTGGTTCCTGATACTGTCTCTTCATTCCAGTCTATATTATCATAATTGAAATCGTTCATAATGATCATCCTTTTCTTATAGCCAGACCAACTTGTCTAAACATTTCCTTCTCTCTGCCTTCCACATCACCAGGTCTATAGCAACCTACCAAACATTTCATCCTGTTGACCTCCAACTTCACACCATACAGCTTCAAATCCACTGTCAGTATTTGCTCCTTGCATCTCCACCCTAGACAGGCCCAACTCTTCTGCCATCATCAATAACACTCTTCCTCCCTTTTTGCTTTGTCTGTCTTCATGAAAGACTACATATTTCTCCATCTCAATTCTGTCAGAATATCATCCTCATTCAACAGTGTCTCACTTATACTAAGAATTTTTGGGTGAATGAACTCTATCAAGGCTACAATTTCATTCTCCTTGTTTCGAATACTTCTAGCATTTGTAAACATACACACCAGCTCATTTCTGTTTTTCCACACTCTCCCCATCCATTCCTGTCTATCATCACTGATATTACCTCCAGACCAAAATGTCACCCCCCACATCCTTGATTATCTTAATCCTTTCTTCACACTAACACATCTACTCTTGAAACCATCTACACTTTTCACACAGTGTACCCCTGTCCAAACTGTGTTCTTTCTCTCTCATTCTCTTCAATCGTGCTACTCACCTCTCCACACCAAATCCATTCAAATGTAGCCCATCTCTTTTATATAGCTCTATATGCCCCTCAAACTCAGCCTACACATTCACAAAATGAACTCCTTTCTCCTCACACAACTCTGCTGTCATACCATTCATAATCTTCGCTCACATTCTTGCACCTTTGTTTTATACTTGATTTTATATCAAATAACAGCTGGTTACATCTCAAGTATAGGCTATATATATATATATATATATATATATATATATTTTGCTCTGTATAATGTACCATTTACACTGCATAATTTCAGGGTTTAGTTGTGGCATCTTCTCATTTGCTTTTTACAAATTTAAAAAAACTGATAGAAATCCTTCATATGTTTCCATGATTTCTAAACAATTTGTTTTAAGGTAAATATGTGGGGCTCCGATAACCATATCTGGCCTAAACCCATCCTGTTGTTGAGTTTATTTTTTACTATTTTTTCTTTGCTTTTTCTCAAGTATGTTTGCATATATATTTGCATATAAGTTGTGTATGGGGATGCGATATCCAGGAAAAGGAAAGTCACTAGTGGAGTACCTCAGGGGGCTGTTTTAGGGCCATTACTATTTAACTTGTATATTAATGATATTGGCAAAGATTTGAACGAAGATATTCAGTTGTTTGCAGATGATGCAAAGTTGGGACGAACCATAAAGAGTAGTGAAGATGTTGTGGCCTTGCAAGAAGACTTGAATAAATTGAGTAATTGGGCAAGTAAATGGGGATGTGAGTTCAATGTTGCAAAATGTAAGGTTTTAAAATTTGGAAAACAAAGATGGGATGCAGAAATTATGCTTGGTGAGAATATATTGTTGGAGGTAGAGGAAATAAGAGATCTGGGGGTGATAGTGGATAAGGATCTAAAATTTAGGGGACACATCGCCAAAATTGTGAAGACAACACAAAGAATTCTGGGAATGATGCGGAGGACACTGACATGTAGAAGTAGGGAGATTCTTGTTCCATTGTATAAGGCTTTGATTAGGCCACACATGGACTATTGTGCCCAGATTTAGTCACTGGGTTTTCAGAAGGATGAAAAGATGTTGGAAAGGGTCCAAAGGCGACTGACTAAGGTAGTTTCTGACCACTGGAATGTTGAGTATGAGGAAAGATTGTGAAGATGTAATTTGCAAGTCTGGTGGAGAGAAGGAAGAAGGGAGATGTGATAGAGACCTACAAGTTGGTAAGGGGTTGTTATAAGATCAATGGTGGAGAAGTTCTACAGAGAATAGTGGGAGATCAGGGGAGAACCAGAGGTCATCCCTGGAAACTGTATAAAGAGGGTGTGAGTAGGGGATTGAGAGGCAGGTTTTTTTTTTTGTGCAGAGTTGTGAATGATTGGAATGCCTTGCCTGAGAGTGTGGTGTCTGCAAGGAGTCTGAGTGTGTTTAAGACATGGTATGATGAGATGTGTGTGTGATAAAAGGACCTCCCAGATGAGTCTTTGACTCCATGAGGTCTTGGGAAATAATAATATCTTAATCAGAACGCCAAGAATTTGAAATTTGACCGTGTTTTTATTTTAATAAAATATTAAAATAAAGTAAAATTATTACTTATATACTTCTGTATTTTATCACTTCTGATCTATCCTTTTCAATATTTCAGATTAAACCTCAAGTATTGATATGTACTCCTGACATTCCTCCTGATTATTTCATAGCAATGTTCTGTCACTGCTTGTTTCATTTAACAATCTTTCTAGGTAATTATTTCAGCCATCCAGAATATCTTGAATATTTTCATCTTCAATTTTTATATCAAATCATATCTCTGATTCCTTTTATAGTACACTCTTTCCTCCATTTTTATTATCTTTTTATAACCTCCAGAACATTTCACCACCTTTATAATATTTATTTTCTATCTTCTTACCAAAGTGTTTATCATGTTTTCAGTTACTTTTGCAAACAGCCTTCTTACATTCTTAAACAGCACAGATCTACATTTTCCTCTGTATTCTCTCTTTGAGATCTGCCTAACTTACTTGCCAAGAACTTTTGAGATGATTTCTTCTTTTTTCTGATTTGCATTTCATTTCTGAATCCACTATGGATTTTAAAATTTTTTATTCTTGCAAAACTTCACTGCAAACGTCCCTGGCTAAATCAATCAATGTTTTCCTCATATTTTGCCACTGAGTCTTAATGAATTAGTTCTTGTTTTTGAACTCTTTCATCTCCCCCCACCCCAATCAAAATAATATTTGTATATTTGAGTCTACAATTTATCTCTGAAAGCAGATCAACTCTGATTCTTTTTAAAACTTTATTTTCATCCTCAAAAGTAAATCGTGATCACTTCCTATTTCCAATCCCCTGCATAACTCAGTTCCAGAACCAATGCAAACAAATCACTATTAGTAATAACCAGGTCAATAAGACTTATTTTTTGTGTGCTCTCTAGGTGAATTTAAGTCCATCTTTATGACAGTACATAGTTTTAGCAATGACTAGTTTCATGTTCTGATACCATTATGATTAGCTTTGACCTTTTCTCAAAACATTTATATATATATATATATATATATATATATCTGGTATTTATTTTCTGTTCTGTTGTTTAATCTACAACAAGGAACCAGATATTCTTGTTAAGTCAGCTACCTTCTCTAATAATCTAAAAAATTATTTTGCTTCTTTCTTAGTAAAAACTGTGAAATCACAGGCACAGATTATTCAATTTCCTATTTTGAAATTTGACTATATTATTCTACTTGAGACTAGAAGTTTATTTTTGTGTTTAATATTGAATACTATAACTGCACATAACTTTTTCAGATCACTATCTGCTAGAATATACTACCTTATAGTTCTTTGGCAGCATCAGATCTATTTCAGACTTCTAAGGCAATTGATGTAAAATCATTAGCCTCTATATACAAGTAGCCTAGTCATGAAGTGACTTCATGCACAAACTTTGTTTGCTTACTGAAAGTTTATTTTTCACTTGGTTAGACTATAATAAATTTAGTTTAATCCTTTATCCAAGTGTGAGCAAACAAAGTTTGCACCTGAAAGTATCTTCAGGACTGGGGTAAGGTGGTACAACATCAGGGCAACTCCTTGCAAAGTTCACCTTTGCAAGGAGTTGAAAGTATCAGCTGAAAGTGCCTGAAAGTATCTTGAGGACTGGGGTCCTGAAGATACTTTCAGGCACAAACTTTGTTTGCTCACACTTGGATGAAGGATTAAACTAAATTTATTATTTGTTTGCTTACACTTGGGTAAAGGATGAAACCAAGAATATAACTTCTTGGCATCTTTAATTTACATTTCAGACTTGATTTCAATAATACAATTATGTCAATATAAGTCCTCCCACCCTTTTTTTTTACAGTAGCACATATGTTGTTGGTACCTATTTTTAATTCTTCAAGTAAATTTATGCTTTAATTTTAATGTTCTAAGACAGCATTTCTCAACCTTTCTAAGCCCAAGGACCAGTAAAATGCCTGAAACAATTCTAAGGAGCAATAAGTTAGGTAATTTTTTTAAAAAAACTATATGGGGATTACCAACATTTGGGAAAAACTGTGCCATTTATAACATAATAATTTAAAAGCATGTTTTGAATATATATGGAAACATAATTAAATTGCAAGTAAACGATTAAAAGTGTATCATCATCAAACAAAGTTTTAATTTTTATTAAACAAATAAATAATATGATATAATTATGTTATTACTTACTTTTAATGAAATAGTTGAGCTTCTTAGTCCTTGCAGAGTTGCTGGATATCTGGCTAAATATTGGTCAACTTTAGTCAAAGATCATCACACACATACACACACATTATGAAGATTTCTGTATTTTGTTTTTATTTGAAGGAGTGATGAAAATCCTTTCTCACAAAGATAGGTTGTAGAAAACAGCATGACAATTTTCAATGCTTCTTCAGATAATTTGGGAAATTCACTTCTCACTGATGGCGAGATTCAGAATCGAGCCAAACCAAGATCATTGAATTGCATTTTAAGCCCACTGTTACTTCAAAGCATGTCACCTTTATCATCTATAATTCCTTTTCAAAACTTTCTGCCTTTTTTGAGCAACCTCAAAGCTGTATAACTGAGAGGAGACCTCCACATAGCCTTTAAAGGAATGTGGAGAACCGACCAGGGCTTCTGACCTAATGTCCAATCCCCACCTTCTCGTGGTGCACCCTGTTGGGTATCTACTTGGATACTGAATGAACGTGGATGGGCTAGCAATTTGGGATTTAGTCAACTAAATTGTATTCTTATTGGTTAAACCAAAATAAAAAATGATGGTACAACATGACAAAATTTCATGCTGGCTGGGGCATCGCCCGGTTAAACATGACCCCCCTGTTGTTTTCGCCAGGGAACCAGGGCGAACAACGAAAAGTCAGCTACTGGAACAAATCTGAAAACACACCCCAACTCAACATCACCAGAGTCAAAGATCGGTATTATCAACATAAGAGGCCTCGATGGCAAAGAAATGGAGCTAGCTGAGGAATTAGATAACTACCAGATCGACATAATAGGGGTAATTGAAACAAAAAAGACCAAAACTGGTGAGATCTTCCTGAGCAATAAATAAAAAATGTTATATTCAGGCAATGACAATCAAGGAAAAGAAGGAGTAGACATAGTATACAACACAAAATACGAGGCTAATCTTCTTGAATGGCAGTCAGTCTCAAGTAGAGTAATGTGGGCAAATATGAGAATGGGAAACTGGACAATGAGACTTATTTGTGCCTATTGTCCCACAGAAGGTTCTACTAAGGTAGAAGTGGAGGAATTTTTTGAGGCTTCAGAAAAAGCAATTGACACAATGAAAAATTGGTCCTTGTTGGGGATCTAAATAGCAGAGTAGGAAATGATTGTGAGACATACAAAAATATTTTGGGAAAATTTGGAGAAAAGAGCAAAGCTAATAATGATGGCAAATATCTGTTGGATTTCTGCTCAGGACATGGACTGGTTATTACTAACACCATGTTCCAACATAAAAATGTGCACAAATTCACGTGGAGAGAAGAGGCAAAGAATAAGAAAAGTCTCATTGACTATGTTATTGTTGATAGTGATGTTTTCTCCCTGGTGCAGGACACCAGAGTGTACAGAGGATTTGAAATTGGAAGTGATCACTATTTAGTATTGAGCAGGATAAAATTGAATTTCATATTGAAAAGAATAACATGTAAGAAAGTTTGAAAGCAAATAAAAGTTGGGCAGCTCTCAGATGTGAACTGTAGACTAAAATACACAAAGATTACTGAAGAAAAAATATAAGATTTTGAGAACAGGAATCAAACCTTAGAGATTCAGTAGCAAGCCTTGAAGAAAGCCCTGATTGATTCAGCAAGAGAGGCATGTGGTGAAGTTGTATGGAGGGATAGAAAAATTAGAACTCCATGGTGGACACAGGAAGTTAAAGAGGCAGTAAAAGAAAAGAAGAAAGCATATCAAAAGTTCCTGGTAAATAAGTCAGCTTGTTCTCTTAGAGAACACAGAGACAAATGCAAGAATGCTAAGCACTGTGTAAAACTAGCTAACAAAAGTCATGGGAGGACTTTGCCAAGAATATAGAAAATAAATATCAAGAAGGTGGCAAAATATTCTGGAGGTTGTTGAAGAAGCTTAGGAATGGAGGAAAGAGTGCAGTAAAAGAATTTAGAGATGATAAAGGTGACATGAAAAAGAGAGAAAAAGATATCCTTGAAGTATGGAGTAATTACTTTGAAAAACTGCTAAATGAAACAAGCAGTGATGACAGCATAGTGGTAAAAAACACAGAACAGGCATGCAGTCAGGAATACATATCCATACTTGAGGTAGAAAAAGCCATCAAAGGCTTGAAATGTGGAAAGGCAGCAGGAGTAGATGATACTCCTGCTGCCTTTCCACATTTTCAACCAGATATTCTGGTCCATATATTTGACCAGAAATGCTGAAGTATGGTGGTATAAGTCTTACAGTGGCCACACTGCATAGTTCTGAAAGCCTGGACAGAGGGACGAATTCCTGATGATTGGAGTAGAGCTCTCATAGTACCAATATATAAAAAGGGAAATAAAACTGAATGTGAGAATTACAGAGGTATTTCCCTACTGAGTGTTCCTGGCAAGATCTATGCGAGTATACTTGAGAAACGGTTCAGAAGAAATGTGGAAGAAAAGCTTGGTGAAGAACAAGCTAAATTAAGGCCAAATAGAGGCTGTCAGGATCAGATCTTCACTTTACGACAAATAGTCGAGAAAGCATGGGAATATAACAAAGATATGTATTTAAGTTTTTCGATTTGGAAAAGGCATATGAGAAGGTGCCTATTCAATATGCTACAGTTATATGGTGTCAATGGGGCATTATATCAAGCAATACTTAGTCTTTATTTGAGTTGTAAATCAGCAGTTAGTAATGAAGGAAGTACAGGAAGATGGTTTAATATTAAATCTGGTGTGAGACAAGGATGTACATTATCCTCTCTGTTATTCATTATCTATATGGATCATATTATGAAGGAAACTGGTATTAAACATGATATCAAAATTTGGACATGTTAATGACAGCTCTTTGCTTTATGCGGATGATGTTATACTTCTAAATAAATCCACTACAAGTCTGCAAGATTATCTGACTAAATCGAATAACTGTTGTAATAGATATGGTATGAAGGTCAGCAATAAAAAAGACAAAGACAATGAAAATAGGCAGAATCATTGAAAATGTCAACTGTGTTGTTAATGGAGAACCTGTGGAACAAGTAAAACATTTCAGCTATTTAGGCACGATTTTTAGTGAAGATGGTGTATTAAATATAGAAATAGACTACAGAATCAGCAAAGCTAGTATGGTGGGAAGTCAATTGAATAAATTCATATGGAATAAGAGAGAAATTAGTCGGAACACTAAATTAGCTGTATACAAGACAGTGTTCAAACCAGTTTTAACTTATCGATCTGAGAGCTGGGTCAGAAGTAAAACACTTGACCAAAGACTAGAGACCGCAGATATGAGAGTCCTGAGAAAGATTAGAGGCGTGAACAGATGGCATCAATGGCAATATCATATTAAAAATGAGGATATTAGGAAAGAACTTGACATTGTCAGCATCCAGGAATGCATTAGCAGAGCTCATCTCAGGTGGTATGGTCACTTAAACAGAATGGGCGAAGAAAGATTAGCAAAACAAGTGTTTTCTCTGCCAGGTTGGCAGCAAAACAACCCAGAGGAAGACCAAGATATAGGTGGATCGATACGGTCCAAAGTGACTTAGACGATAGAAATATAAGATCTGATAATGTTGGAGTCTTGACATGTAACAGACTGATTTGGAGGAAAATTGTAGATAGGAAGTCAGTAATGATGTAATTTATTTTCATGTAGTACTATCATATCCTGTACATCCCTTGAGGGTACATGGCAGGAATTTGATGATGATGTTACTTGAAAGCTCAATTAACTCTTCTTTTTTCGATGACAAAAAGTCGTTCTCATGACTTTAAGCCTGAAGTGGATCACGAACCAACAGAAATTTTTTATAAAAGTTATTCGGAAAATATGTTTCAAAATTCTGTTTTAGAGTTTTGAGGTGGTCACAAACCCTTTCCAGAAACTCAGAATCAACAAAAATATCATTTTCCACTAAGAAAAGGTGCAAATTGTCTGTCTTTTACATAACTAATCTATAACGCCAGTTTTTTCTCAAATGTCTTTATTTTGTAGTAGGTATCAAGAACAGTTGAAGAATTTCCCTGAAGGGAGAGATTTACTTAATTTAATTTCAAAAAAATGTCTGAAAGATGGGATAGTGTTGATAACCATGCTTCATCAACAAGAAGTGATGCAAAATCAGAATTTACAAACAATAAAACTTCGTGCCTTAATTGAAATAACCTTGTTAGTACTTTTTCCCTGGATAGTCAGCGAATTTCAGAATGAAGCAAAAGTTGTATATATTCACTGCCCATTTCATTGTAAAGATGGGATAGTGTTGATAACCATGCTTCATCAACAAGAAGTGATACAAAATCAGAATTTACAAACAATAAAACTTCGTGCCTTAATTGAAATAACCTTGTTAGTACTTTTTCCCTGGATAGTCAGCGAATTTCAGAATGAAGCAAAAGTTGTATATATTCACTGCCCATTTTATTGTAGAGTACCGAAAATAACCTGTTATTTAATGGTTAAGCCTTAATAAAATTAACTGGCTTTACATCATTGTATAGCATAGTTTTAAATTCTGGTGGCATTCCTTTGGAGGCTAATGCTTCGCTATGTATAAAACAATATAGTGAATTCATATCTGGAGCTACTTCCTTGACCTTAGAAACCACCCCACTATGCCTGCCTCTAAGGGTGCGAGCTCCATTCGAACAGAAGCCCATACATTTTTCTCACTGAATCCTTTTGTGTATTATATAATTATTGAGAGTGTGAAATATTTCTTCTCCAGTTGTTCAGGATGACAAAGTTCTACAAAACAGAATATCATCATGAATGTTGTTATCATGCTAATATCTTACATAGCATATTAACTGCGCATCATTTGTAACATCAGTAGTCTCATCTATTTGTAACACATAATAACGGCTTTTCTTAACTCTTTCGATTAACTGAGATTCTACGTCACTTACCATATCATTAATTCTGGACCAACAGTGTCATTTCAAAGAGGAATGAAATCAACATCTTTTAGTAACTTGTTGACAAACATAGTTTTTACCACATCTTTTATAGCTGGTGGAAGTAAATTTTCCCTGATAAAATGAGGGTTCCCTGTTTTTCGCTATGTGCAAACTAAAGAGATAGGATGCTTCCAGTACCATGCTATTAATCGAACTCATGGCCGAAACTATATCTTTCCCATGATTTAATGTACCTAAGCATTAACTGAAAAAATTCAAATGGCTTATTTTTAGTTTCTAAATGTCGTCCGAGTTTCGCAGATTTCATGCACTCGTTCAACAACACTTCATAACACAAAACACACTGAGGTTTCTGTTCACTTTCATCTCCACACTAAGTAAACTCGAATTCCAAATATGAACTGTTATATTTCGTATTGTATTTTTTCTTTGAACTGCTTGTTTCTTCTACTTTAATAGTATGATTTACTCCCTGTTACAACACATGAATCACAATTAAGGTTAGCATCACATGTTTCATTTTCTTTTCTAAGTCCTAGTTCTAAGCCACTTTTCCATTATTAAAAAACGTTTCTAAAAGATATATAAATACTGGGGTTAACTAATGACACACTTTGTCCAAGTATCACTTAGCACTTCTGAAGATACAGGGTGTTCGGGATAAATTTGACATATTTATAATTAATTATATTTTTCCGTAAGTTACATGTATTAACACACACTTCTCTTCATTTAAAAGTTTGGACCCTTCTTCATTCATATACAAGATGTCAGAAAGGATGGATAGCTGGAACCCACCTGAATCATGGAAGAGAATAACTTGTATCATGATGATTCGTGCCCGCCATCAAAATAAGGATATTACGACTGCTGCCCAATGCTCCCTGAATACAGTAAAAACAATCAGGCATGAACTAGAGACTTGCAATGGTGACTACGAGGATGTAGCAAGAAGAAAGATCCCTAGCAGACGATCTGATTGCGTTCGTACAGCAGAATTCCTCGCAAATCTGCAGGAACAGGTGTTGAAGAACCCTGGCATTGGAATTCGGGCTTTGTTCGTGGAGTTGCTAACTGTAGTCAAGCCCTGGATAACAAGGGTAGCCAATGGTAGGCCGTATGTATGGCAGCAGGATTCGGCCCCTTGCCACACCTCTGGGAAAAGTCAAAAATGGTTGTCTGAAAATTTCTACGACTTCACCAGTCCAAATGTTTGGTCTCCAAACTCCCCAGACCTTAACCCCATGGATTATTTTGTATGGGGCGCAGTTGAAAAAGACACCAATCGCACTTCCAGTAATACAAAAGCCCAGTTAATGGATAAAATTAAAACAGTTTTTGCGGCCCTTCCCAGGGAGACTGTGGCATCAGCTTGTTCGAGGTTCCGAAGCAGAATTGAAGCTGTGATCGATGCTAATGGTGGTTATTTTGAGTAAATCTTGTTGATAGTATTGTAATTAACTCTGCCTGTAATGTTTTTTTGTCAATTCATTAAATTTAATAGATACAAAGAAGATTTTCTTTTTCCTTACGAAACTGTCAAATTTATCCCGAACACCCTGTATACTGAGCCTTGATCAAAGGAGGAAAACCTTCAATAATAAAAATCAATAAACAACAAATGATTGGTCGAAATGTGTATAACATATGGTTACTTTAAATCTGACAAAACAGCAAGGGAAGGTGGAAGCAATAAAACCATATTGTCGTTCACTTCACCCTTCTTTTATTACTCATCATTCTGCTGCTATTTGTTGGTGTTTTTAAGTATCCATTTTATTTCAATAATTTTTACTTGTTCAATTTTAATTTGTTTTGTTTGAATAATTAAAAAAAAATTATTTATTTAAGTCTACTACCCTGTCCCATCGTTGCAGACCACAGGTTGAGAAACACTGTTCTAAAGTTTTCAGAAGAGATATTTAGGATAAAATCCCTTGACCTTTCAAAACTTCAGAACTGTCATCCGAGCTAGTTTTCTGTTACCAATAAAAGTTTCGCATATACTTCACACATGAAAAAAAAGCTTAAACAAGTTCGTGTGGGGAGATAGTAACTCGCTTGCAGTGGTAAACAACATGCCCTCCCTAACAGCCACTATACTGCAGAGGCAATAAAAACAAGTACTTTTATTATGCCAGTGAATAAGGTATGAGCAGTCTGTGTAATATATTTCTCAACAAATAGTGCAATTAGAGACAACTGGGATAAAAACACACTAATTAATGAATCACATGTCCCCCTCATACAGAAACTATGCTGTATAGACTGAAACAAAACCATATGTTGCATGGGCAAACACAGTATCTAACTAAAAACTATTGTTATTAATTAGATGTGTGAGAGTTCGATTTCTCAAGGCAGCAATAAAATAAAATTCAACCAAACGTGTTAAAATTTGTACAAGTGTTAAAACTGAGTAATATATATATATATATATATATATATAATGAATGTTATGGCAGTTTCACATATGGAATTCGGTTGAAGAGAGTTAGCATTTCAACTCAATTGCCAGCTATGCTTTTATCTTTCGGTTGCGCAATCGTTTGTTAATACCGCACCAATCATATGCACGTTTTAATAACCTGCCTTTGCTGTCTGTTTCGCGTTAGGCTTAATTACCGTAAAGGGAGAAAAGACACACAAGAGAAAAATGTTCCTGGTCCGAGAATCCCTTATTATTCAGGTAATATTCACTCATTTCATGTTATCAGTCTGTGGTGTGCCAGTATCGGTAAATGGTGATATTATTTGATCCATTCTATGTTAAAAAATTTAACCCTGAGATGGATAAGTGGCTGATAAAAAATATAAAAAAATCCTGCAAACAATTAGAAGAAGCAGAAACAGACTCAAAAAAAAAAAAGGACAGTATTTCTTATTTTACCAGAACAGCCCGCATTGTCTTCAGAAACCAAACGGTAAGAGGCAAAAAACGTAATATATTCATATGATTTTTGCAATATTCACTGTGCATGTTTTGTATTGAATATAAATACAATAAATATTATAATAATACATCTCTCTATTACAATTTTTTTTTCGAGGGAGCCGTGAAATATTTTAATTTTTGCAAAGGGGGCCCTGACATCCAGAAGTTTGGGAAGCACTGCTTTAGATGATAAGGCTATAAGATCACTGGCTGACATATGTAACAAAATATATGAAACTGAACACCTACCAAAAGATTTTAAGCATTCGACGTTCCTACCAATACCTAAAAAATCGAAGACAATCAAATGTGAAGAATACAGAACAATCAGTCTGATTAGTCAGATAGCAAAAGTTATGTTATATATCATCCTAGAAAGAAATAAACATAAAATCAAAATGGAAATTAATGAAACACAATCTGGTTTCCAGGAAAATAAAGGAACTAGAGAAGGTGTTAAATTGTGAATGAAGCTATGTTATGTAATTTATTATTTTTCATTCACATTTAACATTGCTTATTAAATATTAATCATGGTTTATATAAAATTGTTTATTTTCCCTTAATTAAGAATTACTAATTAAATATTTATTCAAAACTTGACCTATTATTAGTTTATAAAATAATAATATGTTTAGAATTTTGTGTAACTAAATATATGTGGTGTAACGTAAAGTGTTAATTTATATTTAACTGTATACGTAATCAAAAAGTTAAAGAAGTAGCTTAAATATTCTGTTGTTTTATTTTGTGAAATATTTAATGTTATGTAATCACTCATGAATAATAATAGACCATACATTACATTAGCGAAATGTTTACGTGCAGTCTGTTGTCATGGAGACGCACGCGTAAACAACCACGAGTGGAGTAGAGCGTGGCGTTCGAACGTAAGGTGGGAGTGAAGGTCAGATAGAGAGATATATAGAGAAGAGTGAAGGTCATAGAGAAGGGGGATATAGAGAAGAATTATTATTAAGAAGGAGGAGAGAGTTTTGCGGAACCCAGATTATATAATCCTCAGGGCAGAGATTTATGAGTATAGTGTTCGGAAGTGAACCTATAAGTAGTGAAACATAAAGTTTAATGTTATAAGCGAAAACTGCTGTTGTTATGAAGAAAGGTTGATACCGTAATCAGATAAAAGGAAACTGGACAGTCAATGCGAAAATTCTGATTAGTTCTAGTTAATCTGGATTACGATTAAATTCTATGTTGCCCTAGGAAAAGGTTATATTGATTACTTGGAGAAAAGTGAACAGGAAAAGATATTAGTACCTAATTACTGTTGTTTGGAATAGTGAAGTGCGACTTACAGTAATACAGTTTAAACTATGGAGAATATTTGTTATGTGTGTTCCGCTAATGTTAATTAAGTTAATTCATAAGTGCTCTCTCAATAATTTGATGTATTGAAGAATTTGTCTGGTAAGAGTAGTTGTATAAGTTTCTCTATTCTAGCATTAACTGTAATATACCTCCGATGCTCAAGGTCCGGGAATATATTTACTTGGAATATAGCTTACGTAGTTTATTGCCTGCTGTGAATATAAACATTGAGCTGAAAGATTTGTGAAGACTGAATAAAATGTGAAATTGTTATATTAACTTGAGATAAGAAGATTTGTGTTTTTGAGACTGTGAATAGTATATGAAAGTTAGAACATTGAATTAGCATCAGTGACCTAAGAAGATGTGTTAAGTTAATTGTATAGTTCCATTTCAAAATAGAGTTCTTGTATTTTGTTAACCATATCATATATTAAATGTTTTATTTTGTTGATCTAGATATTGTGTTTGCCTGAATTCCTTATTATTGCACCGTTCATAAACATTCGAATCTTGCGGGAACCCCAAGTAAAAATGATAATAAATGATTCGGCCTAATGAGATGACTGTTAACTTAATTTAGAACTGATCCTACTATTTATATAGACTAATCTAAGAATAGGGTGGCGCAGTATAAATATAAATTTCCCTACTTTTGGATCGGTGATCATTTCGTAATTAGTTGTATTATTCATAAAAGTGACTTGAAACTAGATAGATTTAGAACACGACAGAAGGAGCCGTCACGACAAAGGGCTCTTCAACATTAGAACTATTACAGAAAGATATCTGGAGAAGCAGAAAGAAGTCTACTTATGTTTTATTGCCTACACAAAGGCCTTTGACAATATACCACATGAACAACTAATCAAATGCATTAGAAATTTAGGAGTAGATGGTAAAGATACCAGATTACCAATAAATCTATATTGGGAGCAAACTGCCTCAACAAAAATATCAGGAGACATCTCAGAGGAATTTCCAGTAAAGAAGGGTGTCAGACAAGGCTGTGTTCTTTCTCCTATATTTTAACCTCTATACTGAAAATATCTTCCAGCAATTAGAAGGATTTAAAGGAGTCAGCATAGGAGGCAGGAATATAAACAACTTAAGATATGCAGATGATACAGTACTGATAGCTGAAAATAAAAAAGATCTTCAAAACCTACTAGAAGAGACGTTGAAGCTAAGTGAAAATTATGGACTTAATTTCAACTTCTGCCAGGGAACCAGGGCAAACAGCAAAAAGTTGGCTACTGGAACAAATCTAAAAACCCACTTCACATCAGCATCACCAGAGTTCAAGATTGGTACTATCAACATAAGAAGCCTGAATGGCAAAGAAATGGAGCTAGCTGAGGAATTGGATAAGTACCAGATTGACATAATGGTGACTGAAACAAAAAAGGCAAAAACTGGTGAGATCTTTCTGAGTAATAAAAACAAAATGTTATATTCAGGCAATGGCAATCAAGGAAAAGGAGGAAGAGTCATAGTATTCAACACTAAATCCAAGGCTAATCTTCTGGAATGGCAGGCAGTCTCAAGTAGAGTGATATGGGCAAATATGAGAATGGGGAAGTGGACAATGAGACTTATTTATGCCTATGGTTTCCCACAGAAGATTCTCCTAAGGTAGAAGTGGAGGAATTTTTTGAGGCTTCAGAAAAAGCAACTGACACAATGAAAAGGAAAAAGTTGGTCCATGTTGGAGATCTAAATAGCAGAGTAGGAAATGATCATCAGATATACAAAAATATTTTGGGAAAATTTTAAGAAAAGAGCAAAGCTAATAATAATGGCAAATACCTGTTGGATTTCTGCTCAGGACATGGACTGGTTATTACTATAATGTTCCAACATAAAAATGTACACAAATTCACATGGAGAGAAGAGGCAAGGAATAAGAAAAGTCCTAATTATTAAAAATAAGAAAAGCAGACTAATTATTAACATGCTCATATTACTCTTAAAAAATAGTCTACCCTGATTATGATGTTAGTTGTTGCTGAATTGGGAACTGAATATACCTTACCTCAGAACATGGACTGGTTATTACTAACATAATGCTCCAACATAAAAATGTGCACAAATTCACATGGAGAGAAGAGGCAAGGAATAAAAAAAGTCTCATTGACTATATTATTATTATTGATAGTGATATTTTCTCACTGGTGCAGGACACTAGAGTGTACAGAGGATTTGAAATTGGAAATGATTACCATTTAGTCTTGAGCAAGATAAAATTAAATTTCATATTGAAAAGAAAACATGTAAGAAAGTTTTAAAGCGAATAAATGTTGAGCAGCGCTCAGATGTGAACTGTAGACTAAAATACACAAGCGTTATTCAAGAAAGTTTGAGAATAGGAATCAAACCTTGGAGATTTAGTGGCAAGCCATGAAGAAAACCCTGATTGATTCAGCCAGAGAGGCATGTGGTGAGGCTGTCTGTAAGGATAGAAAAATCAGAAATCCATGGTGGACAGAGGAAGTTAAAGAGGCAGCAAAAGAAAAGAAGAAAGCATATCAAAAGTTCCTGGCAAATAAGTCAGTTCGTACTCATAGAGAATACAGAAACATATGTAAGAAAGCTAAACAATGTGCAATATACAGAGGTATTTCTCTACTGAGTGTTCCTGGTAAGATATATGCAAGTATATTTGAGAAATGGTTGAGAAGAATTGTGGAAGAAATGCTTGGTGAAGAACAAGCTGGATTCAGGCCAAATAGAGGCAGTCATGATCACATCTTCACTTTGCGACAAATAGTCGAGAAAGCATGGGAATATAACAAAGATATGTATTTAAGTTTTGTCGATTTGGAAAAGGCATATGACAAGGTGCCAAGAGAGAAGCTATTCAATACACTACAGTTATATGGTGTCAATGGGGCATTATATCAAGCAATACTTAGTCTTTATTTGAGTTGTAAGTCAGCAGTTAGTATTGAAGGAAGTACAGGAAGATGGTTTAATGTTAAATCTGGTGTGAGACAAGGATGTACATTATCCTCTCTGTTATTCATTATCTATATGGATCACATTATGAAGGAAACTGGTATTAAACATGATATCAAAATTTGGAGATGTTAATGTGCTCTTTGCTTTATGCGGATGATGTTATACTTCTAAATAAATCCGCTACAAGTCTGCAAGATTCTCTGACTAAACTGAATAATTGTTGTAATCAACATGGTATGAAGGTCAGCAATAAAAAGACAAAGACAATGAAAATAGGCAGAATCATTGAAAATGTCAACTGTGTTGTTAATGGAGAACCTGTGGAACAAGTAAAACATTTCAGCTACTCAGGCACGATTTTTAGTGAAGATGGTAAATTAAATATAGAAATAGACAACAGAATCAGCAAAGCTGGAATGGTAGGAAGTCAATTGAATAAATTCATATGGAATGAGAGAGAAATTAGTCGGAACACTAAATTAGCTGTGTACAAGACAGTGTTCAAACCAGTTTTAACTTATGGATCTGAGAGCTGGGTCAGAAGTAAAACACTTGACCAAAGACTAGAGACGGGAGATATGAGAGTCCTGAGAAAGATTATAGGTGTGAACAGATGGCATCAATGGTAATATCATATTAAAAACGAGGATGTTAGGAAAGAACTTGACATTGTCAGCATCCAGGAATGCGTTAGCAGCTAATCTCACATGGTATGGTCACTTAAACAGAATGGGTGAAGAAAGATTAGCAAAACAAGTATTCTCTGCCAGGTTGGCAGCAAAACGACCCAGAGGAAGACCAAGATATAGGTGGATTGATAAGGTACAACGTGCTTTAGACGATAGAAATATAAGATCTGATAATGTCGGAGTCTTGACAAGTAACAGACTGATTTGGAGGAAAATTGTAGATTAAAGTTAGTAATAATGATGTAATTTTTTTCATGTAGTACTATCATATCCTGTACACCCCTTGAGGGTACATGGCAGGAATTTGATGATGATGATTATTTATTTAAAAATTTTTCGGGACTACCAATTTATTAAATGCATGCCATTAGATAGAAATATGTTGATGATACAGTACTCCTTTGTAATCACAAGGAAGAATTAAGACAAATCCTTGACAAAGTTAATGAGATCAGTAAGAAGAGATTTCAGCTCAATCTTAGCAAGACAAAGATTATAGGTTCCGAAAGGACTGGGAAGGATAGGGAGGTTCCTGGGAAACAAGTGTACCTTAATGGAGAACGAATTGAGGAATGCAGCAAGTTCGAATACCTGGAATCCATTATTAATGTGAAGAATTGCCGTTCAGAAGAAGAAGACTAGGAATAGCTAAAACAACAGTCAGAGACTCACCTAAAATCTGGCAGGATGGATCTATCTCCATAAGAACAAAGTCGAGAATTCTGGATGCAGCTGTTTTTTCAACAGCAACTTGTGGATGTGAGACTTGTAAAGAAATCTGATAGGAAAATAATGGCTACTTTTGAGATGTAGTGTAGCAGAAGGCTGTTGAGAATATCATATATCAAAAGGCAGACAAATGGATGGTGTTAAAAAGGATCAGTAGAACTTTAAGGCTCCTTAAGGATACTGACAGAAGAAAGTCGTAATACTTTGAACACACTGAGATGAAAGGAGGACTTTCAAAACAGTAAGAGAAGGTAAGGTTCCTGGAAAAAGAGGAAGGGGTAGACCATAAATGAGATGGAGAGATGGTGTGTGTCCACACAGCATCTGCTGATGTTCAATGATCGGATGGGATGGAATGGGAATATAGGTGAGAATGTGTGCTAGTACCCTTGAGACAACGTCTATTAAGATGGAAAGGCTCAAAAAATTTAAAAAAAAACTGAACATAGTTTTTCAGGTATGAAATCTGAATGTGACAGTCATCACAAGATGCAAAGGTAATTATGGGATAAATAAGATATTGTAATTTATGTAAACAAATGTCAGGAATAGGGATAAGGAAATTTTAGTATTAGTTCAATTTAGCCCAAAACTTATTAACATTAGCGGGAATTGGTTAACAGAGGATAATACAAAGACATAATGTAAGGAGAATGTATTTTCATTGAGGACAGAGAGAAAAGGACAGGGGAGGAGTATTACTGCTGACAGCAGAAGAATTGCAACTAACAACAGTAGCAATTATTCAGTAAGAGGGCAGGGTTGTGGACAAAACATGCTTTCCTTGAACAGTCTGGTGCAAAGAAGATTGATAAGACTATAGTAGTTACATTAGCTTAATAGGTTTAGGGTGAGTAATTAATGTGAGAGCTATCAAACTATGGAGACATAGAATGGAAGTAGGGTCTTGTAACCAATAAGAGTCTTATTAGTGTTCATTTTTTCAAATTATAAGTTTTAAGATATAAATACTTCATACCAGTTAGATATTGGGTCCATGTTGATAAATTTTTTTTTTTTTTTGCTTAGACTCAGTCAAGGAATCAACTATTGGCTGTTTCTTGAATGAACTCTGGAAGATTAACTACATCATTGTAGATGAAATAAATCACCTCTCATGTACTTTGTATCCATGATATTTAGATTGTACTGAAATTTTAATATGCACTTCACACCCATTGGTAATCTTGACATGTATACATGTCAAGACAGGTTGCATGTTTACACAGTGCTGTGAATACAAGACATTCCTGGGGACATTTTGTCCTCTAAATAGTAGCTCACGCTGCCTATCAGATAGTTATTTTTTTGTAATGGAAATTCCATGAAAATCAAAAATAGACCAAATACAGTTTCAATTATAGTTTATGTTTAAGGATTGAGAAAGGCAATTGAAATTCATTTTGGCAGTCATCTAATAGGAAATCACTCCCCTCCACCTCCAGAGAAACAAGCATGTTACTTGCATGTACTATGACACAAATTGAACCTAGCTCTTTCTAACCAAAGGCTTCTGTCATTATCAACTGCATTATGGAGAAGGTTCTACCCAAATTTCTATTTTATATATCATTTGCACACTGCTCGAGATTTAGTTTTTTAACCAACTACAAAAACTGTATAACCAGCAACCTGTACAAGAAACATGAAATAAAAATAATGTAATTGTAAAATATATACTATATGATGAACTATATTACTTTTTACTCTTAAAGGCACATGGCACTAAAATATTGCTTTTCAAATTAGTCAAACAATTTTCCTTTTCCTCCTAAAATGGTTGCAAAGTTATTGTTGGAAGTTTTTCGTTTTCCACTTGGTCAGAAGCCCTGGTCGGTTCTCTGCATTCCTTTAAAGGCTATGTGGAGGTCTCCTCTCAGTTATACAGCTTTGAACCTTAAGCACCCCTGACCCTTTGGTTATACTATAAATTAAAGATACCAAGAAACTATATACTTGGTTTAATCCTTTTATGCAAGTGCAAGCAAAGTTTGGGTCTGAAGTATTTTCAGGACTGGGGCAATTCGTATATAGAAGCTAATGACTTCACATCACTTACCTTAGTATCCCATAATGCAAAGCACGTAGCCTTGCAGATGTGTATAATGCATAGCATTATACACATCAGCAAGGATACATGCTTTATATATAATGCTATGCATTATACGCATCTGCAAGGTACGTGCTTTGCATTATGGGATACTAAGTGATGTGAAGTCATTTGCTTCTATATACGAATTGCCCCAGTCCTGAAAATACTTCAGGTGCAAACTTTGTTTGCTTACAATTGGATAAAGGATTAAATCAAGTACAGTCATACCCCAACTTATGTGAATCCGGAGTTACACGGTTTCATATATGTACGTATTCCTGTCCCGCTTCATGCCTCACTACTAGTTGTATCTTTCTGGCACTGGCTGCATTTGCCAGTGTCGCATATGCTGTGAACAAGCACTGATGTGTTTCGTACGGTCTCCATTCATACACGATTTTTATAGTCTGCAAACCTTGCGATTGTTTAATGTTATGTTCTTGATAAAAATTTTATCACATAAAAAATAATAAAGTCGTCCAAAAGAAGCAAGTCCGATTCTTCTACAGCTAGCAAGAAAAGAAAAACATTGACTTTGGAAACAAAAATCAACATTATTAAGGATTTTGAAGGCGGAATGAAAATTTGTGAGCTAGCAAAGAAGTTTGATCTACAGGAATCCACAGTAAGAACAATCATAAAAGAAAGATTTACAGATTTTGAAGGACATAGATTCTAACGAGGAACGAATTGTAGCCACAAGGCAAGGAATAAAAAAATCATTAGCTTGCTACGAAGAAATTTTGTGCGAAGAAAAAAAGATATTATGCCGTCACACGAATCTATTAGATTTTATGTACTCATTGACATTGAAATAACTTTCTTTTTTTTATGTACAAAAAACTACAATTATGATTATATTTCTTAAAAAATATAGGTGTTTATGTAAACCATTGGTCCCAATTAACTAATATTTTGTATGTTTGTATGCAAAATTATATCCGAGTTACACGAATTCGACTTATGCACTTTTTGTTGGTCCCACCTACCGCATAACTTCGGGGTATGACTGTATATATTTCTTGATATCTTTAATTTAAAGATTCCTATTATAACACTAATGCAAACTTCAGAAACACAACAAAAGATCATTTTTTTCAAGTTTCCACTAAAATATTTTTGGGTAGTATCTCTTGTTACTTTCAAGTTTTTGATCCTTAATCATAAAACTGTTCATAATTTCTAGACTATGCATACATATCTAATTTCTTCAGCTTAGTACCTTCATACATCTGTCCTCCCCCAATTAATATCAACCTCTCCAATCTATTGCAAGATCATTAAATATTAAAATCAAAGAATATATGAATTGCAATAGTCACCTAGATAAAATAAATTTTAATTTACCTGTTCATCATCATCAAAGTTATATCCTTTCTGTTCAGATTCATGCCAATACGAGTCATCTGCTGCCATGCTGAAATGGCATGAGCAATATGATTTAATCCATAACTATTATTTTACTCAGAACAGTTTTATACAGAAACATAAAGTTTTATAATTTTAAAACTAATGCATTTATTATCTTACCTATCACTTATCAACTAATCAACTTATCTTAAAGCAATGTATCCAACTATCAACCAATTAGTATCTCAGGAGTGGTGGTGAAGATTTTGGAAATATTGGTTTTCTAAGGGAAAGTCATGTTTTAGCAACTTGTGCACATTCTATAACAATGTTACCATTGAACTAAGGGAATGGATACACCATGATACTTTTGGATTTTGCTAAAGCTTTTGACAGAATACTGCATGGTAGACTGTTGCATAAATTGGAGAAAATGGGTTTGGGTTACAGAATATTAGCATGGATAAGATGGCTGACTAACAGATATCAAAACGTGGTATATGGGGAATGTGAGTCTGCAAGATTTAAGGTGCTTGACAGTGCTTCCCCGCCACCTCTAGCACACTTACAAGATGATTTTGTTAAATTCTGGAGTACAGTGTTTTCTGCTCCACCTCCACACTTACCTGATGATGACCAACCTATGATATTGAGGTCCATTCCTGACCTTCAAATATACCAGCATGTCACCATCAAGGAGATCAAAACAGCTCTTCCATCCAATTTCTCCACTTCCGGACCTGATGGCTTTCCTGCAGCTAGGCTTCGGAAGGTGCCGTTGAAGATTCTTCGACTTATTGGACATTCTCCTTTCCAATAAAGCACATGGTTCAAGAACTATCTTCATTCCAAAGAAAGAAACTTCAAGCCATGCATCAGACTTTATACATCTTCAGCAACATATACAGCATGATTAGAGACAGAGAGCTTTTGTCCCTTCGGACGGCTATGTCGAGAACATATATCTTCTCTTCTGATTCCTGACGCCACTTTAAGCCTCTATATATGGCATTGCTGGACCTCCAAAAGGCCTTTGATAGCATCTCCCTTCCTGCTCTCCTTCGAGCGCTGTCTATTGCTGGATGTCTAGAACCCCTCCTTTCCTATGTAATGGAGCCATACTTGGGTAGATCCATCACTATTACTACAGGGTCCCATGCGACTTCTATTCCTGCAGTGCAGGGTGTTCGGACGATCTTATTCTTGTAGCCTCTACTAAGGTAGGCTTGCAGAAACTCCTTGACCGGACAGTTGACTTTTTCTCTATTCGAGGCCTTTCTATTAATGTAGAGAAGTCCTGCTCTTTAGCTCTTGTCCCCTCTGGTCATGACAAGAAGCTTAAGGTTGAGACTATACAGTTTTCCCTGCATGGGAGGCAGTTGCATGCTTTGACCATCCTGGAAGAGTGGAGATACCTCGGTATCATGTTCACCCCAAAGGGAAGGTCTTCTGTCCTTTCTATCCTAGAAGCTGAGATGAGGAATGCTCCTCTCAAGCCCCAGCAAAGACTGTTTCTTCTTTCTCACTATCTCCTACCTTGCTTTTTACCACAAGTTGGTGCTTGGTAGGACATATATCTAAGTACTGTCCCGAATGGACAGGGCTATCCGTTCAGCTGTGAGATAATGGCTCCAGGTGCTGCCTGACACCCGTACTGCCTATTTCCACATGAGGGTGAAGGACGGTGGACTCGGGGTTCCATCACTTAGATGGCTGATCCCACGCCTGTGACTGTCCAGAATCGCGAAGTTAGAACTATCTTCTTCCCCTATCTGCAGAGAGGGTTTCTATAGCCCATTAATACAAGAAGACTTTAGGCGGGCTAAAGGCTGGTCCCATTATCAAGGTACCCTAATTGAGTCAGCACCTGCAGAACACCAGAGATGGGTATCTCTGCTGCACTGTTCTGTAGATGGTGCTCCTTTAAAAGAGTCGTATCTGGTGCCACCCTCCTCCCTGGGTTCGAGTATATTGACCTTTTCAGGATGAGGATCAATGGCCAGCCTACTTGAGCCTGCACAGCTCGATAGGGTAGTGATGACTCCAATTGTAGGGCTGGCTGCCACTACAGTGAGACATTGTCTCATATAGCCCAGTGTTGCTTCCACACCCATGTGGTCTGCGTGCAGAGGCATGACAGTGTGTCTCCATTCTGAGCAACCACTTTAAGAACAAAGGTTGGGAGACCACAGTGGAACCACGTTATACGACCTCCGAGGGTTTGCGTAAGCCAGACTTAGTGATTAAAAGAGATGATGACATTTGGGTAGTTGATGCCCAGGTGGTTGGAACAGGGCACCCATTAGCCTATAGCCATAATTATAAAGTAAACTATTATAAGAATAACCAAGATCTAGTTAGTAAGATACGGGAGGAGTATGGGTCAACTCAGAGGTTTACCAGCACCACCATCTCTTTACATGACGTATGGAGTGTGGATAGCTATAAGGACTTAAAACAGCTTGGGCTTACGCAGAAGGATATAAATGTTCTTTCCTTGAGGGCCCTACAGGACACACTGGTGGCATGGCGTGGCTACCAGAGACTGGTAATTAGAACATGCATAGGGTTAAACACTTGTAAAGGCTTAGGCCTATATCACTTCTGGACAAGATGTAAGGGTAGTACTACCCATAACCAGTACAAAGATTAATAAAAAAATAAATAAAAAATAACAAGTGCTGTACTACAAGAATCAGTGCTTGGTTCATTATTATTCAATCTGTACATTAATGATATTGGGAAGGATTTGACAAACGACATACAGCTATTTGCTGAGATGCAAAAGATAGGTAGGGTAATCAGAAATGCTGCCGATATGCAGTACTTGCAGAATGATTTGAATAGGCTGGAATTGTGGGTATGTCAAATTAATGTAAAGATATGTATGGGAAAATGGGTGTCAGTTCAATGTCACTAAATGTGAAGTCATTCACTTCGGCGTGATTAGATATCCAATGTTGTATTATATTGGTGGGATTAGGCTAAAAGAAACTAATGAAGCTAGGGATCTTGGAGTGCTAACAGATAGGAAGTTGAAGTTCAGGGACCATGTAGAAAAGATTGCAAATACAACTCAAAAGATAATTGCAATGCTGAAACGACGTTCAGATGTAAAGATAAGGATGCTATTTTGCCTCTTTACAAGGCCTTGATAAGAACTCACTTGGACTATTGTGCGCAGGTCTGTTCTCCTGGTTTCCGTTGTGATTCTGATATATTGGAGAGAGTACAAAGGAGAGTGTTAAAAATGATATCAGGATTGTGAAATACTGATTATGAAGAGAGATTGAGAATTTGTAGACTGCACACACTAGCAAACAGGAGAAAGAGGGGAGATATGATTGAGACTTACAAACTTCTGAAAGGATTATACGGTGTTTCAATTGATGGAATTTTTCAATTTATGGAGGGTGGGGAACGGACGAGAGGGCATCCTTGGAAGTTGAGAATGAAGGTTGCTAAGAAGGGGGTGAAGGAGGCTAGTTTTTCTCTCATAGGGTGGTGTGTGATTGGAATGAATTGCAACTGGATGTTTTGAGTGCAAGCAGAATGAATGAATTCAAGAATAAGTATGATAGCTGGTGTGTGTGTGTAGAATATGGCCTCCCATGATGAGTCTCTGACTCCCTGGAGGTCACTCTTAATAATAATAATAATATCAAATATAATCTGAGGTGAATTATTCAGAATCAATTTGGAAATGATATTTTCCTCTGAGGAAAGAACACACTGGAGTGTACCACATTTCATCTTGAGAAAATGTATACAACTATTATTTTCTTGATCATTTTGAATGCAGTGTTTGATGTCAATACTTGGTATTTTCAGTCAGAAATGTCATGAAACTCATTCAGTTCTTGATAATTGGAGTTATTATTTGCTATAGACAAATTACTGCATTGGTAGCACTTCAACTGGCATAATTTTCACTTGTCACATATAACTACTACATTATTATTCAAAGTAATCGTGAACACGCTATTTATAATTCCAATGTAACATGAACTTTGTGTGCGAGTTTTGTAACAGAACACAAGTACTACTGTTGTATTCTATTATAAATGCAAGAAAGGGGCTCATTCATTACAATTATTAATTGGTTAGTGAGATATAAGACAGAATGTAGAAGAGGAGGAAAACATTTAAAATGCACAGCACAGTTCACATAAGTACTTAAAGAGTTCTCATTCAAGTTCAAGTTACAAACACATGCACAACAGTTCAGCATTTTGAACCATGGGTTGGCAGTTGAAAATCTACAAATGGTGTGATTGTATTTTTGCTTTTATGGAAGTTTTTTCACTTGGCTATGTTACTAATTATATACTGGGTTTTATCCTTTATCCAAGTGTAAGCAAACAAAGTTAGTAGCCAAGTGAAAAAACTTCCATAAACTTATCTCTAATCCAGAGAATTTTAATAATAGTGTGTGATACCTTTTGGCAACTCGTATAGGTAAATATGACTTCTCCATTACTTCCACCTTAGTATCACCACCTCTGGGTCTGGCTCCCACTGATGAGACCTCAATAAAGGTCGAAACCAGAATTATACATGTCCGCAAGGAGATGTGCTTTGCATTATGGGAGATACTAAGGCAAGTGATGAGAACTTATACCACCTTTACCACGAGTTGCCCTAGTCCTGAAAGTACTTAAGGTGCAAACTTTGTTTGCTTACACTTGGATAAAGGATAAAACCCAATATATAATTATATTCTTGCTTGCATCAATACTGTGTTTGTTACCAAAAGTGCCACCTACTATTCACCTTTAAGAAAATTAAAGGTGGGTAGCTTAATTTTTTTTAGTGTTACTCACCAGTGCAGTTCTCTAATTTTGTCCCACACTCTGTCTCTTATATATATATACACACACACACACATATACAATTTATCTTCTCTCACTAACAACGAATCCTATCGAGAGTTATGTTGATAACAATATATTCCATTTCTCTTTTTAATTTGACAAACCTTCCAGTACTCAAATTTCCTGAGCTACAAGATCCTCCCTAACCAATGCTTCCCCCCCCCAACCATATTATTATTATCAAGAGAGATTCCAGAGAGTCAGGGACTCACTGAGGGAGGCTACATGCTACACACACCAGCTATCATACTTGTTCTTAAATTCATTGCTTGCTCACAAAGCATCCAATGACAATCTATTCCAATTACGCACCACTCTATGAGAGAAAAATGAAAACTCTCACCCCCTTCTTAGTGGCATTCATTCTCATCTTCCAAGGATGCCCTCATGTCCACTCCCCATCCTCCATAAAATAAAATATTCCATCAACTGAAATCCTCTATGACCCTTTCAGAAGTCTAAGTCTCAATCATATCAACTGCCTTTCTCATATTTGATAGTTTCTGCAGTCTACAAATTCTCAATCTGTCTTTATAAGCAGTATTCCACAATCCTGATATTATTTTTAAGAGACTTTCCTTTGCACTCTCTATATATATATCTCCATTTCATCAGATTCACAACAAAAACAAGGAGACCAGACCTGTGCACAATAATCCAAGTGAGGTCTTATCAAGGCTTTGTAAAGAGGCAAAATGATATCCTTATCTTTACTGTTTCAACATTGCAATCATCTTTTGAGTTGTATTTGCAATCTTTGCTCATGATCCCTGAATTTCAACATCTTATCTACTAACACTCCAAGATACTAATCATGCCAAAGTGCATGACATTGAACTGACATCCGTTATCTTATGCCCACAATTCCAGCCTATTTAAATCCCCAGTCCTGAACTATTTTCAGGACTGGGGCAATTCGTATATAGAAGCTAATGACTTCACATCACTTGCCTTAGTATCCCATAATGCAAAGCACATATCCTTATGGGTAGGTATATATATATATAGAAACTAATGACTTCACATCACTTGCTATAGTATCCCATAATGCAAAGCACATATCCTGATGGGTATGTATAATGGTATGCATTATGGGAAGGTCACTACCCAGACTAGTTTTGACCTTCATTGAAGTCTCTTCAGTGGGAGCCAGACTCAGAGGTGATACTAAGGTTGAAGTAGCGTAAAAGTCATATTTTCATATACGACTTGCCAAAAAGTGTCACATCATATTATTAAATTACTCTGGATTAGAGAAAGTTGTTGGAAGTTTTTTTCACTTGGTTATACTATAAATTAAAGATACCAATAAATTATACACTTGGTTTAATCCTTTATCCAAGTGTAAGCAAAGAAACTTTGTGCCTGAAGTATTTTCAGGACTGAGGCAACTCATATAGAATCTAATGATTTCACATTACTTGCCTTAGTATCCAATAATGCAAAGCACATATCCTTATGGATATGTATAATGCTATGCATTAAGGGAAGGGTTACTACTCAGAATCGGTTTTTACCTTTATTGAGAAATTATAAATCAATATAGGTATCAATAAAGGTTGATTACAACACCATTCAAGGAACACAGATCATCCCTGACACTTGTCCTTCCCCTTGGACATCGTGGCTCATTACAGGAACAGAAGAGCTGGACTAACCATCCAGTCCGCTAAGCTATGAGCGTACATGAGATGGAGGAGAAATCTCTAAATAAATGGCCAATCAGGTTATATTGGAATCGCCATCCAATTGTTGAAGGTGTTGTTCAAGGAGAATGACTGGGATTGGGTGGTGTATCCCGTCGAGTTTGAAGCATACTACTGCAAAGGAACGTGTCGGTACAAGAACCTGAATTACACCACCATACAAGTACTCACCAAGGAATTCTTAATCACCCAAAATTAGGATGTGTGCCAAGGCCATGCTGTGCACCAAAGAAACTGAAACCAGTGCACCTCATCTTGTCATTGTAGTCAGGGGCGGCTCATCTATAGGGGCCAGGCCCCGCCTATATTTGTATAACTAGCTCAATAATTGTAGTTTTAAAAAATATGTTTCTTGTAATTATTATTTTTTGATCTATTTCCAACAATAAAACAACATTTTATTGTTTAATAAAAAAATTACTGTAGTATTTTGTGGCAATATTGTATATTGTGACTTAGTACAGTCTCCGAGTCCAGCCACGGCTGGCCTTATTTTATACGTGTAGAACACAGGGCATGTATGACGCAAGTGCACTAGCAATCGTGTTTATTTACCGGGTGTAATGCTTATCTTGGGGCCAGTTTAGTCTGGCCCAGTCACTGCGTTTGTACATAAATAGCGGGCGATTCTTTCATTGTCTTATTATTTATTCTCATTGTTGATCTGTTTTATTGTTTTTAGTGTGCTTAATTATTGTTGTCGTTTTTTGTTATAATTTATTTTAAAGTTTAAATTTTTATTACGTCCATAAACAATACATTTTAACTACGAACAAAATCAATAGTTTATTGAAAAAATGTTTCTCGTTATTTCTTGGAATCTCGGAAGTTTCGACATTGATTTATAAAATAAATAATAACTTTTTTATTTTAACACTTGAAAAATTAAAACATTTTGCAGGGCGGCCAGCTGGAGTCAAACCAGCATCTTTGGATTTCCGGTTCACTGCTCTAGTCTATTGAGCTTTTTTTTTTTTTTTTTTTTTTTGCTCTAGTCTGTTGGGCTATGCCTGCAACTGCAAATCTTTCAAGTTTTCGTGTTATTAATATGTTGAGCCCGTATATGTTACATCTTAACAATTTTAAAAAATTAATAGCTCGATGCATCAGTGGATTCTGACTAAACATTATTGTAATAGAAATAATTATAAATCAATAAAGAACCCACTATATAAATATAAAAAAATTAAGTTGTTTTTGGCTCCTGGCCCAACCTATTTCTATTGTCATCAGCCGCCACTGATTGTAGTAATGACAAGAACCCTCTGGAACTGGTCATCACTGAGTACAAAGGAATAATTGTAAAGCAGTGTGCATGCGCATAACAATTAATTGCCGGCTTGGTTGGCTGAGTGGTTAGCATATCCACTCTCAGCCAAAAGGCTGTGGGCATGGATGTTTGTGATTGTAAAAATACTAGTGGCGGTAGATGCCGCTGGCGTAGATGATCCTAACAGCACATTTTTTCACCGCTTCTAGGACAATTACCCCTGGACAACCCCCCCCTCCCCCATGGACAATAATCCCATTTAAAAACCCTCGGACATTAACTCCCCATGCAAAACAACCCAGACAATGAACTCTTCCATTTGAAATATCGGTAGAATGAAACTAAATATGATAAAAAAAGAAATAAAAAAGTTTTAAAGTTGCAATAACAAAAAATAAATTGAATGCAGAATAACAATTTAATCTTCTTTGGGTGTTATCTTTGAACACACAATCAAAGGGGCTGATGACATTTCTAGGATCAGGTAATTTTAATAATATTTACCTGTAGTTTCTTTAATCAGAATTATATGTCAAAACAAGACTAATATTTTCTAGAATTTTAACTGCTATGACCATCATGAAGCAATTTAGGATTACGTTAAGATCATAGGATTAGGAATCTCCACCAACAAATAATTTTCAATCTGTTTCGTCTTATTACTGTAAACTTGTAAACATTATGGTTAAATATTTATATATAAACTAGGGCAGGTCTGCCCCCGCTGGAGCCTACAGTCCAGGTTCTGAGGGTCCTGAAAAATTTACACATGAACAATTCATAATCAAAAGGACTTTGGTTTGGTGCCAGAGATCCCCATCACAGAGCCACATATGGACACCCACTATCCAGCAAGCAATAAATGTGCTCGTAAGTGGAACACCATTGTTATTCCAACAGCAAGCTTTGAGTCCTTTCCCCTATACTAGGAAGGAGATTTACTTCAACATTGCTGGCCCTTGCAGATAATCAAGGATAAGCCAACAGATCCATCCAGGATTACCTAGCTTGCCCAAGCAGAGGAAAAAGTAGCACATGCATACTACCAGAAAACCCTTCCTCCTTTCCCCTTCCTTCCTTCCAGATCTCCACAAGTTGCAATGCACAGCAAGCACAGTGGCAGGATACTGGATATCAGTGATGTCATCTGGAAAAGAGGAAAGCAAAAGACTCAGGAGAAGTAGAGCAAAGAATACAAGAGGTATGAAAAAGGGGCAGCACCTCACTATGGGAGGGATCTCTTACCATAAACATGTAGCTTCTATGCTTCACATGGAAGAGACCAAAGAGTACTTGCGAAATTCCACAGAAACAATCCATGATAGTCATTTCTGATGTGGAAACAATTATCCAAAAGTTCAAGGACTTTAGATATTGAGTAAGTAGCAGAACACTAAATAAAGAGCTGTGCAGTCTCAGCTTTCATGGAAGAGTGGCTATTAATAACACAGACCACTGGTGTACAGAAAATTGTGATAACTAACACATAGTACTGAAAGTCTATGATGTGGAGTGATAAAAACATGCTGCACTTTTTTTGACTGGATGAGCAAAAGTGTTCCCCAATATATAAGCTCTCAAACAACCATAAAAGTGTTCCTCATTCATCTACCACATTGAAGTATGAATGCAATAGATGCACGGGGAACACTTTTATGGTTGAGAGCTTTATCCCAAAGTGTGAAATTTACTGATGCATGAACAGTCTAAAGCTGCTTCTTCTGGTATGGACACAGAACTTGCATCATTCACCTACCACATCGAAGTATGAATGCAATAGATGCACGGGGAAACACTTTTATGGTTGAGAGCTTTATCCCAAACTGTGAAATTTACTGGTGCATGGACAGTCCAAAGCTGTTTCTTCTGGTATGGACACAGAACTTTGTAGTGCACAAAAAGATAAATGCTGACTGATATGTAACATTTCAGGATGATGTAATTCTCCCAAAACAGACAACTCTTTCAACATGAGCATGACATACTACAGATGCTACTATGATATGTTTAAAAGACAATGTAAATGCTGTATATCAGTCAGTAGTAGTGCTGATTGCTCTGCCTATCTTTGCATAACTGGCAAACAATTAAAGATCTCTTGTTAGGTCCTTTCAGAGATCAATATACAGATTAAACAACAATGGTCTAAAGACTAATCCATGGAGCATACTTTTGTTTTCCAATTATAATGCCTTGATTCTCTATTTTGAAGCTGTGCAATTCATATGTTTAGTACTGACCAATTTGAATGAAATGCCATTGTGCATACATATGTTGTCCAGTACTGGGATGTCAGCAGGTTGGCTGAGTATTATCACTTTCTAATAAGGTCATGGGGTTTCAAATCTTGCCATGAGTATCGAAATTTTTTATGGTCTTTAGGGAGATGAATTTCATTAGCTGGTATAAGACCACCTCACTCCTTAACGCTGACCTGAAATGGCTTGAAAAAGTTCTGTTTGGGTTTTAGAGCAGGGTATCCAGACTAGGCAAAAATAAAAATAAAATAAAATAAAATAATAAAAAAAATAAAAAAATCTTTAGTGTACTCATGGTACTGATGCAATATAGGTTTACAACTATTTATTATTATTATTATTATCATATCACACCTCCAGGGAGTCCAAAGACTCATCGAGGGAGGGCATCAACTTTACAACTCTTCGTCTCACTACTCCACCAAACGCCATCTGCCACCGACTACCACCACTAGTGCTTTCACAGACAATCACAAACATCCATGCCCACGGCGGGATTTGAACCCGCAGCCTTTTGGCTGGAGAGCAGATTTGTCGATGGAGAGACAAAAAAAAAATACACGCCCACACATATCTGATAAGGAAGAAAGTAATTTAAAATACTTACTTTTTTGATTTTCCTATTCTGATATCAACCATTACTCAGCTTAAATACATCTGATATAATGAAGAAACATTTACTGGGATGTATTGAGAAAAATGAAGAAATCCAGATTAAGTTTATCCATAATATATCAGGAGCAAGCTTTATCTATAAATAAACCATTTCAAAGAATCAGTAGCTGAAAAGAAGCCTCTTTCTCTCTCACACACATACACGCAATAACTTAAAGAAGTTGTATGGGTGGCATACAAAGCGCTCAATTAATATATCACCTGCAGAAAAGAAAAAGGCTCAAAGTAAATTATAATCACTCAACTAAATTCCTAGTTGGCACTCATATAATTTTCATAACCCTGAAAAGAATTTTTTTTTTTTTTTTTTTTTTTCAGAGGGAAATTCATTCTGGAAGATCAAGTATTGTCTGATTGGGGAACAAGAGCCACTACATTTTTAGTTTTTACCATTGATTCAAGCTAATATTCATGAACATTATATATCATATTATATTACTTTCTTAACTCAGCAATCCCTTGCTGATTTGTTTGCTAATAAATTTTCATGTGCCATTTTAACAATTTCAAAAATTTGAAATTTCGTATGCTACAATAAATTAGCAATTACAAGATTTTATGTACTGTATATTTTTATCCTTTAGCTAATGTATTTTCATATAAATAAATTAGATATGCATAACTTTGTTCCACTCCATTTACGTTAAATGCTATTTGTCAATTTGAAAGCTGAGAGGGGCCAGGTAAGAATATTATTCAAAACTAAACATTCATTTAATGTTATCTGTGATAAACTAGATAAAGAAGTCAACAAGCTTCTTTCCAAGCAGCTTCTTCCCAGACAACTTCCACAGTGTGAGAAACAAATGCATTGTGCCAACCTCAATAAGATGCAAGACCTCCTTTCACTGCAATGACTGCAGCAATACTATGGAGCATACTTTCCACAAGCATATGATAGCAATCACTGGTAATTTTGGACCATTCTTCCTGGAGGCATGTAATGAGGTCCTGGACTGTTGTGGGGAGGATGTCCCTTGACCTCATCCGACATGCTAGTTCATTCAACAGATGTTCAATAGGGTTGAGATCAGGGCTTTGAGGAGGTCAGTCATGAAAGAGACAATGGTCAGTTCTGTAGAAATGCCACAAAGTAGGAAGCATTGCATTGGGCAAAATGTTTGGATACCTCTCAGAGTTCAATGTTCATGAAACCACAGAGGTTCAAGGCCAATCAGGAAAAACAGGACATACCATCACACTGCCACCTCCAAATTTCATAGTTGACGTTATGCACTCTGGTAAGAGACTTTACCAGGCATCCGTTACATCCACACTCATCCATCTGCTTGGTAGAGGGTGTAGCATGATTCATCACTCCAGCTTCGCAAGCTTCCATGTTCCACAATACATGCTCTTTGCACATTGAAGATGATGTTGCATGTTGGTTCAGGTAATGTGGGTCTTGAATATTGCGATCCCACCATATAAATCCATGTTGTGAGCCTTGGTTCTGAATGTTTTGTGTGGATTCGTGTTCTGATTTTAGCCTGGAACTCTGTATTCAATGTGTCAGCTGATGAATGGCTGTGTTTACATATTATCCTTTGTAGCACCCAATGGTCAATTAGTTGGTCAATTAGTGAATGCAGTGGATCATCCACTTCGCGTAGCACTTGCAGTTAACTCTCTGTGCTCCCATCTCTATATGGTATCATTGACTGTTGACCTGGGATGGCCCAATTCATCAACAATTCACTCAATAGATAGGCCTGCAACATGGCATCCTATCACAAGCCTTTTTCAAATTTCGTGAATTCCCTTCTTGTAGGCGTTTTACTCACACACAATTGCACTGACTTGGGAGCATTATATTCTTCCAATTTATACTAGCTACAAATGTGACTCGTTACATGGCAAAGTGTACCCTGTCCCTTGGGGGGGGGGGTCTGCTGACTTCTTGCCTTGACAGTAATATGAATACAACTAACTGCTCTATGTCAAATGCATAAATAAAACCCACAGAGTTCATAACTAAACTATTATTAATGTTAGTGTCTTTGTAAAGCCAGAATACTTAACTGAAAAAAAAAAAAATCTGCAAAGATCAATGTATATAGCACATTACATTTCTACAAATATTATAAGTTGGAAGAAATAACTGCACTCCATGTATTTATATATGTGATTAAGGAGAAAGAGAGATTACTATATCGATGCTGATTTCATTTTATTTTGCTTTATAGCTATTGCAGAAGCATCTTATATAAAAGTGACAAACAGAATATATGAAAATATTCAAATCAAAATATATTATTATTATTATTATCTGAGAATATGCAGGAATTAAAACAGAATTAACTGTCCAAATAACCAAGCCTTACTCAGTGTTGCCTATAAACCAGTTGTATTTAATTATAATTTTTAATGGGATATTTAGCCGTATAGAACACTATGTGAAAATTGATGGGATAGAGCGCAGCCTGCAAGTTTGGTAAATGATAAGAGAAGGGGTAATTGTCAGCAGATTTACATTCAAATTTTTTTGAAATATAAGTTAGAGAAAATTACTAATTATACACTAGAGATATATTTTCAAAGGATAGAACATTGGGGCATTCCCAGAAGTTGCATCGGGGAGAAATAATGGTGAGAAATGGTGAAAGAACTTGCATGAGGAATGGCAGGAATGTGGAGCACATAATATTGAGAAGAAGTAGATATTCAGATGTTAGCTACATAGATTGGTGGTTTAAGTGTTAGATAATCCAGGTGGTGGTCATGCACCAGATGAAAATTATCTACCCTCTAAAGTTGATCCATATTCAACTTGTACTGAAATTGTAATTCTTGTTAAAGACTGATAGAGAAATATTGTTTAAAGGTTAGAATAGCAAAAATCAATGAAAATAAAGGAAAGTTGGTTTTATATTTTTGCAACATGAAACAAGGTGATTTTTATCATTATACAGTAGGAGAGAAAATAATTGCATTGTGCTGTTTGGAATTATGGCTAAAGCAATTAGCACTATATCATGTTAAAGCAGCCAGTATATATCATGTCTGTTAATTGTGTGTGTTCTTCTGACCAGTTTCCTTATTATGAATGGTGAAAAACTTTAGTGTTTGGGAGAAAAAATTCCAGCAGTGCAATCAGAAAGTGTGAGTAGATTTTTCTCTTGCTAGTCACTTGCTAATAATAGTAATTGAAATACCCCCCCTCCACACACTTTGATTAACTGAAGAATTTGCTAACACCAGAAACTCTAGGAATGTTAATATAGTTTCTTTTAAAGTACATTTATCACTTCTGAGGAAGTGATAAATGTACTTTACTAAATGTACTGAATGACTTTAATAAGAAGTTAACAGGTATTTTATGAGAAGGCATCATCAGTTCTTGCAGTGAGCCCTGATTCACTGAAGATACAGGATTAATGACAATATATAAAAAGATTGCAGTCTACTCACAAAACATCTGAATCAAACGAAAAAGGTACACAACTATAAAATGCAAACAGCTCAAATAATATGTAGGGAAAAAAAGTGCACTGGATATCTCCAATTTACTCTGGTCAAGAGCAAATTTTGAAATGCAAAATATAGCTGATACAGGAGGAGAAAAAGTCATTTTGCAAAACAGTATAAATGAATTACATATATAAATCAATATCACATTACTTAGAATTATTTATGAGTCTGCTAAGGTCAAAAAATCAAGCATCAAGCACAATAAGTCGAAATCAAATGTGCTATTTCCAGAAAAAAAAATATAAATTTAAAAATAAAAAAAATTTCACCTCCTATTGAAAAGACCAACAAGATTTAGTTTGGAAGACAGAAAATGTTTCTTAAGTTATCAATGGGTCAAAGGGCTTTCCTAAGGCCATGAGTCATTTATCCAAATGTGGGAGGGATGCATAAAGAGAAGAATACCTACCTCTCTGTCAATGTAAAGCATGCATAAAGACAGATAGGACTGTAATGGACACTAATCTCTATGCAGAAAACAGAGTTTAATGATGACCTTTTATAAATAATTCCATCTCCCCATGAATTCATCAAGATTGAAATAGGAGAGAAACAATGACTGCTTCTTCCTTTAAAAGAAGCACAATGTACAGCCCCCCCCCACACACACATTTCTGATTACTGAAGAATTTTCTAACATCATAAACCTGAGGAATGTTAATATAGTTTCTTTGTACCACATTCAACTATAACACAAATCTATCAATACCGTGAAGGCACTTCCTTAATATGATAACATTATCAGAGTGATAAACAGAAAAAGGGGAAAAAATTAAAAACATGTTCATCACAATTACATTTTAATACTTTTTCTTTGTTTATAATTTTTGTTATACGTTAAAACGCATTCTTCATGATGATGAAGGATGAGACTTGGAGGTATTTTTTTCACCTCAAATTTACGTACAAATAAAAAGCAATATTTTCACAATCTGTTTATATGTAGTTTGGATACAAAATACATAACACGTGGCACACTTCATTTTCTAATTAAACAGCATTTCATAATTCACCTATCAGCATTAATTTAATATTCAAGATACTTAAATAAGACATATTTAAAAACACCACATGCAATATTGAAACCAACTAGACACCCACAAACAGATGATGTTGACAACCACCCCCCTACCGGAAATATAATTAACTAAAACAAATGCAAATTTTAAGATACACGTTCGGGTTAAAAGTATATATATATAAGAAAAATAATCCGTTAACACCTTTTATTCCCAGGGGTGGGCGAGGTCGTTTAGCTTTACCTAACTTTTGAAAACTAAGGGGACAGTTCCACTGATAACGAATCAGATAGCTCGCCCAAGACTATCAATAATTATTAACAGTCCAGTGAGGAGAGGAAGACAAGTGTAACCATCTCCTTGTCCCTAATCCCTATACAGTATGTCAATGTCTGAAATACTGTGAGTTCTACCGTCAATTTTCTTCAGTTTACATGACAAAAACCCGCTTGTCGTGTTTTTCTTGCTATGCCAAAGATTGACTAACACGAGGAAAGAAAGACTTAGAATAAGTTCATTTGGTCTACGACTTGAATCGAACTTAAAACAGTCATTCTTGGGGTGGCCAAGAGCTATGGATGCAAACGTTATTTCCCCAGAACTACAGTGACCTCAATGATATAAATTTACTTATCAAATCTAGAAGAAATTAAAATGTAATTTATGAATTACGAGTAGTAATGATAAAAACAATATCTTTTTAACCTATTGGCAAACCAGAGGTACCTAATGCTGGACCATGCCTTACTGTATGTAATATACATCTGTTATTTTAGCTGCAGACTGGTCCTCCCATTTTTTTCTTTTCTTCTTTCTTTTCCTCCTGTTCCTTCCCCCCAATGCTATTAGAGTACTCAAGGGCTAGGAGTGAATCTTTCCTATTGTGTTATTTCATTTCCTCTTATGCAGTGAGAGTATATCTCACGTAGCAGGTGAATGTCCCAACCCACCTGGCCAATGTGGGATGAATTGGGGAACCAATCTTCCCAGATATGTAGAAATCGCCTCTGCAACCATACCACTTTTTTTCGTGCAGTGACTTCACTCCAAAATGCTAATATGGTTGTGCTTTATAATACATCTCATGCTGCATTGGCTGTCGTGCAGAATAATCAGAGCCGCTTTCAGGGCTTAGGCAGAGGGTCCTCTTCGAGAAGTATATTATAGTCTCCAACAAAAGTCAGTGATATTGTGAACGAGGAACACAGAAGGTATAGAATTGATCTTATAAGGGAATTTTGCATAGGCACATGGAATGTTTGAGATCTACAGATGGGTACTCTTGAAATTGTAAAGAGAGGAAGAGGAAGAAAATTGACATCTGGGAATTACAGAGTCCAGATAGAATGGAGAAGGTCACTTCAAAAGACAGTTTAATAAGCCAGTTATTTACTCAGGTAACTCAAAGCATTGTGGGGTAGCTATGATACTGAAGACAGTTCAGGCAAGAACCCTTCTTGGTTATAATCCTGTCCTGTTATAATCCTTAATGACAGGATAATTTGTGTTAGACTTAGGCTCATCCTACCAATGTATTAATTGTAGTAGTTTATTTACTGCACACTGATAGGCCTGATGAAGAGAGCGAGCAATTCTAGAAATTATGGGATTTATTGCAAAATGGGAAAGAGTATGAGAGTTAGGCCTGAGTGTGGGATGTTTTGGCCTGGATAAAAGCAACATCCGTGGCGAAAGACTTGGAATGCGTCCATGCTGACATTAGTTATTACCAATACCTGCATCCAGAAACATCCTTGGCAGACAAACTTGGATATCTAACATTGGTTGGTCAAGGCACCAGACTGATTACATCCTGGCTCTCCAGCGGTAGAAGAAAAGTATTTTTGATGTGTATGTTTGTCCTGGAGAAGACTGTGGAACAGACCAACAGCTAGTAAGACTCAAAGTAAGAATAAGACTCTCGAAAATTTTAAGTCAGGCACATCCCACTAGACTGGATATGTAAGTAATTCCTAGTGGAAATTACTTAAATACAGAAGAAACATCAACTTTGTTGGATGCTTTTTTTGAGACCAGTTAGGAGAACTCATCAGAAATGCTTTGGGAAGGAGTTAAGGTGATAACACAGGATACAGTCAAGAAGTATCTTGGCCCAATAGGAAGACCAAGAGACCCATATATATTAGATTCAACATTAGAATGAATCGAAAGAAGGTGGTTAGAAAAATAAAGACACACAGGAGTGAAGATTATAAGAGATTACTATAGAGAAGTCAGAAGAATTGTTAAGCAGTACAAGGAAAAGTTTTATACTAATAAACGTGAAGAGATAGAGTTCCAGATGAGAAGGCACTATTATAAAAGGATAGTTCATTTAGTTAGCGACCTAAAGCACAAGTTTAAGCCTAAATTGAATGTCATCAAAGACAAGAATGGAGCACTACTAACAGTAAAATTGGAAATCAAAAACAGATGTGGCGACGGATGGGGAATGTATCCTCCACTGTCCCCTTCTCTGAATGTAAGAAGGCTCCATTCTTCCCCTCCAAGCAACAAGAGACATGCTAATTCATGCTGACATGAATTACCATGTCTCTTCTTGCATCAAATATCATGGGGCATTTCCATTGCTTCAAGGACGTGAAAAATTTTAGTTCTGGTTTATCAATATGTATGACAGAATTAATGCAGCTGATAGACCTGCGTCTTCCAGAACTTCAAACTATATGACTCATCACGTCTTGATGGGACACTTTGCGTGGCGACACCAGTCCTAAATGAAGTAGGGGAAACAACACTGGGAATATCATGCTACAGAAATTTTGCAAATTGGCATCAGAAACGTCCAGATTACCAACGTTTGGAAAATTGAAACCACTGTTCCCAGGACTACACAGTTGTGCAAGAGGGTAGTATATAACACTAAAAGATTCAATTGATTTTTGTAACATCGTCTCTTCTCCATAGAGTCGAGAAGTTAAGGCATGCAGATGAGTCTTTGACTCTGTTGTCTTGGGTGGTAACAATAATAAAAAATTAACACCATTTTGGATCACAAGTTAGCTATGCTGGCGTTTCGCTGCCTTGAAAAAACTGTCTACGCCCTTGAACATTCCCAGACTTCCCATCCCTCTTGTTATCCAAATATCATATCACCATCTCAGCTTCAATTGGAAAAAGTGGGATTGGGACAGATGGGCACAACTCAAATATACCATAAAACAGAATATGATAAAATAGTCAAGAACGTGCGTACCTCGTCAGATCCCGACTCCGAGATATATTTCTCTATCGAGACTCGTTTTGATCTTTATTGGTTGAAATAAATATGACCCTTACCATACACTTCTGAAAGGAAGTTCGCTTTGCATTAAGGAATACTAAGGCAACTGATACGAAGTCAGCCTTTATGTACAAGTAGCTCAGTCGTGAAGTATCAACGTGCAAACTTAGATATTTCACATGCTCACTAAACGTACGCTTGAGTATATAATTATAATTTCAACAAGAATATAATTTCTTGTCTGTTTTAATCTACTCCGCTTTCACTGCATACATCCATACAAACAAGGTTAGATCAACCCATCACTACGGCCTAAGTAATGCTGTACCAGGAAAGTGCACGGGCCAGACAGAGTAGGACAGATTTACTGCCCGTCATATATGATTTTATTCTTCCCGTTTTCGTAGCACTATTCAACATCTTCCTTGTCAATGGAAATGCACCAGGCGAGTTCGTCATGTCATACATATAATAGTTATACCTAAGACTAACAGGGGTTATTCCCTGATGAGCTTTAGTTATATCTATCAGTCTTTCTAATATGGATTATGTAATCCTTGCTCGTGTTATTAACCAGCTCAAATTACGAATGATATATATATATATAGGCTGTTCAATAAGTTATAAAACTATATTTATATATACATAAAACAGATTTCCTTTAATCGTCATCATTTTCATGGTCTTTTTCGAAGTAACTACCGTGAGACGCGATGCATGTCCCAACGTCGCGTCCACTTCTTAAACACATGCGAAATTCCGTATTTGAGAGTTCTTTCAAAACCGCCTCTGCAGCTTTTACACATGCTTTGTTGCTTGTGAAATGGCAGCCTCTTAGTGGTCTTGAGCTGAGGAAACAGCCAGAAATCGCTGCGAGATCAGGACTGTATGGAAGGATCTCTGTTCTTCTGCAAAACGTCCACTACACAACTAGCAATATATGTGGCCTTGCATTATCGTAGTACAATAAGCCATTCTTCAGCAATGGACGCTTCCTTTTGACGTGTTGTACCATTGTCCGTAAAACATCCGCATAATATGAGCCGTTTACAGTATTCCCGGGTTCTACAGCGTGCTGGTAAACAATGCCTTCGTAGTCAAAAAAAAACATCATGGTCATAACTTTACCAGCCGATTTTACAGTTTTTGCATTCTTGGGGTAGGCGAAGACGGATGCTTTCATTCACTTTGTTTCATTGTAGGGTCATAGTGATACTACCAAGCTTCTTCTACTGTAATGATGCGTTTTATGAAGTTGTCGCCTTCTTGTTCCAGTCTTTCTTTCCCTTCTGTGCACACATCCACTTGATGCTGCATTTGCTCCGGTGTCAAGAGTTTGGGAATCCATCGGGCGCAAACACGTTTCAGTCCCAAATGTTCAGCCATGATTGAGTGAACAATCTCCCACACACCATCAACATTTCTCCTTTCAAATTATCATGCCATAGCACTGCTGAAAGCGGACTTCTCATATAATCACTAACCTTGTAATTCCACCTTAACAGAATATTAAGCACATCTTACAATCTCCCAGGTATCACTTCCCCAAGTGGAGCGAGTGTAATTAAATTACTTATTGATATGTTCTCCGATGTTGAGCAGATTTAACACTAGAATATCCCGTCCCTTTCATGCTCTCTCAATTGTATATAAATATACAGAGTCCATTTCCTTTGAGAAGGACTTCGAATCTGATGGCAAACAGCCTTGCAAACCCAGAAAAGCTGTCTGAGCTTTTAAGTAGGATTATTAGTCAAAATTAATCCGTTTACACATAAAATGAAATATATATAGCCATGTTGGATACAGAAATGACATGTGTAAGACTTCTCTTACAAGAGTTACAGGCAGCTTAACTACTAAAATAGAATGCTTCCCAGATAGTGGAAGCAAATCACAAAGATCAGGCATTGATTTGAAGACATCAGTGTGAAGTCTATTACTATGAAGGTTCCCCTCCATGAGGTTACCATGGCATATGTTCAGAATGATTTTTCTGTCTATTTGAGTATCTGCTACAAATAGCAAAGCCCAATAAATATAAACCTGTAGCAATAGTTCTGCATTGTGCACATAATTGGAAGTAAACTTACAGGCTGACGAAAGTTCAGGTGGTAAGCCCTTATATACAACTAATTGCCTCTAGAAGTTTCAGCCATTCAAGCCTTTGTCTTATTAAAAAGAAGAGACAAGGAAAACACCATGAGGAAAGGAGATTCCAATCTGAGCGATAAATGCTGAAATAATGGACATGAGTTAAAGACTTGTCAGGAGAGGAAGTGGAGTAGGCTAGTTTAACAGAGGAGGTATAGCCTCTGGATTATTTGGCAAATAGATTCTTGGTTTTAAGAACATCGTTAAAAGGCTATTTCAGACGGCATACCTTGATACAAAAGACAAATCGCTCGGAGGGAACAGCATGTAGAGAAATTTTACCATGTCATGGTAACTAGATCGTAATTTACATGTCAAGTAAAAGGTCACTCTAATAGTTTAGATGCAACTAGAATATTAACAGTGAAAGGGATAATACTTAGAGTTTGATGTAACTAGCCTATGTTAACTTACATATGAAGTAATTTGCAATTTAACAGTAAGAAATTAGTCTTTATTAGATATTAGTATTACTACATTCAAAATATTAAAAATATCAAGGTGATGGAACGTTGGCTGCCAGATTCTGTGGAATTCCTACTGCTGGGATGAAATCTTTCACAAGTTGGTAGTTTTCTTCGTCACAGGCAGAAAATTTTCCTCCACATGCATTGGATCCGTGTTGAAGGCCATATCGGTAAACTTCGACATACCGTGCTCGTTTTGTACCTTGAGGGACATCCGTGAGAGAACTGGAAATAGAAGTGAAGTCGATAAGTTTAAAAACTAGCTATTTGATATTTTGACAATACTAAAAATCGAGTTACTGATGATTGAAGCAAGAAATCGATACAACTAATAGTCAAAAAACTTGCCTCATTATACTATTAACGTCTTGACCGAATTCCCCAAGCTGGGTAGGATTTCCTCCAACATTGCATATTAGCCTAGAGATGCAAGAGCTTTCATCCATTTCTTCAAGGAATGCAAAGAAGCTTTCTATTTCATCGTCTTCCTTATCCTGAGGTGGAGAAGCAACAGGAGGTTCAGCTGGCTTTATATTCAGCTCATTAGGATAAAATCCTGTTGGGATGTGTGCTTTAGGACTAGAGATATATTGTGGATTAAAGAACTGCTGGTCTGAACTGAACTTGGGAGCCTTTGGAGGAAAAGATGGAGCTTGTTGTATGGGTGGATATGATTTTGGCAGAGGTGGTTGCGAGAAAGTTTGCCCTATGCCGAATTGATATGCATAAGGATAGGCATATGGATATTGGAATCCATAACTTGGAAAGTGAGCAAAGGATTGGTCTTGTAGTTTTGAGGCGCCATATGAGCTTATGAATGCAGTTTTCTTCTGCTTTCCGAAGTAACCAAGGAAGAAAAGAAGTTTAGCTCCTAGTGCTAGCTTAACTCCTGCTAGTCCTAGAGCAGTTAGACCTCCAGTTATAGGTAGCGCTGCTAGGGATGCCGAAATCGCATTCAAGTAGATCGGAGTTGCTAGCTGGAAGTAGCTTGTTAAGATGCATACCGAAATTAATACTGCCAAATTCATCTGAAAAGAAAGATACATTGATAAGTTTATCAGCGACTTAAGAGATTCAGCAAGCCGTCTTCATGGTTGTGAAACTTGAGTAAAATTCACGATTTTATTTAAATAGTTTAGGATAGTAAATAAGGGAAACTAAGTGCAAACTTGTAGCTTATGGAGTTACAAATGAGGTAAACCATCGGACCGTTGTTACGATTGTTTTAATATTTAAAAGTTTAATACCATGAAAAATACTTTACTGAATTGAGTAACTTCGGAAAATCAGAGTTCAGTTAATTTTGAGAATTGAGAGATAAACAGCAAGGTCACAGAACAAGAGAGTTCTAGGATAGCGGCGACAAGTATGCTAGTAACATAATTTAAGAAACCGCGCCAGAAAGTATCTTAAGAAATGGCTTCGGCCGGTTTTTTTATGAGTATTTCTTCCGTGAAAGAGTTTCGTATAGGTTAGCCTTAACTCACATGGTTGACTTAACTCCAGAACTTTTTTTAAAGTTAATTTCATAGACACTTGCGGCATTTGTGTTGCACCGTTTTTTTTTTCTTAGCCGTTTCTTCACAGGGAAAAGCTTAGAACGCAAAAGGTAAGAATTGACTACTACGAGAATAGGAATTCGCCCAAAATAGAAGTGGTGGATTTTTTAAATGCATGTTTAAAATCCAATTTTCATAAGACATTGCAGAGGCTCGTACAGTCATTAAGTAGCATATGTGCTAACTACTAAAAATTTAAGTTTCAGCTCAATCGCTATCATTATCTGAAATGAATTTAAGTCAGACTTATCGATTATGCACAAAATACTATACTAATAGTAAAAATAAGCGCTTAAGGTACCAACAGTAAACAATTGTAATACTGGGCGATCATAACGCGCCAGTTATTTACTTAAGTTACATAAAGACAAACAACATAAATCTCATTCAAGCAATACTTCATACACAACGAAATTTACCTTGCCGCTATTTCTTTGACTCCACAGATCAGGAAGAACGAAAGCCAACGTCAGCAAACCTTTCCAACTTTCCAGTTAAATATGTTTTCAAGGTAAGCAATAGCCAATGAATGAATAGGCTTAATCATGTGATTATAGAAGTTCCCCCGCTACCAGGATAAGGTAATTTAAATTTCGGTCCATTCTTTGTAGAAGCGATCACTGAAATAAATAAAAAAATAAAAAAAAAAGTTCTGACGTATTCCAAACATGCAGAATCGGAAGAAAATTCAAGGGGTGGTTACAGGAGCTGTTCTTCATAGCCATTCATTAACATATATAACATAACATTTAATACATTTGTAAGAAAAGTTATACTTATTCTTATAGTACCGTTGTACATTAAATAAATTAATAACTATAACCCATTGTAGTTTTGTTTAAAAAAAAAAAAGATTTTCAGTACATATTTACATCTTGATATAGTGAAATAGCATTTAGCAAGGAAGGGAAATCGTATATAAATTATTATTAGCAATAGAAAAAAAGATTGAAGAACTTATAGTTCTGTAGGAAACTTATAGTTCAAGTCTGCCAAGAAAGAAAGAAACAAAAAAAGTAAAAAATTACTAACATTGGATTCAAATGACTGGAATGCAATTTAAACCAACTAATAACTATATATATATATATATATATATATATATATATAAGATTACATATTGAAAAGAAGGCCGCAATTACAGATTCAATCAATCTATTGGAAACATCAAGCGCGACTACATAAGATTCTTCAGGTCATTTCACGGTCTGTGTCCAAAAGTGGCTAAGGTTAACAAGGAAGTCTGCTATAGAATAAGAATGGTGAAATCTATATTAATAATCACTAATTAACTGTTTGGTCTCTAGGTAGTGATAGAGAAGTGAAGAACGTGGTGAGGTGTGGGAAAAATGGGACAAAAGTTTTACGGTTGGCGTTTCTTTCTCTTTTTTAGGAACAGGCTGGATCTAAATTGATTCTATGCTGTTGGATAGATGCAAGATGAGTAATAGTAGCGCACTCAGGGTTTCATCTTGGGGGGGGGGGGCGCCGAGTTGAGTAGACGATTTGAGAATACACACTACCATCGCATACGACCTATGACTGAGCATCTGTAATGATCGCTAATTCACAAGTAGTATAGAAATAGAAGACACGACACAACATAAATAAAAAATGAATTTTAATTAGGAAAAGATTTTTGGAAATTTTTCTAGTGTTTTTTTCCTTTTTCTTTGGAGGGACCAGGGTCCCTTGCCCCCCCCCCCCCCCATTTTTCTGGGCGCGCCACCGATGAGTAAGACAATTTGTGAAGCGGATATACGATAGGTGTTAATTCTGGAGCACAAGTTTTTAGTATAACTGGAGGGGATGCCATCTGTATTCGTATGCAGTCTATTAAATACTTTTGTGACTTTCTTCTGTCGAAAGATTACCGAGGTTAGTATGTTCAGATTAGACTGCAGAGCAGCAGAGGCGATTTACTTTGGTCTTCACAAGAGTTGGAGCAGAAGATTAATGCCAAGAGATCTGCTTATCTTTAGATGTTGCCATTGTCCCACCAGGATATGAAAGAGGTGGAAACATTGCAAGGCTGAATATTTGCTCAACAGCCTTGACAAGAGACCGAAAGGATCGACTGCTATTTGAGCAGGGGGCTTTGGTCCTTAGAAAGTCTGCTTTAGATTTGCTGAGAGTGAGAGGATGAAGTTTAGCTCGAGCCAATGAGTATATGCTGCTTAGTTATTTTGGACTGCTTTGGCAGATTGGTTAGAAAACACAAAGCTTAGATTAGGGTCATCGATTTTGAGTGAAATGGAGAAGTAAGGCACTCAAACCGATCAGAATAATTTCAGTTATTAGATCAGAGTAAGTGTTTGGATCAGGTGAGGAAAGCAATAATCAGACCGGAATGCTTTATTTTGCAAGTATGGCGTATTCAGCAGTTGAGTTAAAAATATATAAATTGGCATTCCGTAATTTCATTACTAATTATCAATTGTTAACGAAATTCACATTAGATAGTCGATAAAATAACAGTATGGACTATTATAGTATAACTAATTATCTTTTTGAATCGGCATATTCACCGAAGGCGTGGATCACACATCACAATAATAAAAGAACGCTCTGATTTGATATTCAGATATCCTCTCTGTCTCTCTCTCTCTCTCTCGCCAGATGCCAAACCGAACCTTTCAAAGTATTACTAATATTTTTATAATACTGAAGTATATTATTTATTTGGTCCACAAAATAAAATACAGTCATCCCTCGACTTACGTCCGTTCGAAGATACGTCCGTGATTCCATAATGGAAAAAATAACATTTTCGACTATACTTTCTAACAAGACGCAAGCGAGCGTAAACTAAAAAGGTTATTTAGCAACAATGTACCATGTAACAATACAGTGGCAACAGCGCATTTAGCGCCAACTTCCCTCGGCAGGCGGTACGTGGCTTCAACAGTTCCTCTGTTGATTTTGTGTTTGAAAAATAGGTTATTTGTATATTTATCGTTAAATATTTCGCGATATTTTGTGCAACATGGCCCGTACATGCCCAATTAAAAAAACCTAGTGAAGAATCACAGAAAATTACGACAAGGTCTTAGCGGTGATATGGAAAAGCTCCTTCCATCATGCATAGAGGAACGTGAACCAAAAGCGCATACCTCTTAGCACCATGACCATAACCGCTAAGGCACTATGTCTCTTCAACATGTTGAAGGAGACAGCAGGGCTCGATTACGACTACGAATTCAATGCTTCTTCCGGTTGGTTCATGAGATTCAAGCAGCGTTTTGCACTGCATAATGTGAAAATGTATGGTGAATCTGCAAGTTCCGATGAGAAGGCTGCCAAGGGGTTTGTGGAGAAATTGGATAAAATTATTACGGAGGAAAATTATTTGCCACAGCAAATATTTAATATGGATGAGACCTCCTTGTTTGGGGGAAAAAATGCCCGAGTGGGAAATTCATCCACAAAAAGCTAAAATCTATGCTTGGATTCAAAGCTCAAGACCGTGTTATGATTCTATTAGGATTTAATGTGACTGGATATAAACTGAAACCATTTGTGATATGGTACAGTGAGAATCCACAAGCCTTCAAAAACATTAGGAAGGATGTTATTCCAGTTCATTAGCGGGGATATAAGAACTCGTGGATGACTCAAAAATTGTATGCGGATGCCTTAATCAACTGTTATGCGAGTGAAATGGAAAGCTATTGTATAAAATAAAATGTAGAATTTAAAATTGTATTAATTCTAGATAATGCCCCAAGTCATCCGTCTTATATCGTGATCTTCACCAAGTTCAAGGTCATGTTTCTCCCTCCAAACCCTACTTCATTGATCCAACCGATAGATCAAAGAGTTCTTGTAGTGTTTTAAGGCTTATTTTCTACGGAGAACTTTTTCACAAGCCATTTCTGCTACTGAAGGAAACAACCAGACTCTCATGTAATTCTGGAAAGTATTCAATATTTATCATGGTATTAAAAATACTTCTGTGGCTTGGGACGGAGTGACCTCTCAATGTATGAGTTTCATATGGAAAAAGACATTAAAAAGATTTGTGCACGATTTTGGGAGTTTTGAAAAAGAAAAAAAAATGAAGACCTTTTAAATTGAGTGAAGAAATAGCGGGCCTAGCAAACAGTCTTACTCTCGAAGTGAATGATGGCGACATAGTTAATTTCATAGACAGTGCCCCTGAAGAGTTGACCGACAAAGAATTGGTCGAACTGGAGGAACAACCTGTTGCAGAAGAAGAAGAAGAACGAGAAAAGGAAGAGATAAAATAAACAAGGAGAGGTAGTTAAACAATTTACAGTGAAGAGTCTTGCAGAAATGTTCTCTGCAGTTAGCGATGTTCTCAAAATGGTTGAAGACACGGACCCGAGTGTTGAACATTACATATCAGTAGAAGTACAAGTACATGATGCGTTTGCTTGCTATAAAGAAATTTATGATGAAAAGAAGAAGAGGAATAAGCAAAACACATTGGCCATTTTCATCAAAAACACGAAGGTTACAGCAGAAGAGTTGCAGCCTGCTCCTTCACATAGGGAAGGTAATGAAGATGTCATTGTGGAGGATGATTTGGGTGATTATTCTTCTGTTTTATAGTGGCAGTAACACACAGTTCAGTTTTATAATAAGGTTTAAAAATTAAAATGGGAGTATACTTATTACTGTTAAGTCCCTGACCCCTATAACTCTATTTATTTAATGTATCGACTTACGTCCTGCCGGATGGAACGGAACCCCGACGTAAGTCGAGGGATGACTGTAATTCAATTAGATGAGGATTGTTGCGATTTACAAATTTTCCAATTGGTAGATCGGATGTGCATTGAGTAATATATTATGCAGTGTCCCAAATATTTTAAGAAAATGGAAATTTCTTTTTAAAAATATGTATACTAATGATGAGAAAACAGTGACAGATGAATAGTGCTCGCGTTCTTTTTTTTTATCTGACAAATATTTTATGCATGCATAGATTAACTGTTCATTCCAAGTTCCAATGTTGTTTATTATTTTTGTTTTACCGATTATGGTAAATGGCTAGTAATTTGGCTTCACATAAACTTAATTTTATATCAGCATAGTTGTCACATTTGCTATGTCTCTTAGAAGCCTATGTTTTTCTGGAAACTGAACTTCTGGAGGACCTCTGCTGCCCAATTATGAGATTCGTCAGTTCATCTTCAGATGACGAGCAGGCATAAGGATTTCTCACGTTTAACTCAAAGGCTACCATCACTATCGACTAATTTACCGAGACTATATTTATTTATTTATTTATTATTATTAATAAATGTATTGGTAATTATAAAGAATGTCTCACACTAGAGCGACATCACCGTCATTTAATTCCACGAAAGTACTTGTGATTCCTTATAGTAACTTCATAATTACAGGACTAGATATAAAATACTTATAGGTTCGATTAAAGGATCTTTTTTCTAATCTTTCCCAGCTAGTTCCAGATTAGTCACTCTTTGGTTTAAATAAATAGAGATTTTTCTCTGTGAAAAAATGTTGGTTTTACTCTGAAACTCGGAAAAATTCACACACACACACACACACACACACACACACACGCCCCCCCCCCCCGAATAAGCTATTAGTTTGGACTAAGAATTAGAGGGATTAGGAAATTCCCTTTCGTAACCTACGGTTTCCCCAAACCATGCTTGGAAATACACTCACGTGAGGGCGATAATGGCTTACTGATTTCAGAGTTAATGCTAAAAAGCATCAGTCATTGAAAAGATATGGGTTCAAATTCTGTCTGGAAAGCAAAGAATCATGACGGGATTTTCATCAGTGAGTTAACTCGTCTCATAATAAGGTAAAAGGGCAAATTTCCTCCCTTAAACTCCGTTTCCCATCCCTAAAAATAGGCAAACTGGTCAAAGGAGCGCACAGTTTACAGATATAATAAGCTGACCTCACAACCTTACCTGCTTCAGTCGCCATTTCGAACAACCACAATAATTATTAAGAAAAAAGAGTAACATCTAGTCCTTTGGGAAATTAAAGTGTTAAGAATTTGTTTACTTATTTAATCAGCTTTTCAGTCTAATATAGGGAAAAGTGGTATCAATTCCCCAACTTGTATGAAACTGGACTAACATTACCTAAGATGCAGACAACATGATATTGTGGTCAGTGAGGATTTTAATAATTATTTCGTTATATATAATAAAAGCTAAGTATTGTGGAGGATCATGTAATCAATCCCTCTAAACGAACGCTAATAGATTCAATAAGTTAAATTTCTTGATTAATATTCGTACTAAAATTAATACAAATAAATATCCCGATACTCAAATTCTGTTACTTTTAGGATTTTTTTTATATTTTTGCTAAACTTTACAGTACATGGTCAGTATGGGGATATTTCAGTCAGTCGCTTCAATTAAACGTAATTTCAAAGATCCAGTCGTGGAATCGATGCAGTTGGTATTGTATCTTGAGTGTCAGTCAAATTGAGTAGAAAAAATCATAAAAGTAACAGAATTGTGGCACAATAATATGTCTCATTTCATCTTTCATGTTAGGCTGAATGACCTGTCACGGACAACTAATTTAGCTTCTTTGAAATCAGATACTGCTAAAGGGCGATCAAATCCTTTTTGCATTGTCTATATCTCTATAAAACCTCTTTTCCAACGGCAATTCTGAAGATGAAGATGGTTGAATTGAGCATCTTTATTTTTTTCAATGCTTGTTTCGTCGTAAATATTACGTTATATTTCTCTCTGTAATATAATTGGATCCTTTTTGTTGTTGTTAGAGGTACTTGTGTAATGTCAATAAATATTTTTAACACGACCAGAAGAAACATTAAATAACACTTTATTTACAAATATATCGGCTCGAAACTCACAAACCTTCTTCAGTGTAGGAACGGTTATAAAAGGTAAAAGGCCAACAATGGATTATTTTAAAGGATATTAGCCGTGATGTACATATGATGCAGCTGCATCGAGATATTATTATAGTATGTGTGTGCGAGTATAACACTAGTGATGACTAAGGAGAATGAGGCTTTTCCATATTTTTGATAAACACATACAATCGTTACAATTTAAGTTCGAGCAGTGTATTAACCCTTTAACACTTTATTAAAATATAAATCTTCGCATTTAAAGCGAAAACGAATGCTGTGCTAGGCCTGACTTTTCAGGTTAATTATTATAAGTGTTGTATGACTGATACTCCACAATTCCTTTTATCACATATTCGACCAGTCTTTCAAAATAACCGTTCCTTTATTCGTTTTATTCTTCTTAAACAACAGATTAGAAATTCTATTGTTCCTAGGTCATGAAATAAATGTCGCTCATATTAATGTATTTCCGCTCTCCAGCCAAGAGATTTCGAATCCCGCCATATATATATATATATATATATATATATATATATTAGTTCCAATCATGCACCACACTCTGAGAGAAAAATCTAGCCCCCATACCCTTCTTGGCGGCCTTCATTCTCAGCTTCCAAGGATCAGGGGCGAATTCTCCATGGTTGCTGCACAAACTCATTGATTGAGAAAGAAGTAATATTTATTTGTTAATAAATGCATGCATTTATAAGCATTCCATTTAAACTTTTATTTCTGTAGACAGAAGACGTCTTAAGCTTGCGCAGCAATAATTGAGCTTTGCATTGTGTATCGAAGGCCGATGCTTGCTCGTCTAGTCAAAGCTACCTTGGCTTGCTCAGTTGTAGGAGCGTCCAGGTCCTTGCTGAAGCACTATGATTTCATGTGCGTGCATGGCCATTTCCACTCCCCTCACGTCGTCTCACTCTGTTGCTTAAACACAGGCCACACGCAGTCGAAGTAGCTCTAGCCAGTGAGCTTCAGCCAGCCTTTACAAGTCTGTGTGTGTTGCTTGGGAAAATTAAGTTAAAACCAACTTTTTATGACGATGTTATTGACCAGTTCATGAAGAAGAACTGTAGGGTAGAATTTGTATTCAAGTAGCTAAATTGAATAAAAAATCATTTAGTAAAATAATTGTATATGTATGATTATATGTACGAACATTTTTAAATATATAGTTTTAAATGGTCAGTAATTCATTATTCCGCTAATCAGACTTCAATCACACCTCTCGCTCCCTGAATGATAAGAGCAAGCGTGAATTTTAATACCAGCATTCGCCCCTGCCAAGCATGCCCTCTCGTTCGTTCTCCACCCTCCATAAATTGAAAAATTCCATCAACTGAAATCTTATATGATCTTTTCAGAAGTTTGTAAGTCTCAATCATATCACCAGTCTTTCTCGTTTGCTGGTGTTTGCAGCCTACAAATTCTTAATCTATCTTCATAATCAGCTTTCACAACTCTGATATCATTTTTAACACTCTCCTTTGTATTCTCTCCAATATATCAGAATCACAACGGAAACCAGACCTGTTCACAAAAGTCCAAGCGAGGTCTTATCAAGGCCTTGTAAAAAGGCAAAATAACATCCTTATCTTTACGTGTGAACGTTCGTTTCAGTATTGCAATTATCTTTTGAGTTGTATTTGCAGTCTTTGCTACATGGTTCCTGAACTTCAACTTCCTATCTATTAGCACTCCAAGATCACTAGTTTCATTAAGTTCTTCTAGCCTAATCCCACCAATATAATACGACATTGGATATATAATCATTCCAAAGTAAATGACTTTACATTAACTCACATTGAACTGACATCCATTTTCCACACCCACAATTCCAGTCTATTTAAATCATTCTGCAAGTACTACATATATATATAAGCGGCATTCCTGATTACTCCTACATATCTTTGTGTCATTAGCAAATAGCTGTATGTCGATTGTCAAATCCTTTCCAATATCATTAATGTATACATACATTGAATAATAGTAGACCAAGCACTGATCCTTGTGGAACACCACTTGTTACCTTAGACCTTGCAGACTCACATCCCCAGTATACCACTTTTTTGATATCTGTCAGTCAGCCATCCTCTTATCCATGCTAATATTCTGTAACCCAAACCCATATTTTCCAATTTATGCAACAATCTACCATACTATATTTTGTCAAAACCCTTAGCAAAATCCAAAAATATCATGGTTTATCCATTCCCCTTGTCTAGTTCAATGGTAACATTGTTATTGAGCAAGTTGCTAAAAATGACCTTCCCTTAGTAAACCCATGTTATTCATTGCAAATTAGAGATTCACTGTCAACCCCTTTCTGAATACGAGGCCTAACCCTTTTTTCCAAAATCTTCACCTATACATATGTATGACATTCTTGCTCAGTGAGTTCTGCACAACCAAATTAGCGAGTTCATGGGTTACTATCAATATTTTTCGGATATAGACTTCGCACTATAGATTTAATCAAATATTTATTACTGTTTTTTTTTTCTCCTTCTGATTTTCCTTACATAAATTTAACTGGCATGTATTTATAGCCTGAAAATTTATGCAACTCTTTAATTTTCTTTTTCTGTACTTCTATTCATTTGCTATCTTTATACCATTTACGTTTATTCACAATCTGTTTTATTTATTTTTTTACTTTTTCCTCATTAGTGCTTTTACTTCTTTTTCTATTACTGGTTGGTCAATATATATATATATATATTGATATATATTCCAAGCTATTCTTGTCATCGTCTCTTTTACTTTTATCTGGGTGTCCTTATATATTTTGTACTTATATATTAGAATTTAAGAGCCTGTGTAGCTCAGTGGATGTGGCGTTTGCACACCACCGCGCTTGGCCTCACGAAGGAAGGGTTGGTTTCGAGTCTAGTCGGCGACTAGAGGAAATTTTTCTAAGCCTTTTTTCGACCGGTTCCCGAGTTAGTCGATCTCTGGCACGGGCAAGCAGGTTTTTCCTCCCGGAAACTCGGGTTTTTCGTCCTGTAAACTCAAGAAAATCGACCGTAGAACCCACATTATTTCAGACATTAAATATATTGCGTTAGGGACCACGAGATGGCGGCACATTTGAGCAGTCTCTCTTCACTGCGTACCGCTTAATTAGTGATAGCCTTGGGCCATCTGTCTCTGATTGGGTACCAGTGGAGATTGAACTGCCCACTCAGTCTCCAAAAGTTAGATAGGGCTAAATGGCCTCGCCTACTCCCGTTTACGGGAATAAAAAGGCGTTAGCTGATTTTTTTTTTTTTATATTAGAATTTTACTTTATTATATATAATTCGATAAAATTTCAGTGTATATATATATATATAATATAATAAAGTAAAATTCAGTGTGTGTGTGTGTATATATATATATATATATATATAATATATATATATATTATCGTTCATATTTACTCGGTAGATTTATTATATATAATTCTATAAAATTTCAGTGTGTATATATATATATATATATATATATATATATATATAATATAATAAAGTAAAATTCAGTGTGTGTGTGTGTGTATTTATATAATAAAGTAAAATTCAGTGTGTGTGTGTGTGTGTGTATTTATATATATATTATCGTTCATATTTACTCGGTAGATAATATTATAAAAAATTAGTTTGAATCACCATATACCGAGAATGAAAAAGAAGAGGTTTAAGCCTTTTCCTTTTCGGTATGTATATATATAGTCATTCAAACTAATTTTTTTATATATTTATATCTGGATGTACTTATAAGTCCGCGCGGTTAGCTTAGTGGCTGTGCCCTTCGCAACCATATGCCTGGGGAAGGAGTGTTCTAGGTTCTATTCCCGTCAGTAACGTGAGGAGCTCAAGGATCTTCTTCAGCTATAGCCAAGTTAGCCGGTCTTGGGCAGTAGTGCTTTTCCTTCAGTTTAGCCGAGATTTTTTCATCTCGCAAGCAGGCAAACCGGCCCCGTGAACACACACAGATTACACTCATCAATACCTAAAATAGGAATGCAGCAAAGGAGTGGCGTGCCGGCTGCATTATTTCGCCATGACTCCTCATTAGGAGGAGACCTCACCCGTCTGAATCAAATGGCAGGGAGATATAATATATTTGCATTACTTTATACTTATCCTATTTCTTTCTATACATTCGTTTTTCTTAGTCATTTTCCAAAGGCTCCGACTATTTTTTTTATGCCTTCTAGACTCTTTTTTAATACCTTTCAATCACTGCTGTCTTCAACATTTATCCTTCTCCAGTATGTATTATCTGTTGCTGTTATACTTGAATTTAATCTTCAGTTCCTCCAAAATCTTAATTCTATTTGTTTATATTTATTTTATCTTATTTTTTAAGTAGTCTAATTTTTATTCAGTTATTGTTTATCTAGGCTTTCTCCTTGAAGGTGTCGTTTCTTATGTGGAGTTTCAGATATTCGCAAGATCTGCGACTCTGTCAGTAATGTAATAGAGCCACCCACTTTACCTCTGACAAACCACTATTCAGGAATGTCTCGTCAGAGGCAAGCAAATGAAGTTACCTTCCGCACGGGGTGGCGTACCATCAGCGAATATCCTGCTTTTTCATAGTTCCTACCAAGATTATATATTAATTCCATTATGGCGTTATACTTTTACATATTTGTCCTCTCTTTATGTAAATAATTTCTCCTACAATCGTTTTCCTGAAAAGGCCTAACTTCTTAGTCCATTAATTTTTATTTCTACGGGGGTATTTCCTCAATATGACGAATGTCTGATGGCCTCTGAAGAGATATTTTCTTCAAAAATATGAATTCCATTGGAAATGAAACCTAATTTTTCGCTTGAGTTCTCAAGAAATGATCTATAATTACAGCCTGTTCCACGGACTGTAAATTCTCAATGAGCACTTTAGCAATTTCCACTGATACCATGAAGGATCTTCCTTTTTTTTTTTTTTTTGCCAAAACGAATTTCTTAGTGTTCTGATTCCCTATGTTCATGATGATTCTCCACGTCCTTCTCATAAGTTCTCTCAGCAAAATCAGATCCTAAACAATAAACACTACGGCAGTGCTGTCTCCACCCTTTTCACCTTCTCTTCATCCCGATTGTAGATCTGGTAACTGCCACCCTACGTACTCCAGATATCTAGATATTTACATACATCGTAAATATCTAGATATTTAAAATGCAGCCAGTTGTGGAAAAAATTACCTTAGTATAGTTAATTGAATTACAGTATATATATATAAAATAACTGAAAATTTTCATTAACGAGGTAACTGATATCAGAGGCCTTTACTTTGTTTTTGATTATTATCAAAAATTTGTTTCTAAGTCAAATTACAGTACTTATAAAAACTATATGTTAAAGATACCAAGAAATTTTATACTTGGCTTTAATTCTTTTTCCAAGTAAACAAAACCAAGTTTTGCGCGTGAAATGTATTCACGTCAAACTCAGCAAGAACTGGATTCTTTCCACGTGCTAACATTAAAAGTGATCATAGTAACAATTTCGAAGGAGAACTAAGAAAAATAAGACCAAAGTTTAATCTTACGTCACTCAAATTAAATGACTAAATTTAAATATTCTTTCAAAAATCTCTGCTGGCTTGACCCTATTACGTATTCTCAATTTTCATGGACAATCAGTATGGCAACTGAAAATATACTAGGAAGGGAATGCTGTTTCAAAACAAATTAGGACTCAATTATCAGTGAAGGAGATTAAGACCAATTTGGAGGGCTCAAACACTGGAGAATACCAATTTTTCGTATTTTGGCGACATTAGATGGAGTTTTTATTGCATTGCTTCCTTTTCTATAAAACAAGCAAATTTAATTACACGCGTAATAATTCGCTATAAATTAAATCTTATATTTATTGCCAAAAGAAAGACCATAACAGCTCGATTCTAATCACTGATTATGCTTTTCAGCCTATTATATATTATATTTTTCGACAGAAGCTCCCCCTTCTGCAACTAATGCGTTCATATTGAATTACTTTCGTTTGGAATATGCTATGTAGATGCTTGACCTGCACACACACACATTATATTTTTCGACAGAAGCTCCCCTTCTGCAACAAATGCGTTCATATTGAATTACTTTCGTTTGGAATATGCTATGTAGATGCTTGACCTGCACACACACAGGTAGGTATTGCAAATGATGCGCCATATTATTACTCTTTCCCAATATTGATAGCCATTATTCGGGCCTTGGTCTGAGGAATTTCGCATTTTAGTTCACTAAATGTATCTCAAAATCGTTGGTTCAGCAAGCATTGTTTTGACTCAGTCGTCGTATGATCGTATTTGTGACCTCTAAGATGAATCTTAATGCTTGTGATTGCAATAGTTAAGTTAATTGTAAATTACCCTTAGCGATTATGGATTAAAGATAAGCATTCACAAATAAAAAACTATGTCTTCAAGCAATAACTATGAAAATTTCAGTTAATGATGAAAAATTGGATGTAGAAAGATTCAGCTATATATGGGAAGCGTACAACACAGAGATGATCGGTCGAAACATGACATGAACGTATGCATTGCTAAGGCAGCTATTGCCCTTCAGAGGTTACAGCCACTTTGGAAGGACAATAAAATCTAAATAGCTACAGTACTATCTCATATAACCTTGTTAACTTTGTCTTACTATACAGATAGATGCGAGTTTAACATTGCTAAAGCAAGATGAGAAAATATTGGCCTTTCTAGATGAAGTGCTAGAGAAAACTTAAGATATCATATATATACGGTACGATTAAATGACGAGATTAGAAGTAAAATCAACTCCATTGCTAGAAAACAAGAAAATATCATTAAAGTACGTCGGAAATAGCTCTGGTGGCTGAGCCACATAGCTAGATCAGATACCTTACTTAAATTATTACTAGAGGACTTGACGCCTGTTAAGACATCGGGGACTATCTAGAATCATCGGCATGGATATTAGAAAGTGGACTCATTCTCCACATTAAAGAGATCCCAAGACAAACATCTCGAGAAAGTATGTTAGGACTCAACTTTATAGTACCCAACGGTCTACATAGACTAAGGGTGAGGATGAATCATAATGTCGTATTTCTATAGCATAACGAGATTCTACAGGAAGCTGGAGAGCGAGTTGTTTCAGATTACATAGAAGCAACTTTGATAACGAAAAGTCACTTGTGAATTGCGATCCTCGATGAAAGAAATTACTTCCGTAGGACACTAATTTCAGCTTTAATCAAGCTGAAAGATATAAAAAAACCACATACCAGATTGAATTTGAACCCACATCTTTCCGTATATCATTAGTGGTTTGAAAAATGAATGCCGCATTCATCTCAAAATATATATAACCAGTGGTGAGCTATGGAAATTTTAAAGGGCTCGCATCGTCGAGCAACAAAAAAAAAAAAAAAACCGTTTCACACAAAAACTATTATTAATACAGCTTGTGTACAAATTCCAATCAAAAAGTATGAGAGGAGAATCAACCTCTAAAGGCCATCACTTTTAAACAAAAATTTCATGATCTAAACATGAAATATTTGCACACAGTCAACTGTGTTAATTTATCTTACATAAGAAAAACATTTTTTAACTATCAAAATATAATAAGAATATAATCTTTTATGAAACATTCGATTGGCTACTGGTTTTACCATACGATTAGTAACCAGAAAGGAGAAGGATAAAGAGCGCATGCGCTTATTTTCAAACTTGGGTCCAATTTGTAATAGAGTTGAAACAATAATTCCAACTATTCACTAGCTGCCGAATAGACTAATTTTTGTTAGGTTACCGTATGAGTTTGCCGCTTAATATGTTTCAAAAAAAAATTTTTTTTTTTTTTGGAAAAAATAAAGTAAACAAGAACAAAGGACTCGCAAATTTGAGAAAAATTTAACGAAGGTCACGCGTGAGCCCTTATAAGCTCACCACTGTATATAGCCCATAATTTACATTATTATTTTTTTTTTTTTTACAAACACTTTTCTTGATGCTATCAATAATTACTTTCGTGCTACTGGTAAGTAGTATATTTTAAATAAGTCCCATTCGTTTATGTAATGGGAAACTGTCCAACTAATTTTTGAAAGCCCAAGTCACTTTCTAATATTTTTTGAAAGATTATATTTCACGATTTATTCGGAATCCAATGATTCATACGTTAGGCATGAAATGCTTTAAGAAATCAATCTAGTAATGGAACGCTTTGTCATTTCGTAAATAACAAATCCACTATTTATTTTTCTTTCACCAAAATTCTTAAAACCTTACAAGTCCGAAGCAAACTAAAGATGCTTGCCTACTGATAAAATATATAATATAATAATAATTCCGCTTAATGTTTAATTGTTCAGAGTCGAGGTCTCAGAGCAATGGAATCTTTCTACCCACTAATCGGAGTAATTGAAATTTTCTTTTTAAGAAAACTGCAAGTTGTCAATGCAAATGAAAATATCCCGTTTTCCAAAAGGGAGAATGTGGAGTTTTTAAGCTCAGGCATTTTAGAAAAAATCAAGTGACTACCAGTTGTTACTCTTGCCAAAGCCGTGGCCATTCCCACTTATTTTAGAGACACCGAATTAAGAGTGTTGCAATCAAACTTCCACTATTTCGAGATCCTAAAGATAGTAGCATTAATAACCCAAGTTTGAGAAGTTTCCTTGTCATGCCAGAGATCGATTAACTTGGAAATGACGAAAGAAAGGTCTAGAAAAGCTCCTTTAATTAGTGCCTAGAATCAGACTTGTCATATGGTCTTGTCTGTCTAGCATTATATAGTACAAGAAATGTTGCCAATGGCCACATTTCTTGTGGCCATTGGCAACTAGCACCCACAACTCAAAATTTAATTGAATATTAAAAAAAAACTTAAGTGCATTATGCTAATGGAAAGGAGCCTGGATAGCATCATGAAAATGAAGTTTGCTTCCTTAGCGCAAGGCCTCAAGGAGAAAACTATTGCTCGTTTTATTATAGTTGTCCACTAGAACCTCCCCAGTCCCTTGAGCAATTTTCAGTTTAGTCGAGCATAGACAAGGTTTTTCTTTTCTGGAAAAAGAAAAAATCCATACTTTAACTATAGAACTTACTGTATTGAAGAACTTAGATAGAACTTACATAGTTGAAGAGCAAAGCCACAAGATGGTAGTATTCGAGTGCCATAATCCCCACGTGATATCCGAAAGATAGACAAACTGGCTGCTGCCAGTTTGTCTCCATCTTTCAAAAGCATTATAGGGAACCCCATATGCCATTCATTTGATATTTACTCCCTTTGGAAATGAGTGATTCATGTTAAAAATCAAAGTTTTTTTGGAACATATGTATTACCCTTCTTTGAAATATTTCATTAGCTAGTATATTGCAATATTTCAAAAATTTCTCTTCTCTTTGACAGAGGGACTATGAATATAATGTTTTTTGTCCATAATAAAGGACGAATTATTTAAATGGTAATTGGTTGCTAGAATACTAAATATAATATTGTCCTTTAGCTTTTAAATAAAATTTAACCACACAATCAGCCATATAAATAATGTCAAATATTTTATGCTAATATTTATGTTTCAATGATATCCAGAGATTATTTCGATTATAATTCACACATTAGATCCATGCTTAGATGCAAAGTGCCCAAATTTGTAAAAATCGTCAGTACAGTGGTTAATTCATGGCTAAGAAGATTGTAAACAGAAGTTAATTTTATTCAGCAATAGATTTAAAAGTCAGATGTTTTATTTTATCTTTTCATAAATTGTGGGACAGACAGCAACTGTACATAGGTGTACATTGATATCCTTGAGAACCACCAAATGATGAAAACTGATTTTCCAACTAATGTGGAGTCTTAAAGGCCAGTATTGTATAACACTTTGTAAATTTGATTACCAGAATTTCCTGAAAAGTGCGCTACAGAATCCCAAACATCAATTACTGCCATTTGATTTATCCAGTAAACCTATTTACAACTGAAAGTATAGTTAAAAAGGGACCGGATTCATTTTCCAACCTTTTGGGGAAAATATTGAAAAAATGAAAACTTAATTTTAAAAATTTTATTTACACGATTAAAGATTAAAATCTACTTTAGAGAATACAGTCAGGCAATTCAGTTGTTGCTTGGGGCATCACTGCGTGCTGATATCTCGCTGGAAACTGTACTTTTACCGATATTGTTGAAGATTAAGTTGAACACTGCTGCTGAGCTTTTGACTTGCTCATAGAAACGATCATCACACATAAGATATGCTTCTTGGCAAGCATGAATTCCATTCTCATGTCCAAACTTGAGTGCAACTTGATAACGATAAGCTTTGCTGTCTACAGGAAGATCTTCAAGAGCACTAGAAGTAAAGTGAAAAACGTTTACCGACTGTTCTAGCATAATCAAAAATAAATTGGGATAAATCAAAAATTTCAAATTTCCAAAAATCGTAAGTTAAACAAAATCGTTAATACGAATACATAATTTCATATGAAATTTAGTTTTATACAAACTGCTAAACCTATTCAGAACATGAAATTTATTGTTTCAGAATCTTATTTTTTCGTATATAGAATAGTTTAATTTAGAACTTTCTTCAGTCACCAGGTAGGTAACACCACTTTATATATTCAAGTAGTTGACAATTATCAATTAAGCAAAATTATCACCATGCTCAAAATCTGTTTACTTGAAGTTGATAGTAGGTAATCTACGTTTCGCTTTGCTTATTTCAAGATATAGTTTAAAGGCTTGTTTCGGCATCCAAGTGACTATTTTCATTCTATTTCCAGGTCTTGTCTTTTTTTTTTGGTAGCATTCCCTTCTCCATTCTTCGGATGTATTGTTTCCAATTAGTTTGGTGGTCTTATTTATTACTTGCATTTGTAATTACTTCCTGACTATCATTTCGCATTCTATCCATTCTTTAAATTAAATGCTCTAAAATTTCATCTCAGCTGCTTGTATTCTACTTTCATCTTTTTCCTCTATCCAACTTTCTGACCCATGTAGTATTGTTGGTACTGCTCTGACTTTATAAAATTTTAATTTTGTTTCTTTCCTTGTTCATCTTATACTACTGCAGATTTCTTGAAAACAAATGTTGCTTACTGTCTAATATCATTATCTGTTATTCACATCCTGGAAGAAATAGTCTTCACCGCATGTCGTTACCCTCGTAGTTAACCATGAGTCACATCATAGTCAACCTCCTGACGGCACATGAATGGGATGGGATTCACATCCTAAACATCGAGGATGTTTATTCTAGATTTTAGTTTTCAATTACTATTTTAGTTGTATGGGATATTTACCCCAGAATACCATAGTATTACTTTAATGAGATTCGTAAATTTTATTCACTAGTTAATTGCTATAGACGAAAGGATCTCTGCAGACAGTCCTATGATTTTTTGTATAATTACTTGAAAAAAGTATTGTGTATACTGTTGTATGATGTTTATTCGTGGGTTTACTATAGATTTCCCTTTCATCTTTTTACATGTATTAAAGAAGGTAGGACAAAGGCTACACCCAATTTGAATTCCCTAATTAGATCTTATTTCTTCTGCTATGTATTCATTTGATTTATGATTGCAGTTCTACTGTTATATAGGCTCTTACTTGCATCTAATGTTCATAATCTATGAATGCCAGGTGAATCTAAATTAAATTAGTCTTTTTCATGAGTAGTTTTAGTGTAAAATACATCAATACTACCCTTCCTAAATCCAGCCTCTAATAAACAATCAAATAAACTATCGACAATAGTGGTGTTATTTAAAATTATTTAAAATTGAAAACAGCATACAAATTATACAATTTGTATGCTGTTTTTAATAAGCTAATACCTCTAATTTTCATATAAACCTGTATTTCCCTTCTTAAAAACTGATATTTTATCATTTTTCCATTCTTAGGGTATATTGCAGGTAATCCAACAACTATTTAACACGTTGAAGAATCTTAGGAGAGGTAATTCCACCTGTTCTTGCTACTTTTCTATTTTTTGTTGTTGATAAAGCCTCTTTCCAATTCTATCATCTCTAATAAGTAGACTGACCATACGTACCGTTTTGAAAGGGACAGTACCGTTTTTTCATATTTCCCTGCCATACCGTTGTTTTAATAAAAATGTCAGTTTTGTCCCGTTTTCAATAAAAACAATAAATATAAATTAATATTGGTAAATCATAATTATTCATAACCTCATGAAATTTATAATTGTGAGGCAGGATACATGTAATAAAGAAAACATTCCTGTATCTGACTGATGGGTAAAGATTTTTTTCTGAAATGAGCGAAATACGCCTAGACTTTCAAGACTCTTGTAATATTGTAGTTTATTCTTTGTCTTCCAGGAAGTATAACCTGTTGAGAGAATAGTTTGTTATGAACAGTATGTGGTCAAAGGAGAAATCTAGATTAAGTGTTGAGACAATGAGAGCTATGTTAGTTGCAAGACAAAATTGTGTGATGGAGTGCGAGAAGTTTTATAACGTGTTGAAAGACCGAAATTTGCTCCGTAAGATCACTTCAAAGAAATATTTATGGTACGATTGTGGTGAGATACAGTCTCCCTTTACATCTACCTAAATTTTTGTATGGGTTTTGTCACTGAAGAATAATGGTAAGCTCAATATATTTATGTAATAAAACTTTTCATGAACTAAAAAAAAACTTTTCATGAATACAGAATATTTCATAACCCCTGTCCCGATTTTGCCAACCCAATGTCCCGTTTTTGTCTCAAGGTTATTATTATTTCTTTATTTACTATTTACTATTTCTTCGTTAGTATGGGATGGATTATACCCTAGATGTTTGTAATGTTGCATCCATTCTTTTGAGATTCCTAAAATTTCTGGTACATCTTTTTCTGATTTATAAGCGATGTTTAGTGGCCATGTAGATCATTTTCAATATTACTAATAAATATCTCAAGAATCTTGGGAGAGCTCTTCTTTCACAATGTTCTTTACAATATTTCTATCTATAAGCTTCTAGTTATTATGGCATTTGTTTGTTTGATGTGTAGCGCTTGTAAAACCTTTCTCCTCCCTTATATAGGTGTTATTTCATCATTCCAAATTTTCACTTCCCCTTTTGGTCTTTTTGTCCCAAAAACCTATGTTTTATTAATTTCCTTACATTTATCTATTCTTATCTATTCTTCATTTGTCAAATGAACAGGAATTTCAGATGAGTACTGAGTCCACTGGTTTTGATATAGATTCCTAATACAATCTTCCTTGAGTAGGAAAGTTTAGTAGTTTTACGTTTTTCTTTAGATTGTGGTTTTTGTGATTTCCAATGTCGCTGTATTGCTACTTTTGAGGCTACTAGGTAAAGATCGGAATATATATCATTGCCTCTACAAACTTGTCTCATACTTGTAAAGCTAGCCGTTTATAATTTTCACAGTCTTAATGATTGTAGTCCTCTCATCGCTAATATAGCAAACAAAAGGAAGCCAATAATGAAGATTCTGTTAGAAGACCATGAGCAGAGATTAAGAGAATTTTTATAACAAACAAATGAATAATGACCCTTCAGGAATTTTAGAAATTTGGAGATGAAAATTGTTGGACTTCTATGGCATTTGATCGGATACTACATGAGTAGTGTAGTATCTTATCGAATGAAAGGCTGTTGCATAGATTGCAAGATTTGATTGGCATATTGCAGGTGACTGAAGGAAGTGGTATATAGTTTATCAATGGTATATGGGGGTTAGTGCAAATTTGCAGAATTTAAGGTGATTAGTGGCTTCTAAAGGATCATTCCTATTATTGTTCACTCTATTCATTAATAGATGTTCGGAATGACTTAATAGAAGATGTTCAATTGTTTGTTGATGTAGAGATAGGTAGGAAAATCAGTACGAGGATGGAATCGTGGGCAATAATGTATCGGTTTAATATTAGCAAAGTCAAGTTGTGCACTTCGAAGTGATGAAGTTTCCAACGGAATGATATAGTAAAATCATGCTTGGAGAACCTAATGAGACTAGATATTTCGGGTGTGGAGGAGAGAAAGTTGACGTTCAAAATGTTATAGCAAAAATTTAAAATACAACTAAGGATAATTGAGATACTGAAAGGAACATGGACGTATGTCTAATCAACCTACTTCCCAGGATGTTAAGTCCTTTAAGTAGCACTACCACAGTTGGTGTAAAAGATAAGATCTTAATTTCATTTCATTTTCTTCTTACAAATTGGATATTTTGGGGACTTCGTATATTTTTGAATATAGCTGTTAAATTCAATAAGTGGCCTTCTTGATGGATTTTATTATATTAAAGAGCAATGAATGTTTAATAAACTGAAGTTATGAAAAACGTCAAGTAAATGAATGTTTTGGTATCCGTTTGGTTAACTTATGAAAAAAACTTGCTCTAACAGGAATGCATGATTGAAATTATGGAAAATAAAAGATTAGAAACTCAGAAAATGGCGATGATATCAACGAAATCAAAATTTGGTATAGCGTAATCTTTGGTGCAAGTGCACATGAATATTTTACTATTTAGACTATGAAGTTTGAAATTCAGCAGTACTGTTCGGTGAAATATGAAGCTGAAAAAATAATGATTGAAAATGGCAATATTTAAAAAGGGATGAATAATCTAAATTCCGTTGAAGGTAAAAAAAAAAAATAGAATAGTGATGAAATATGTATACAAGTACTCCAAAAAAAAAAATTAAACAGAACGGAAGTTATGTTTGCAAGTATGGCAAGACAAAAAATAAGTCATGCCAAAATGGCAATACTTTACCATTTTATCAAGACTATAAAAATGTTTTGCAAGTTAATGCACGGGTACCTCCATAAAGACTCATCTGGGAGACCTACACCATTAACCATTATCTATCGTACCTCTCCTTGAAATCATTAACATAAAGCACTCGCAACCCATAGCATTCATCCTTTAATCATTTAAATTAAATGTTTCTAATCATTCCCTTTTTCGCTTATCAATGAATTTTTGCTGCCCATAAAACCTCTCAATCTATCCTCATAGGAAACAACCTTCCAGACCACTCAAGCTCTCATTCGCCTATGGATCCTTTCTACCACTTCTTCGTTCCCAAGAAGCCCAGGTGACAAGACTTGAGCACGGTAATCCAGATGTAGTATCAAGGCTTTATAAATAGGAATGGTAACTCCCTTATCTCCGCTTGTTAGTGTGTTCAATAACCAAATAATCCTGTAAGCTAACTTGGTTACTTTAGCAATATGCCCTCTAAACTTGAACTATCGGTTACTACCCTCAAATCTGACTAATTTTCTGGAGTACACCTATATACGAGTTGCCCTGTCGTGAAGTTATTTCCCCAAAACTAGGCTTGTATTTGGATAAATGATTAAACCAAGAATATAATTTCTTGGCATTTTTAATTTATGCATTTCGCGTTAACATTCTTATATAGTGATTTCCTTTTATTGCAATAATTGATATTAGTAGTTTTTAAGCTGACGGTAGTAAATTAAATGGCTTATAGTGTATAAGACATTTATTAATGGATTATGTTTGCTGCAGTCGTATCATACGAACTTTGTTGGGTGCTGCCCACAACAATAAAAAAAAGTTCAAGAACATACATAACATCGTACTTGAGTTTTGTTTGCAATACACATTTTCGCAATCAATTTGTTTTATTTTTATATTTTTATTTCAGTCGGATTTATGAGTGGGAGATTGACAAATTCTGCATCGAGAATCTGTACCAGGAGTAACTCGGTTATTACATAAGCCTGATAAGCTGAAATATCTTGAATTTGCTATTTATGCATCTCGAAAGGAGATTTTCATATGTATATTTGTCCTATGTTGAAAGAGGAAAGTCTGAGAATGACGTAAAGTTTATTATAATTACCCGTAACGAACATTTTCAAGGTGGCTCTCGGAAAGTACAAGACTTTATGCCCAGTTTAAGATAGGTTCTGGTTTGGCATAAGGTTTGTGAATGTTAGGTGATCTCACTTAAGTTAAAATTTAAGTCAGTGGATAGCTTATTCGTGTCATTTAAGGTTTTTGTAAATCGGATCACTTCGGACCACTTACGGGGAAATATCGAAAAAAGAACTCTACAAAAGACAAGATGCCTGCCGTACTTAAATCACGAACGATTATCAATTCAGTTGTGATATCACAAATGTTTTTATGACACGTAGTTTGTGAAATTTGTGTACGTTTTTAAATAATCTAATTGTTATATTGTATATGCTTCATTAAAATTAATGGAGTAATACCAAAGGATTTCAAAGATACTGTTTCAATTATTAATGATAGGGGACAGCTAACATACAATTCTGAAAAAAAAAAGTTATTTTCTTGATGAAGGATAAAGTGCTCATCTCCAGAACCCACTACAAAAGTTTCTAGTAAATCACTTTAGCGGACACTTGAATACCGTAACAATGAGTTTAAAGAAGCTCAAAATTTGATAGTCTCTCCTCCCCCCCCCCCCATTTTCTTTTCTTAGCATTAACCTTCAAATTCGGGGATGCCTAATACGATAAAAGAAATCCAAAGAGTTTAGATTTTAAAGACTTACCACTGCTGTCAGTAAAAAAAAAAACATACCCATTTGATAGGAATAGTCCTAAGTTGGTCACAGTAAAGCATGCTGAAGGGGTGTTCTATTGCTTTAGAATTAGAAGCAGGAGCGACTCGAAACTTTTCGTACTGCTATTATCAGCACAATTGGTATTAATAGATAATTTCAAGGAGTGTTTGTGTGAAATTTATGAAGAGAATGAAGTTACCCTATTCGAGTGTTTGCACGATTTTATTTTTTGAATGAAATACCACACTACATAATTATGATGCACACGTTAAGTTTATAGTAATTGCTAAAATGTTTGATCTTGGGTGGTTCTGAAGAACCATTTCTCAGACTTACTTTCAGAACCTTGCAAAACAAATAGATTTGACAGGCCATTTTTAACTGGCTAATACAAAATGACCAAAGCAAATATTGAAACCAATAGACATCTAGATTAAATTCTAAATTTTAATTCCATAAGCCGAAAAGAATTGCTACAAAGCTAACATATTTCCTTCGTAGATGATCTTGGTTGAACAAATGGTGTGCCGAATCTGGAGATTAGGATTTTTCACCGAAATTTTTTGGCACAAAAATTTACATTAACTGTATAGAAATAATCTAAAAGCATAATAATACAAAACGAATGACGTTGGAGCTTTACTGCGTAAACATCCGAAGTCAGTAAAACTGAACTGATAATTTAAGCATGAAGTATAGAATTGAGTAATTTACAGACAACCGCATATTATATAAAATGCTCACGTTTTGGTTTCTCATTGCCGACTAGTGGTACCGGTTTGCTATTTCATGATGTGCGAGCATAACTGTACGACCAAGGCGGTATTTGTGTATGACATCTTGTCCGGTGCTAGCACTGAGAAAAAATGTTTTATGATGGTAATATTTAACCTGTTCTGGAGCATTTTGCCTTTCTCAGAAAACTCGAGTTAATTTCTTGACATAACTTTTTGCCAATTATCTCAATATTACACTGATATGCTGAGTTGCGTTCTTTGAATGTAAAGTCCTGCACAAATATTTCTTGATAGCGAAGAAATACTGCGCAAATACCCAAACTGCAGGATGTTATCGAACTCTTGCTTGACAATGGACAGCAGATACTCTGAAAACAACTTATTTCTTCGATTGACTTTTCCTATTAACGGGCAGTTTTTAATTAAATGTATTAGATTACCATTTTTGTTCAACATTAATTCTCGAAGATGTGATTTTGCTAACAATGAAAAGAAATTTAAGTTCCTATTCTGCAAAATCATTATCGAAAACCTGACGAACCGATATATTTTTAAGGATTCCAAATTTCAAAAATATTCGAAGTAGAGGAATAATGGGAAGATGGATAGAAGAGTTTATTGTGAAATCATGTTGCTTATACTTAAAGGTTAGAATTTCATTGATTCAAAGGGGAAGTCGACATCGACGCTCAGCTCTTGCTATCGATGTAAAATTTCCAGGTCAGACAGTCACATGAACAAACATTGGAACTAAAGTTAATTTGGGCAATTATATGGTGCAATATTTCATCCCAAGAAGAAAGCTAAAAATACTTTTAGCTGACATCATGCATAGATGATCTGCTAAAATTTGAGTGAAATTTTAAAATGGTAAAAAATTTTTGAGAAAGAGAATGAAGTGACAAGGTACGTTTTATACTCCACGACTTCTGGCAAAGGGAAATCCCCCCCCCCCCCCTTCCACAAGATCGTCAGGGCAACTCTTGTAAATACTGTGTTACGGAAAAAGAAGAATGACCGTGTTTTAGGTAGCTTCTCCTTGTCACTTTATCAACTGGAACTTTTGGAATAGCTTCCCCCAAATAAGAGAGTATGCATCTTTACATGAATTGATTTTTATCATTATTTCACGCATTGGCTGATTGAGTTGTTAGCATATCTGCTAATCACTTTGCGTAGCTCCAACCTATAGGCTGCAGGTTCGAATCGCCCACTCGGCACAAATATTTGCGATTGTCTTTAGGGGAAGATGAATTTCATCGCTTGGTGTAGACCACTTACCTGAAGCGATTTGAAAAAAATAAGTTCTATGTTTGGTAACAGGATTTCTGGACTATTTAAAGACAAAAATCAAAAATAGTAGAAATAATTAGTTTGTCTACGGTATACCATGTATTATTGGTCTACAACTTTTCGTGGGTGAAGCAACATGAAATAATTCATGTAATGAAAAAAAAAATCTTACCTAATGATTTCCTCAATATTCCGTATTTGTCCTTTAAGGAGTTCTGAGTTACCTCCAATTTCGCAGACCAGTCTGCCTATACAGGAATGAAGGTCCAATTCTGACAAGAGACTGAAGAAATACTCAATATCTTCATTTCCATCATAAGCTTCCAGAGGTGGAAAGCTATTTGTATCAATCTGATAACCTTTGAAGTCTACATAATTAGGACCTCCAATACCTTTTGATGAATTGGTTTTACCATTATCACTAATTAGATTTTGCGTATTTCTTAGCTCAGCCAAGAAATTGAGCAAATTCACACCAATCGCCATCTTAAGCGCGAAGAGGCCAGCCCCTTTGAGTACGGTTTTTAGAGAGAGACCAGCCACGGATCCTCCAATGGATTTCAGGACAGAAGATGACACGTAGCGGTTAAGACTCCAAAGAACTCCCAGCATAAAGAATAAAGCCATACTGAAAGAAAAGTTAATTTTAGTTGAAAATACATAACAATAAAATAGACCCCCACCCCCAAGTTTCTACAACATTCACGTATCCCATCACAGTTAACGTACAAAGAAATTATACTACCAGACAGCGAGTTATTTGTTACTTCAGCAAAAACTGTACGATTTTAAATCTTTTACTGTTTGGGTTGTGATACTCGATACATCTAAAACATTGCTGCGAATATTTTAAGGGAAAGCTTTTCCTAGTAAACACTAACAATCTACAGGTTTACGAACCTTCCAGCCGGAATTTTAACCAAGTCTCGTACTGCGATATAACCGACTGTATTACATAATTCAGGTATCTTATAGATTATCAAATAACAATAACGCGATTGTTGACATGTCTAGTCGTTCAAAAAACGAAGAGCACCAAAAGGGGGAAAAAAACTTACTTAAAACTCTAAGGGCTTTTTATTATCTGACCTACACACGTTGATACGTTTACATGTTTTGTTTTATGATAGGCGTTGGAATCTAATGTGCATGCGCTAAAAGACTTATCGGTGATTGGATGTTCTGACATGCTAGTAGCTATTTAAGACTCCTTTTGAAAAGAACAGATGTGCTGTGTTGTTAGAAGTGAAGAAGTTTTTCCCCCAACGGTTCGTCTATCAGGTAAGCTTTTTCCTTTGCAAGCGCTTAACCTTTTGATTTTTTTTTATTTCGTGTTTCTTTGTTAATAATTTACTGACTTGCTGGCTCTAGTTGAGACGCTTTTTTCCCCACTATAGTGGGATTATTAGCCTTTCAAGCTCAGTTATTAACCTACTAACACTCTAAGTCGGTTGACTTAGTCTTTTCTTTTTCTTATAACGCAAAGTAAATGAGTAAATTCAAGTTCCCCCCCCCTCCAGGACCAGAACACTTGGTATTGAAGTGCCTGGTTTGGAGGAGCCTAGAGGTCTTAACAAAGATCTAAGAGACCATAGGAATGCAGAACACTACTCCTTCACCCCACATGGAGGAGGGAAATACCTCGTAGTAGTTAAAGACGTTGCTTCGAGAGACAAGCGTTTGGAGGGTTTCTCTGTACAAGGGAATCGCCCTACCAGTCATGGTAGGGAGCCAAGTGAGGAGGTTCAGAATACAGATTCTCTATGGAGGGTGAAAGTAAAGGATCTCATCATTAGCCTACTGAAAAAGAGCGGGGGGTCAGTGCCCCAGAAGAGAAAGGGAGGGGAGTGACAGAGGTTGAGGTGGGGAAGTGAGGGGGTGGGAGACGAATGGGAAGGGCCGGTGGAGAGTAGGGAAAAGGAAAGCTACAACCGAGCAAGCATTGGCCTTCGATACACAACTCAAAGCTCAATTCTTAACGCGCAAGCTCAAGACATCTGTCTACAAAATAAGTCTAAATGCATGCATTTATTAAATTACTCCTTTCTCAATTAATGAGCTTGCATAGCAACCATGGAGATTGTACCCCTGATGGCACACAGCATGAACCTGACTTGTCCAATTGGTGAACTTATTTCGTGGATAGTTCTGATCTACAAGAAAAACCACGTTTTTGAATCTTTTTCAAACGGGGAAGTCACTTCAACAGGTAAGAAGAATTAAACCAAAGGAGATGAATTTCACTCACAGAAGGCTGAAATATACTGGATCAATCTTACAGTATTTTCGACAAATAATACGCTACGTCAAACTCGATGTGCAAGATCGAAGGCGGAAGTCGATTTATTTACGTACTACCGCCATGAGTCCTCAATAATCCACGAAGTTTGTCAAACATGCTAGCCTGTGACAAGTAGGCAAATATTACTGCGGATCTAAATGAAGACTCGCTAAGCAACTAATTCTGGAACTTCAGTGTGAGCTGAAGATGTCAAGGAGGAACTATAATTCCCGATTTATTCTAAGGAATGGTTTACTTAACTGAAGTACCAAGGAATGCACAACTGCACGTTCCCATTCCTCTTAATTAAACTTGCTCCATATCTCAGTAACGATCGAAACGAGTACTACCGGCATTTTCCAAGCAAAATGCGGCTGATGTACTTCCAAATCAATTCGAAAACTAAGCCAGGGTGACTTACAATCTCGAGCATATTTTTCAAAATGTATACTTTGAAAGGCAAACAAAATAAAATTCTTTTCCATATCATGGAAACATTGAATCCAAGTGGACCACGGTACCTGGGGGGGGAAATGGCTTTAAAGTAATGTCTTTCATGTGCTAATAAAATTACTTCGACAGCAACCATCTACTTAAAAAAAAAAATAGATCCGTGCTGTGCCTAGACATATCTAAAACAAGCGCATTCCATGCAGTTCAATGTTTTTCTCTGAACATTGAAGTAGCCTTCAATTTAGCTGCTCACCGGAATTAAACCTCCGTCCATGCAGTAGGTGCCCTGAGGTCAGCTTAGCTGAAAAAACTAAGTCACTTAAAGCAATCAACCAAGTTTTATCTTTTTGCTTACTATTACTGCGCTTTCATGAACCGTTATTCTATAGCGGTTCACTACCGAGTATTAATTTGGCTAACTTAACAGCCTTTAAACAATTAAGGAAAGGTATTCAGACTTTCTATTTAGCCTAATCCTGAATAACCTATGGCATTCTTTCTTCACAGGTTAATCAAGCATAAATGGCTGCAATGAACATACTCTTACTCTCGCTTGTACTACTCTTCACTGAAAGCCAAGGCTTTCAAGCTGCACGTGAATACTTGTTTGGAACGGACGAGAACGAAGATGCTCCTACTGCCGAATTTCCGAACTTTGGCTATCCCTACGGCTACAATCCCTACGTATTCTATCAGCCAGCACCAGCTGCATATCTTCCTTACGCTTTCTACCCTCCTGCCGATCTTCAACAGATTGAAGAAGCTCAAATGGTAACATCTCCTCCAGAATACGATAGAGCTCCAGTCTACTCATACACTCCTATACCTGAGCCTGCAGAAGACATCGAAACTGTCGGTAGTTCAAAGGATGAAATGGAAAGCTTCTTTTCTCTATTATCTGATACAGACGAATCTCAATGCATATCTCGTTTAGTGTGCGAAGTAGGCAGCAAACCACTGAATCTTGGCGAACTTGGTGCAACCCTCAATGACATCATTGGGTAAGAATTTAAACTTTCTATACATCAATCTGAACTTAATAAGAAATATAAAAATCTTTTTGACATTGTGAATCAAAAATTGTAGCTAAACAATTTTTCTTTCCATTCCAGCTCTCTTCAAGAAGTCCCTCAAGAAAGCAAAGCTTCTTACTACAAAAACATCCTAGAATTCGGAAGAATAAATGGAGATGAAGCCTGCACAAAGAAATACGGTACTTGCAACGAAGAATCCTACAAGCTCCTGAAGTCTTCCACACCAACAGGCTCCCTACCTGAACATAAACCACAAGAATCTTAATAACCCTGCTTTTTATGTTTAACTGAAATTTGTATTAACTCTTACTAATAAATATCTTGGCATAGCCTTTATTTTTTTCAATTTCAAATAAAAATACAGAAAGGGACAACTTCTGAATTATGGACGACTTCATTCCCAAAGCAATTGCCTTTCACGCTGATACTTTCACACGCAAATTAGCAAGTAAAACTCTGCTAGTTGAAAAGCAAATATTCATTTAATACGGTACAAATAAAGCACCAGTAACTTCATAATCATATGCCTGGCTATTTTAATTGTGTAAAATACAATAAGCAGTAACACTTATGCAATTAAAGCATTATATACTCCTAAATATTTTCAGGAAAACGCATAGCTGTAATTGTAGAAACTGAACTTGGTCGAATTGACTTTAAATACAGACTAGCCCCCCCTCTTCACCAGTAAGAAGGCATAGGAGCATCGGCTTCTAAACTATCGAAAAATAGTGTCCGGAATCTATTCAAATCGACCTAATTTAGTGAAATGTCAGAATAGCAAAGGAACGACACTAAGATTAAATCAATTCAGTTTCTATAATAATAGCTATGTATTTTCCTGAAAATATTTAGGAGTATACAATGCTTTAACTAGTAAAAATTTTACATTTTATCGTATTTTACGGAAGCATTTTACACTATTAAAATGGCCAGGCATGATTAGTAAGTTACGGATGCTTCAAATATTAAATGAATATTTGCTTGGTCTGCCCAACTAACGGAGTTTGCTTATTTGTGTGTGTCAAGGTGAAGTTAAAGCGATTGCCTTTGGGAATGAAGAGTCAATTTGCTATACACACAAGCAAGACTGCTGCTGAAATAGAAACGGAATCATTAAACCTCTCGTGAATCCACGAACGATTACGAACCTATAGTGTCAGGAAAACATTGGTGTAGTGTAGAGATCATGTAGCCAGTAAGTGGGATAGCGGCCACATTTCAAGCTGAATGCCCTATTTAGCCAAAGAGTGGTGAATCAATGCACTATATTTACTAAATCACTTCTATTATTCAGTCCAGAAATGACCACTTTCAGTTCTGCTGCTTTGTCGAAAGGAACGAGGTTTCCAGCAGTAGCTATCATTTTTTTTAAGGCAAAAGTATTTTCATTATATACAAGCACGTAGTTACTATTCGGCTGCATATGATGTGAGCGAAAGATAAAGCAAATTGGTGACTTAGCAAGTAATGTTCATCCCTTAAAATCTACACAGTTCGTAGTAACTAACTTAACTTCACATTTCCCAAATGAAAGTGTGAGCAAAATTATTGCTCAACACATTCATGGAACGCTTGTAAATAGTGATTTTGAAATCTTTCAAAAAATTTCTTTCACATATATTTATTTTCGCGCCCTTGTTCCTTCCAACATACTATATATATTTTAATGAGCTATTGAAGACATTCGTGTGTGTATATATATTTCTACCGAAGCTGTCAAAATAGATCAACAATTACAGAAACTAGTATTCCGCTATCTGCGAACTGATAGCGGGTTCATCATTGGAAGCTATGCGGAGGTCTGGTTTTTGATCACCTCTATTCTCCCCAGTGGAATTTTCACAGAAGTATTTGTTAGGAGCACTTAATGTAGATTTGGTAACATTCAGTACAGTATGTAATCCTATTGGCATTATATACAGGGTGTTCGGGATAAATTTGACATATTTATTGACATATTTATAATTAATTATATTTTTCCGTAAGTTACATGTATTAACACACACTTCTCTTCATTTAAAAGTTTGGACCCTTCTTCATTCATATACAAGATGTCAGAAAGGATGGATAGCTGGAACCCACCTGAATCATGGAAGAGAATAACTTGTATCATGATGATTCGTGCCCGCCATCAAAATAAGGATATTACGACTGCTGCCCAATGCTCCCTGAATACGGTAAAAACAATCAGGCATGAACTAGAGACTTGCAATGGTGACTACGAGGATGTAGCAAGAAGAAAGATCCCTAGCAGACGATCTGATTGCGTTCGTACAGCAGAATTCCTCGCAAATCTGCAGGAACAGGTGTTGAAGAACCCTGGCATTGGAATTCGGGCTTTGTTCGTGGAGTTGCTAACTGTAGTCAAGCCCTGGATAACAAGGGTAGCCAATGGTAGGCCGTATGTATGGCAGCAGGATTCGGCCCCTTGCCACACCTCTGGGAAAAGTCAAAAATGGTTGTCTGAAAATTTCTACGACTTCACCAGTCCAAATGTTTGGCCTCCAAACTCCCCAGACCTTAACCCCATGGATTATTTTGTATGGGGCGCAGTTGAAAAAGACACCAATCGCACTTCCAGTAATACAAAAGCCCAGTTAATGGATAAAATTAAAACAGTTTTTGCGGCCCTTCCCAGGGAGACTGTAGCATCAGCTTGTTCGAGGTTCCGAAGCAGAATTGAAGCTGTGATCGATGCTAATGGTGGTTATTTTGAGTAAATCTTGTTGATAGTATTGTAATTAACTCTGCCTGTAATGTTTTTTTGTCAATTCATTAAATTTAATAGATACAAAGAAGATTTTCTTTTTCCTTACGAAACTGTCAAATTTATCCCGAACACCCTGTATATATATATAAACGGTGAAAAGCGTTTGGTTTATATATGTATCTCACAATGTGGCAACGAAAGCTACGAGTCATTTGTTAAATGCATGTTCTGTTTTGTAAGGGGGGGAAGGACAATCCGCCACCGTATGAGACATACGGTGGTGGATTGTCCTCAACAGAAACATTCGTATAAAGAATCTAGATGAATTGAAACTCGAGTAATTTTATAAGTAAGGCTGTTGAATTACCGCTCTATAACGTTACTCATCTAGAATGCACTTAAGGTGTATCCATGAATAGCTCATCAGACTTCTCTATTCTGTTCATTACAAAAAGTGATGAGCATTATGAGAATGACTTCACGTTGTCTAAAATCTGTATAACTCACGAAATAATTTGCTTAAATGAACTATAGGTTATAAAACATCTTTATTACCAGACAAACTCGTGTTTGTCTGGTAATAAAGAACGTTAGTTGGCTGTTCAGTCATGTTCGTCTCCACACCCACTAATGAAGTTTTTTTTTTTTTTTTTTTTTTGCTACTATACTATACTATATATATTCAAAAGTGGTTTGGTGTTCTCAAAGTGAAGTTCTTTATGCATCTCCCCCCCCCCCCTTCCTAAATAAAGTTTACAACAAATTCTGCCTGTTCGATTTATTTGGTGAAAACGAGGTGGAATTACACCCGAAACTGCGGGCAGCATGTACGTCGGTTATCTTATCTGCCATCTGTGACTGGCTGTTTTTCTCGTGGCCTATTTGTGAGAAATGTTTCAAAAATGGGTTTGATGTTTTCTGCTCTTATCTTATATAACAGTTATTTATCCGTAGCGATCAGTAATTACAGGGTTATCTCCATACGTTATCTACGATGGCAGTATTTCCGAGAAATAAAACATTTTCCGAGAAGTGTTAACAGATTTCGAATATATATATATATATATATATATATATATATGTGTGTGTGTGTGCAAATTCAGAAAGAAATACTAAGATCGGTTTCATTTTCGATATGCATAACATGACGTTCTGTTCATTACAACAGAGTATTCAGCTGAGAGAGACCGAGATTTTCTGAATATGTAAATATTAAAAATTTGAAACTCTATAATTTCCTTATTAGTTACTATTATTTTTGCTCGGTCTAATTAAACATTCACTAATCCCACCATAAGAGGTAGCGAAGGAAAAGACCAGCGACAATTCCTTTTTTAAACTGTCTTTTATTAAATAATTAGCAAAGAATGACGAAGAATATGTTTTTTTCCTTTTATTATTGGCTTGAGATTTATAGTGCATTGATTATATTTTCATGTGCTACTTTGCAATGCATCGCACCAAATGGAAGACTACAAAGCACTCTTGGTCTAGTGAGGTATTCTCTTTCAAAGCATTTTATTTAATTATTTGTTATGTGCATCCAACCCGCGAATCTGGAGGCCAAACACAAATTTTCAAGTAGCTTCAATCCATTCAGAACAGTTTTAAGTGAGTTTGGTAAAATATTTAGTACTTGTTCGTTTAGGTTTATCCCTCCATCTATGAATGTCACTCCAATACTGTGATTGGACTGATTTTATTGAAATTCGGTATATTTGGGATGCTTATGAAAATGTCTTTGTCGAGTCTTCCGAATTTTCGTTTTATTCGGACTGTTTGTAGGGCCATAATTTCGCAGAACGCTTCGACATTCTATAAACAATTTCTCTCTACACGGATTTAAATTAAAAGCTGATATTTACGATATACACTAAACTTTATTCACTCAAGTCAGTTTTTGTTTTCAATCGGTTCAGTTTTATTGACACAATAGAATATTATGAAATTTAGTACTGATCATGTCGAATACATTTTGTCAAATCAGTTTTGGTTCCATCGCTAGCGACTTGTTTGTTTGGAATTAGTTGAAGCAATTAAAAATATGGGACAGTATATATTGAATCTCTGGCGTTTCCGGAAGGGACAACTACCACGTCTATATGACAGAATTCGAACGTAGGTCTTTCCAACCAAACAGCGCCGTCTTTTCAGCAACTGGAAAAAGTATAAAACATTCAAATTTTATCACATTCCTCATCAAACTTAAAACATCATTACGAACCAGTTTGCCAAATTTTGCAATGGTTATTTAAAACAAGATTTAGATGATTCGACAAAGTTCACTAAAGATCCCTAATTTCATATTAAATTTAAATGAAATCATTTTACATACAGCGGAGGAACTGTATGCACATGTATACTCTAGAACAGACAGACAAAACGAATCGTATAGGTGGGTGCTATGCATTTTGCGAAAGTTGAGTGAAACACTGAAACATAAATTTAATTAAGCAGGAACATAATGACGAGCCAAGAGGCTATTTTTCCGGCGACATAAGTTAAGTTTAAGGGAGATAGTAAATCCCTTAAACTTAGCTTATGTCCCCGGAAAAATAGCCTCTTGGCTCGTTATTGTAGTAATAATAATATATGAGCACACCAGTTTGGCAATTCGTTAGTAGGGGGTATATGTAAGTTCGGTTCACTGATATTCCAGGTCTACCTACTCACTGATGAGACCTCAAAAAGGATCGAAACCGGTCTGGGTAGTGACCTCTCCTCATAATGTAAAACAGTAATACATCTCCTAGGAGCTGTGTTTTACATTATGAGAAAATATTAAGGATAGTGACGGATCTTTCTCCACCTTTGCTCCGACTTGCCCTAGTGTTGTACTACCTAAGTAATTACTTACGCTTGGAGTCGCCGATAGTTCTTCGGCATGAAACTCTTGGATTTCGATCCGAGTTTCGTACCCGGCTGTAGAATAATACGGGATTTACTATCTCCCTTAAACTTAAGCAGGAACATTTCTGTTTGATACAGCATCAAAGTTCGAAAAAAATTAAATTAAAAAGCGTAACCTTACTGATAATACTCATATAATAGATTTTTTTATGTCACTCTCGTCCACGAACGTGGAGTAGACTTATAATACATTAATATTGTGGAGGGGCTAAGAATTTCTGAAAAATTATATTATTCATTTTTTTTTTTACATACTGGAAACCCTGCTCTAGAGACCAAACATGGAACTTTTCCAAGCCACTTTAAGCCTCCAAATAAGCAGGGCGATCGATGGTCATACGTTTGGTGATGAAATTCCTCTTCCACCCAAACACAATCAAAAATATCCATACTCGGCTGCGGGTTCAAATTCCTCCTGGATTTGAACTATACGTTAACTGCTCGGTGAAAACGGTGAGTCATAATAGTTTCGTATACAATAGTGTACGAAACTATTGTATACATGGTGATGCACAAAGTGGCGTTTCACGTTGAATGGCCTCCATATTTTCATTATTTAGTGCTGTGATAATACACACATAATATATAATAATCATAATAACAATATATATATATATATATATTTATATATATATATATATATTATTTTTATTATTATTATTATTATTATATTTTTCCGAGTAGTTAAGAAATTTCAACTTTTTGCCAGATACAAACCTATGAACCAAACAGCCTACATTTACCATCTCCTAAAAATGGGTTACCCAACCATCCTGGATTTTTCGGGACAATTTCGGATTCAAATATACTCTGCCGCATCAGTAATTGTCCCAGCGAAAACGTCTCGGATTTTGAAAATAGTCCCATTTTTAAGATGCTGGTTACTTTTTTTTTTATTTCGCGTGAAAATTGCAACACTATTCGGAACGATGCAAAGTTGCTTACATAAAAGTAGCTCCACAAATTTGAACGGCTCTTCAAAATGAGTGCTGAGGTTCTTTTTTTTTTTTTTTCACATAGTCCCAATCATAACCTCAATGATGGACTATCGATGCCCAAAATTTGAAAAATTGTTATTAGCAACTATATTTAATGGATTTTTTTTTGAATAATCCTAATTGTTCATGACCCACTTAGTCTTTGTCGAGTTCTTTCAAGGAGGAGTTATTCTTTCTTTAAAAAAAAAATGTTAGGACCGGTATACAAATTCTTTATGTCCTAGCAACTAGTTTTAGCACTTTTCACGAAACTCACAAGAAAGGAACGTTTTTAATGATTAGTTTTTATAAGTAATGTGTAAATATGAATATTAAACGAATGCTATAATCTTATTTTAGCACCGCTGATTTTAGGTGCCTTTAGCAAAATGCTTAAGCAGTTTTAGTTGCAACAATCGAATTTCAATGAAATTCGGCACTAAGCCTTTCAAACAGTGAGATATTTGATTTAAGATGAACGTCATTTATTTTAAATATTTCGCGAAATGAGTGTGTGGAATTATACCAAACCATTTTGTCTCAAGGTTGTGTATATGATATTATTATGCTTACCATTTAGATCATTCTACGATAATGCTATTACACTGGAGGCATTCCTGGGATGTTATTGTACGATGAAGGCCGATTTTGAACCATAATCCTAGGCAATCCAGAAATATGCTAGTTTCTTATTCCATTTGTTTGCTTAAGGGGGAAAAAAATCCACAGTTTTCCAAAATAACTTGAAAAATAAGATAAGTTGGCAGAACAATATACTTATCTTCACTTTTAACTCATCTCATTTGGCCCATAACAATGCTTACCATTAACCGGAACTTTTTTTTTTTTTTTTTTTGAAATGCAAATATGTTTATTGTTTTATTCCTTCCATTACTCCCTGTGACATTCTTGGACTTACATCGTTCTTCATGTTGATCAAAACGGTCGTCACGTGATGGATTTGATTTTTCATTGGCTCTTGATTTATTATGAAAGTTTATAAACTTCGGGTCGAGGGTAATGTTAGAAAAGTTGTAATCTTGTTGATTTAGAAGGAAGTTTTTGAACGCTAGAAAATAAAAGCAGGTATGTAGAAGCTTCGTTTAATATAATATGTTAGCAGGATTAAAAGTTTAGGTGTTATAATATGTTGTACTATTATAGGGTAACACAAAGGATGATTATTGCGACGTGATGTAGTTCAGATCTTGAGTAGCTTTTCGTTAGGCTTGGCAAATGGGGGGAGGTCTACACTGTAAGCGCGCACACACACTGTTTTTCTGTTCTACAATGAACAAATAAGAATGATATTGTAAAAAAAATTGGGAGAACTAAATACAGTATGGGATCTTCTGAGAAAGGCCCTTTTAAATGATAATGTAAAATAAAAATAAAAAAAAAACGTGTATTCTTTTGATATTTTCTGATAATCGAAGTAAGAATTAAACACTAAAGGAAATACAGCTAAGTGACTTTCTTTCCAAAAAAAATTCAAGAAAAAGAGGTCAATGTAGACAAAGGCAACGGAAGCCCACTACGGACATAGTCGTTGAATCGACTCTTACACCGTAGCGGTCTCTGCACAGCTGCTATACGATGTTAGTCAGGTAATCAAAACAAAACTGCGTTGAACAAGAATATAGGATTGTGTTGCTTTCAGTAACATCAGGAAGAATAAAACTCGCGTTTTTATGGGAGGAAGGTATTGAATCAGCGGTTGCGGAAATAGTATTTAAAGCTAAAAATATGAAGACGATTCCAAGCTCGAAACGTTTTGGAATTATTCGGGGGAGTTTAGATTTTTTATTCTAAAAAAAAAAAAAACAGGTAAGCAAAAATCCGAGAACTCCTAGTGTGAAACCTCTAATCATGCAGGACTGAGTTAGCTTTAGGGCTCAACGTAGACATGAAATAACTAAACCTGACTGATTGTAATAAATGTAATGTGCAAGGATGGAAAACCTAAGCAACTTAAACTTCTTCCTGTATCATGCAAAAAATACCACGTCATGAAGTTCACGAAAATTTATCTTCGGAAATTGGTTGTCTATTCCTATCCCCCCCCCTTGACTAGAGACTGCACGTAAATGTGCTTAACTTCCTAAATTTTTTTTTCTCTATTAGAGCTGTTGTCCTGGGAGCATTACATACGAATAGTCTCATTTCCCCCCTCCCCCTGCAATAGAGCTTTTTTTCCACTTGGCTCTTGCACAGAACCACGAAAGAAAGGACAACGGCTTCCTTAGAAAAGGATTTTGGGATTCTTCGGAAGAATCCCACTTAATTGAGCTCTGGATTTTCTGCCATATCGAAGACTTCTTTGAGGTTTCCTCAGTAGACGCTGAAGATAATTAAAAAAAAAAAAATTTCATTTCTAACCTTCCCTACTTAAAATATTTTGGTATTTTACTTATAATTACGATCTTAAACTAATGTAGGTCGTAAAACGATCTAATCTCTGAACTATCTTTGAAATTAAATGCTTTGAGAAACTCAGTCGCCTTACTGTTTTGCTTTTGTAGAATTTCTTGTGGAATGCAGCGATACAATAAAACTTGTCAAATCCTTAATATTAGAATCTCCCACACATTTTTGAGAAATCCCTTTTCCTGAATAGGTCAATCTATAGACGTAGATGCGATTATTGGATTTCTCACCCTTCAGAGACAATCACGCTTCTCAAATAGGTGAGAAATTAACTCTGGTCTTTTTGTTTTCTGGATAACGTTAAGTTGCAATGGATATGCCGGTATATACAGCTAAATTCAAAGCTTTTAGTCTTTGGAAGACTAAACTCTTAATTCAACTAATCGATCCAACTTGAAGATACTAGTGTTGCGGTTGCCTCGGTTCACTTTCCTGTTTGAATCAAAATACATTCACAGTCTCATTGATTATCGATCCCGACTTAAGAAATCGGAACAATGTACGTCAGTAATTAAGTGTTTCGGTTCAAAATTTTTAGGAGGGTTGAAACTCCATGTGTAGCCATACGGTAGTAAAAGAATCGCTTTCTAAGTGAAACTTATTTGCAATTCAGTTATACTTCTATCGCTATAATTCCATCCGTTTAAATTCATGGTGACTGGTCTACATTTGAGAGGTAGATAAGTGAGGTAATCTGTTGTTTTAATGGGTATATTACAGTTTCGGACAAGAGCTGCTAAAGTTACAGCTTCTGACGAAATTACCACGATTTGGATATTAACTTGCCGTTTGGCACTCATTCTAGATTTCCGTGATTGTCCCCGATTATCTAACAACGGTTTTTGTCTTGAAATGGGCATTAAATGTTCACTCCATTTCTATTGGGGGTTCGCAAATTTTAATAGAGTTCACTTCTAGTGCTTGACTTATTCCTATGCTTTCTTGTTCCAAAATGTAGCCTGTTTCACCTAAGAACTTAGTTTCTCAAGTTTCATAGTTTCTTCCATATAGAGCTTGGCAAAAACTTATTTCAGTATTCTTTTGTACTCCGGTTTTAAAATTACTGATAATTCCCAATATCGTTAGGTAAGTTTTGATATCGGTATTTTAAGCAATTTGTTCTAAAATTTTATTTTTCCTTCTGACTAGATTTTACTCATGAGTTTTTTTGCGTATTTGCGTTTTAATTTTTTAGCAAACATATGAAATGTATTTTCTGCAGTGCATATTCACCTCGATGACTTTTCTCATCTGCAAAGAAAAGGGTATCAAGTATAATTCCACAGTTCAGCTTAAAAGCTGGTTTTAAATTATTTCAACTCCTTGTACATGCACATCTTAAGTGGCATTAAGAATCCTTGACTAATTTTCGATAAATTATTGATTTCGAAACACGTCCGTTTCATAATGTACAATTGAATTAACTGAAGAATCCTTTGTAAGTGTGAACGTATTCAACAGTACAACGAAACAACTCCATTGCTTTATTATATAAGAATATGTACGAGTATTTTTACATGCAGATTCTTCCATTTAACTTGAATTTCAGTATTCAACATTCTTTTTTTTTCCCTTTCAGATCCAATGAAGGCATCAACAATATGGTTGATTGCAATATTCGTTTCCTGTTGGACACTGAATATGGCGACTCTGACCAGTCTAGCCAGTCTTACTGGACTAATTCAATTCCTTCCATTTTCTGGCATTGTAACTGCTGCAGGTATCACTGCCATCAAACTAGCCATCGGTGCGAAACTGCTTTGCTTATTGAGTTCCAGTAAAAGTCGCATTTCAACATCCTCCTATGGCTTGCACAGTGGCTACTCATTTCCAAACTGGGCAGACTTTCCTTACTACCAGCAGTTGCCTTATCAGTCATTTCAGCAAGATTTCTTCCCTCCGGCTTTCGAGGCTCCACCAGTTCTGAAAGCCTCAGGATTTGCCAGTAGAAAGGGACCGATATTCCAGGGGTTTAACTTGCATAAGGCCACACCTGCCCAGATGGAAAGCTTTTTCTTGATTATATCCCGACTGGACGCAAATAAATGTATTTCTAGGATGGTATGCGAAATAGGAGCTAATCCAGACATTCTGGAAGACTTGGGATACAGTATCCGTAATTCCATCATGTAAGCATTTCTTAAATTATGAACTACAGGATAATTCACTCGCAGGAGGTCCTAATTATCAATCTTACCGATGCAAATAAAATTTTGTCCAGTAAATATCTTAAATGATAGTTCGTAATTTTCAGAATTACGTGTGTATATATATTCTTGCGAGTGGATTGTTCATGTCAGTTATACTTCCGTTTTTTACTTAGTGACTTTTGCACTGCAACGTATCTAAACATACTAAACGAGCTAGTAAAATTACATCCGTATTCTATGGATGAAAATAGCTAGGATGATAAATTAACACCTAAGCATACCCTATCCAGGGTGAACTTGACAAATAACTGCTAACTACAACTTTACCACATGACAATATACGCCCTAACGAAACTCTTACGCAGATAAATCTATCATTGATATAAATTGCATTAATATTTATAAAACGACGGCTAACTTAACGAAAGCAGAACTAGCTGTCCCAGTTTCTTGCCGACACCAGAATGGGTGCATTTTATCTTGTCCTCTTCCAGGAATTCTGTAGCTATCAATTATTGCGATATGGACCTTTCCGTTTTGCACCCAGCTCATCTAGAGGTGAGTATCCTTATGACGATACTACTTAACGGCAATTGCTGTACAAGCTAATTATCTCACCCTTAAATTTCGATTATAGGAATCTGAAATGACATCAGAAATCCCTATAATTTAAACTTGCATTGTACTGAACTTCGGATTTAGACAACATGCAACTAGCAAGTTTCTCATGAATCTCCCAATAAATTATTCAGACAGTAATTTGCTGTGAATCGGACTGAAATAATAAAGCTACATGTCTATCGTTCGCAGTAATTACTGTAACTCAGTGTAGAGAAAATTCAACTTAGATGTTGGTGATTGTGGTAGCTGCGAGGATCTGTAGGTTTTGTCGACTGGCAGAACTAGACTTCAGCCGAAACGCTGATTCAATAATAATCGGTCCGCTAACAGTCGATATTGTAAATTTGTTTAAACGGATAAAAATGGACATGATTCTCATTTGTAACCTTTCGAACTGTATTTTGTTTTGGTATGCGAGCATCGGTCCTCGGCTTAATTTCCTTGTTTTTTCTCGCACTACTTCTCTTGTAGTGGCAATGCACCATTGTTTAACAACCTCCATACTTCGTAATTTCTCTTGTGGGCACAAATAGGAGATGCTCTCTTGAATACTGGCACAGCGTTACCACTTAATGCGTTTCAGTTATTCCCGTTAAGGATTGTTCCAAATTTTGATATTGATTTCAAATCGAGTTTGGAAAAACAACGTACACTAAGATACATCTAGATAATGTCTTAATATGGTTGAATGACGATCCATTCAAATAGTGCACTGCCTTTTTAATTTTGTTAAACATAACAATCTTGTTGAAACTTAGTCTGCACTAATGCATTTAGTATATTGGAAACAATATTCAGGAACTTATTTTAATTTTTGTTAGCAGCACGACTGTGTGAACAAAAGTTTAATCACCACGCTATGAAATACAAGAGTCGTACATTAAATCTATCTCTAATGAAATAGTCCATCCCTAAGTTAAACTGCTAAATATTCTTTCATTTCAGGTCGCTGAAGGAAGTCTCGAAGACGAGTAAAGTATATTCCTACAAAGAAATCTTGGAGTTTGGTCGTCAGCAAGGACTTCAATCGTGCCGAGAGACTTTCCTTGCGTGCGATAAGGACTCGTATGTGTTGGTTCTCAACTTTGCTAAAGCTTTCCGTCCACGAAAATAAACTTGTCTGGATTTGTAATGACTATTTCATTTCTTCTTACTAACTATTATTTAATTTCTAACTGCAATGTAGCAAGTTCACTAATCTGTAAAACCTGAATAAACTTCTAAAGATGCTGTAATTTTGTGTATATTTTCAACGAAGTGACATGCAGCCAATAAGAAAATAACTATTTATTTTAAATTCGAGATTTAAATATTTACAGAAACTTAAATTCAAATATAATATTTAGGAACATCTTTCAAATTTTACACTTGTAAAATGCACATGATGCTTTGTCTTTTTCTCCACGATCTATTGCGCTTTTTATGCGGGAGAGGATACTCTCGTCAAGAGTGACATCCAAATACCTGTAATAAATGTGTTTATATAAAGAAATGAACAATTTTTGACACAAGCATAGTTGAGTTTTGGTGATAAAACAAATTTTAAAATACTTATCCCATATTTCGAACTTAAAGCAAAAGTTTATTCTAAAACTTTAGGACGTCTTTAAGGAGAGAATATAAATAATAGTATTGTAACAATACTATCACGAGACGTTAATCTTCACCATTGCTTCTAGTATTAGTTACACCATCAAGCATGGAGCTGATCCCAGTACCCTGGGAAAAGAACCGGCCTGTTAGAAACCGAAGAAATATTGAAATTATTCAATATCGAAATGAGTTTTCTAGCGAAAACCTTTATGCAAGTGCAGTTCCATTCCATTTAGGGCTGTCAACTGTAGAGTGGTAAACCTAAACTTAGTAGAATCTGAAGCGTAATAGTATGAACACAAACTCTGCGGTCAGTCTCGAATTAATGTACTAATTAAACTATCTTAACAGTTCTCGTAACTGTTCGACCAGAACTTGAACCGCTTGGTAAGTGTAGCAAATAGTTTGAAACTTTCTGGAAAGTTGTTTAATGCAATTTTTCTCTTCACATTTACCCAATAGTTCCTTTCTGAGTAGTACTAACATTGCTGCCGATTAAATGACTTATATTTTGGAAAGCGAAATTGAAATAATTTCAATTTGTCTTTGAACAAGAAACTACCTTTTCCTCCTGAACGGTACGCGCTAAACTAGGAATTGTCTCGTTTACCTAATCCTGGGCAACTCACTTCAAAGTGACTTCTGGCATGGATTTCTCGACAATTAACTTCAGAATGGAAACAACACAAATCAGAATGGAAACAACACACATTTCTGCCAGTAGATCTTGCATGAAAATACGGTTTCGTAAGTTGCAACAGACTTCAGAGAAAAGTCAGTGCAATTCAAAATTCTCATAAGGAGAGACAGTCTGTCAAATTTTATAGGGAACATACACATGCATGCCTAGATGCATTTATATAAACCTTTCCTGGACTGGATATAGGAAATTCAGTGTTACAAATTAAAGCGGGAATGAACTCGCTATCGTGAGTTTCTGAATCGTGATACCGAAATATCGCAGAATGATGGCCTCGAACTATCGTTAACCGTAGGGGGGTAGCCTGGTGCAACTGTTTCAATATATGTAGAACAGTTGGAATGATACAATAAGCCCTTCGAGTGGAGAAGACCAGAGTTCAATTGAATCGTCACACACATGGGCTTCGTCAATTGAAGATAATTTAGTCGATTGATTTCATGAGCGAGGCAGGGTTTATCTTTCAGAAACTAATTTGACCATGCATTACAATATTTAGAACATGAATTGTGGTGCTGTGGGGGGCGTAATATGAATTGAATAGGGTGTATATATGGAGTACCCTTCAGTGATGAATAAATATGTACCTCCATTAATTACAAAGCCTCCAAGGAAGGTCCACTTAAAGCTAGAATCCCCAGAGGAAACAAATTCTACTGTAGTATTAGAATCATCCCAACTGGTTATTGAGTTGATCCCTTTGTTAAAGTGATGGCTTTTCCTTTTGGAAAGGCGGATTGTTAACTCCGAAATAATAGAAAAAACATTAATTCATGTTCTAAACAAAACTCATTTAGAACAATACGACACGTTTAGGGACAAGATAGCGGCAGCTGCTTGTGCAATATATATATATTGCATCATCTTACTATTGTTTTCAAAACCATCAATCCATGAGTTCAGCTATCATTCATAGCTGACTGGCTGTTCATCGATCACCTAAAGGAGCATCGTCACCTAATATTTACTGCATAAACGGCGTTAGAAAATGTAGTTTTATAACGGTTAATAATAGGTAGTGGGGCGATCATATTAGAGCCACCTCCATAAATTACAATAACAATTTTACACTTCAACCAGTTATAATAAACGAAAACCTGGTTACAGAGTTTATATTTTATTAAAGAATTATGTTTACTGATTATAAATAAATATATACAATTGACAATATTGTTGATTTCATAACGTGTCATATGGACCCCATTTTGTGTTTAGATTCTCAGCTACCACTTCACAGCCATCTTGTTCAGTTGCGTTTGTTTATAAGTTATTGAGGTTATTCAAGTTTTAATTACTTTTGGAGTGTTCTTATATTTTGACGGTACGTAGTTTATTTCAAGATTTGCATATGGTTTATATGTAAGTGTTATTTTATGATTTGTTATTTCAAGATTTGCATATGGTTTATATGTAAGTGTTATTTTATGATTTGTTAATTCTTTTCTTGACAGAGGGTATTTTTACAATGGGCAAGATTAAAGATCTTTTTTCAATGAAAATTTCAGAAATAAAAACGCTCTTAATGAATACTGAACGTTCTCAAAGGAAGAAAGCATCAATTGCTAATGTTTCAAAAATGATACAAAAAATAAAAATATTGAATTGGCACCGAAATGTGGCCGAAAAAAAAATGCCACCCCACGGGACGAAAGAAAAATTAGAGATGTTTGCGTGGAAAACATGAAAGCACCTCAGAGGGTTCTTACAAAAATGATGCAGGATGCTGACATTAAGATATCGTCGGCGCATTAAGGAATTGGACTTGAACAATGAAGCAGGATCAATACATCAAGTTTCTGGAGACCAAGATGCTACCCCAGGTACAGGAGCGGTTCCCGAATAACGATTTCACATTTATGCATGATTATGCTCCTTACCATAAGGCAAAAAAAAAGTAAAATTCCTGAATGATAAAAAAAAAAGTCAAGGTACTTGACTGGTCTGAAAATTCACCGGATCTCAACCCCATCGAGAACCTTTGGGAACTGATGAAGCGGGCAATTTCCAAGGAACTTGTCACCAACAAAAGCCAATTAATAGAGAGTTTGAATTTGTGGCACAGGAATGAATCAATAAATTAAACTACGCCAAATGCATAGAAAGTATTCCCAAAAGAATCGAAGCAGCAAAAGGCAGCGTTATCAAATCAAATATTGACTTCATAATTATTTCTATATACATTTTTCTTTAATTATATAAGCATACTTTACTTTTTTAAGTGTAAGAGGACTAATGTTAATAAAAACAATTTGATGTAAAAACATTCCATTGACAATGTGGTTTTATTTCTACCCGAAACTTACAAAATACCTTTTTCGCACTGAGGCTCTAATAATTTGATCACCCACTGTAATCGAGTTTTTTTTTTTTTTTTTATCAATTTTATTTACCTTTTAAAAATATCTTGAAGTCCCAGGATCAGTTTGCGTCCTTTCAAATAACTTCTGCCCGTTTTAGTATCTTCACAAGCAAGTTTGTACAGGCAGCTGTAATCATCCTTATAGACTGAAAGAAAAGAAGTTAACCACCAGCGGACATAATCTTCTGTTATTAGGTTTGTTGTCGTTTCAGTATTGGCATTCCGATAGCGTTGCTGCTTTTTGTAATGCATGGCACCCAGAGCTAGTAGTTCGATCATCAATAACTTAACAATATTAGAAAAATTTACCACAACAACCTGCGAATAGGTTTTTCTTGGATCTCGAGGAATAGTATCTATGAGTGGCTGGTCCACACGCAGAGCTTGGCTTACACCAGTAAAGGAGAGTAAGATGAGGATGAAAACAGATTGTGCAATCATTGACTGATTTGATTAGTATTTCACAGATCCATTAGTCACATGGCTTAATAAGCATCTGGACAGAAGCGTTTGCTATAAAATCAAATAAACAATATAATCATTTAACAAATTTTTTAATTATTATTTTGACTTAAAAACTATAGCTACTAGCTGTCTCTTATGTTCATTTTCGAAATTAATACTTAATTCAAAAATACAGTACAGTATACTGCAAGAGATTTCTGAAAAGTAAAGTACATTTTTTTCCTTAATAATGGTGTAAAGGAATGGGATAAAATGCGGTGGAGAGATCAATCCATTAATAACGTTCAAAGGGACTGCTATTCTAGTTTGGTGCTACTGTCACCTCACAGCTAATTCCAGTGTCCGTGAAGTTATTCGTTTTTTTTTAAAAAAAGGGGATTCGCTGAGTGATCATCTGGTTGCCGTGTATGGCCAAAAGGTGATGTCAAAGAAGCAGGTGTGTTTTTAGTGAAATGAATTTACAGAGGGCCGTGGTCACATTGAAGATCTACATCGGGCGGGCAGGTGTTCATCGAGAAGACAACATTTTGCGCATTAGGGGCATCGTTCTTGAAGACCGGCGAGTGAAACTGCATGTAATTGCATAAGTGGTAAAATTGAGTAAGTCCACTTTTACGAAATTGTTCACAATATCCTTGGCTTTTAAAAGATATGCTCCTGTTGTGTGTTCGGCAATTGACAGAGGAGTAGAAGGCATAGGGAGATGTGTCTGGAGAATCTGTTACCACGAAGGCGAGGATTTTTGATGATTAGTGATGAATTAAACAGAAGAGCAATTATAGTAAATGGAATGATGTCAAGATTGTGTAAAAGCTTCTGCAATGAAATGAAACTGAATATTCATTTTATGAATGTCTGGGATGAGTTTGATAAAAGGAAGGAGTATTTTAAGAGAGATGGATTGTGCGCTTGGCATTTAGAACATTTATTGATAAAGGATAGAGTAAATGGTCAGAAAACTGGGAAACGGGATTTGCTGGGGAGACAAGTAATAGAGTCAACTGTAAATGTAAATAGTACTGAGGTTATTAATGGCTGTGAATTTGGAATTAATTTAATCCTAAATCTGTTGGCGCTGTATGACAGAGAAGAGTTAAAAAGGAGATCATAATTACAAATGATCTTATGTGCAGGTTATGCAGGACGAGTGGTGTGTAGTTCGTGGAGTATGGAGTGAGTTTGATGGATGGAAGGACTTATATAAGATGGATGGTTTGCATCTGAATGAATTTGGTGTGCTGAGACTGGAAAAAGTGTTGCTGAATGAAGTGAAAGTGGATGTGCAGAATCAGGGAAACTAGAGCTATTAGGGGAAGGTGGAAGTGGATATGCAGATATCAGGGAGGCAATTCAGTGTAAGAATGTGTATAATATGCCTGAGCTGATAAGGACAACAAATCAGAATGGGATAGTTAGTATAAGGCATCAAGATAGGGGTGGGACTAACAGGCTTCTGTACTTCATGTACACTAATGCCAGGAGTATTAGGAACAAGGTTGAAGAATTTTGGGCCTTAGTTGGCTCTTCGTGGTCTCACTAATGCCACAGGTTATTGGAATTAGTGAGGCATGGCTGACAGAAGATGATGTAGCTACTGAGATAGAATGTGAAGGGTATAGTGTGTTTAGGAAGGACAGAGAGAAAAGTGGAGGGGGGGAAGAGTGTCATTGATGATCTACAGCCAAGGAGAATTGAAGTTGAAATGCAGGATAGTGAAGAAAGCACATTTAAGGCTATTTGGTGTGAGATTGAAACTAGCAGAACAAAATATACAGTTGGGTTCTGCTATAGACCAGGTGATGGAATAGATGGTGGATATAGTATGCATAGACAAATAGATGCAATGAATGGAAGGAGGGGTAATTATTATGGGGTATTTCAACTATGGTAATATTGGTGTTGGAAGGAGGAGATGACACATGTGAGGAAGAAATTGGATTTTATGCAGTTATTAAGGGATAACTACCTGAGACAGCATGTAATGGGATATACTAGGGGTTCGAGAGTGCTTGACCTAGTAATTGCATCTGAGAATTTGACTGTAATGAATATGACCATGTTGCCACCAACTGGTGGGAGTGATCATAAGGTCACTTATGACCTGGGAGGTGGCTAAATGTGTGGAATTTTCAATTAAGAAAGGGTACATGTGGAATTACCGGGCTGGTAAGTATAACAAGCTTAGAAGATTGCTTAGTTCAGTGCCATGGCATGTACAAATGCAAGGGCTGGAGGTTGATAGTGCATCGGAAACGGTAAAGGAGCGTTTGAAGGAGGTAATGGCTGATTGTATACCTAGAGTACGGATAGTAAATTAAGTAGGGGTTAAATGGATGAATAACACCATTAAGGTTGAGCTGCAAAAAACGAAACAACTGTGGAGGGAATTTAAGAAGAAATGTGACCTACAGGCCCATGAACAGTATAAAGCACAGGCCAGAAAGGTAACGAGTGTGGTAAGAAAAGCAAAAGCGGATTATGAAAGGAAATTAGCAATGCAAGCTAAAGAGAATCCCAAACAGTTTTATCGATATGCTGCAAGTAAAAGAAAAATGTATATGGCAGAATGATTTTAAGGAATGCCGATGGTAGGGAGGTAACTGAATCAGTTGATATAGTTGAATTACTGAGCGAGCACTTTTCAAGAGTATATCATCCAGGTGGCGATATTGCAGGAATGAATGAACCGATAGCTTATATACGGGAATTGAGGTGAATGAAATGGAGGTGAATAGTAGATTACAAAACCTTAATGTGAATACATCTGTGGGATTGGATGGTATACCAGTTCGAGACTTATGTGAAGCGGCTAAAGAATTGTCAGTGGCCTTGACCATTTTGTTTAATTTGATTCGTGGGTCTGGGTTAGTCTCGAGGGGGGGGGAAAGAGGGAAAAATAGTTCCACTGCATAAAGGAGGTTCCAAGACTGCTGTTGCAAATTACTGACCGATCAGCATATCAGGAGTCGTTGTCAAGGTTTTGGAGAAAGTAGTCAAGAGAAAAATACAGGAATGGATAGATGAAAATTGGATACTGTATGGGGGGCAGCATGGTTTTGTGAAGGGTAGATCATGCCTCACTGACTTGCTCACGTTTTATAACACAGTGACAGCTGAACTGGATAAAGGTAATGGGCATACAGTGATACTGCTGGACCTTCCTAAGGCATTTGACAGAATACCGCATGGAATTCTAATCAGTAAACTGCAGCATATGGGGATGGATTTAGGGTTGGTGAGATGAATAGTAGGGTGGTTGATGGAGACATATCAGAGAGTAGTTTATTCAGGGGTAGAGTCCAAAAGACGACCTGCGACTAGTGGTATGCCGCAGGGTACTGTTCTTGGACCACTACTATTTAATTTGTTCATTAACGATATAGGAAAGGATCTGAGAGGAACAATTCATTTGTTTGCTGATGATGCAAAGTTGGGTAGAGCAATAGTGAATGCCCATGATGTCAAAATTTTGCAGGATGATTTGGATAGATTGGAGGATTGGTCGAAGGAGAATGGATGTCAATTTAATGTGGCAAAGTGTAACGTTATGCATTTTGGGGATGAAAAGATTAGCAGCAGTATACCAATGTGGCAAAGTGTAACGTTATGCATTTTGGGGGTGAAAAGATTAGCAGCAGTATACCACATTGGTGGAACTGTACTCCAGGAGATTGACGAGGCCAGGAATTTGGGAGTGTTGGTGGATAGGGAGTTGAAGTTTAGCGGGCACATTGCAAAAGCGGCTAAATCAGCTCATCAAATCACTTGGTTACTGAAGAATACTTTGACAAGCAAGTTATTGTTCCTCTGTATCGAGCCTTGATAAGACTCCATCTTGACTACTGTGCCCAGATCTGGGCGCCAGGGTTTCTTCTTGATGGGGAGGAGGTGGAGAGGATCCAGAGGCGAGTGACCAAGATGATAACAGGTCTATGGAATGAACCTTATGAGAACAGGTTGAAGATTTGTGGGTTGCAAAAATTGGTTGATAGGCGGAAAAGGGGTGATATGATTGAGACATTCAAATTACTGAAGGGTTTCTATAAGATTAATTCAGAGGATATTTTTCAGTACAGGACCAGGGACCATAATTGCCGTATACTGTTTAAGTGTGCAAGAGTGTGGTTAGCAAGGTTGTTAGAACTAGGTTTTTTATTTGGAGAGTGGTGAATGAGTGGAATAAGTTGCCAGAGTCTGTTTTGGGTGCCATGACTGTGAATGAGTTCAAGGCAAAGCATGATGGATACTGTGTGGATGTTGAGTAGTTGTTTAGGGCCTCCCTCGATGAGTCTAAGGACTCCTTGGAGTTTCCCATAATAATAATTATTATTACGGGGAATAATAATAATAATAATTTTCTCGCTCGTCTAGTCGCAGGAGACGAGCGAGAAAAAAAAAAAATGTTCCCACTGTCTGAAAAGTCATGGTCACAGTATTTTCTGGAATCAAGGCGTTATGTTAGTGGATTTCTGACCGAAGGGAGGAGCAATCAGTACAGCGCATCACTGTGCAAAGTTTGACAAACTAAAAGCCAACATTCGACACAAACGACCAAGACTTCTGATAAAAAATTTTTTTAGCAGGTTTTATTCTCCCGGAAACTAGGGTTTTTCATCCCGTATACAGACAAATCGGCCCTTCAGAACACACGCAATTTTCAGACATAGCATACTAGCTGTGATGGTGGTGGACGGTAGATTCCGCTGATGTAGTTGATTGGTAGTAGCGGTTCGGTAGTGGTGGAGACAGAGAGTTGTACAATTGATGTCCTCCCGCGATGAGTCTTCGGGCTCCTTGGACTCCTTCGGACTCCCCTCCCCCCGATATAACGTCTTCAGACTTCCATTTGTTCGGCCCCTTCAAGAAATACCTTTCCGGAAGCCATTTCACTACGAAAACTGGGTGTGGACACGAAAGTCTTCGGTACTGGTATTGATAAACTGGTCTATGTTTGGGAAAAGTGCATCAATAAATTTGGAGAATCTGTGTGGGGAAGTTGTGCATGTCCACTTATTTCTTGGTGTGTAATTTCGACTTTCTATTATTAAACATCTTCCAGAAAAAAAATGTGTTACCTACCATACTTTTCGGAAACCCCTCGTATATACCATTTTTCCATGGAAAGTTTCGATTATAACACATTCATGGAGAAGATTATATATATATAATATCGTTTTCCTAGTTAATTGAATTACTAAAAAAACAAACACCGCTTTTTTGTGAAAAGACTGTACTTTCGTTTAATTCCTTATAAAGCATACATGTTTTAAAAGCCTACTACAGGCTTTTAAAACATGTATGCTTTAAAACTACTATAGGCTTCTTTAATTTAAAATGAGTTCATGATTTCTAACAAAAACATTCAAAAATTATAATTTTAATTTTTAAATATAAAGTCTTGAGCGGTGAGCTTCATATGATCCTCGCTATATGCTTTATCCGTCTATTTGTCTAAGTGCATACAAGATCGTCCGGACAGCTACTAATTTGCTATCTTTATTAAAATTATCAAGTATATTCACTCTTGACATCGAAGGACAGTTTATACTAGAACCTGGGTAAAATGCACATTTTCGTCATGAGTAGGTAAATTTCTACACTCATTTCTTCACTTTAGCGCAGATTCACATAATTACCTTCATAATCACGTACAAATACTAGAATTCGCTACTGTCATTTATTTATTTTTGTTGTAATATTTGATATTTATTTTATATTGTAATATTTTACAAAATGAAAAAAATACTTTTTTTTTCATTTTTTTTTTTTTTTCAGTTAGTAGATCGGTTAAGGAGTTGAAGATGTTTCTCCTTGTTAATTTTTTTTCCAGTTTTGAATTATATTAAAAATGTTCACAACGTAATGACTTGGGTGATTTTTTTTAATCAAAAACTTTTTATATCTTTAATTTTGTGCATTCTTGTCAATTTTTTGAATACTTCTTTGAAACAAGCATTTTTGTTTATTTTTCGCTTCCCTAGTTATAATTTTAGTTCTATTGCTTTGCGATAGATGGCGGTATATTTCATTTGTATTAAATAATATTAGCTGTTGGAGCTTGTTGGAATACCTTAAAAGGACTGCCTTTCGAGAAAAAAAAAATCCTTATTTATTATTATTATCATTATTTTAAGTGTCAATCCCACACGAAATATTGCAAACCTATAGCACATGTAAGGAATGGTTGTTTTATATCGCGCACTGAAAATCATTAATCATATCTACATCCGATTGAGTAGTTTTCTGCATCTTGGATTATTGGTGGTATTTATCTGGATACAGCATAATATGTTGTTTTGAAATACTGATTTTTTCTTAATTAGGCAACGACTTATGTTTTACATGTGTAGAAATCAATAAATATACAGTACAGCCAAAAGTTGTGTTTAAGAGAATTAATCCGGATATGTTTGGAAAGTTTATTTTAAAAGAAGCATATATTTTAATATATTTTAATAACCAGTCGGATTTCGAATGAAACTAATTTTGGAGCATCTAGGAATTTATTAAGAAAACGCAAGTCGCTATAATGAAAGAGGATTTTGACTTGCAATTCCATTTAGTCTGATACTTTTTTTTTTAAAGTCCACGCAATTCCCCCCCCCCACACCCATCGTACATCTCATGATACTAGATCCGCAGACAAAAGACAGATTCGATCCTACTCGTTGACCAGAAGAACTTTTTTTGAGGGTTCTTTTAATCAAGCATTGATGTAAGATGCCTTTCTTGTAGAAGAAAATGGGATTTTTAATCCTACAACTAAGAAACATTGTCCGTAAAACAAACACGATATTCATACAGTACTACTAGTTAGGATTAGGAATACAAGATAGCTGTATTTGTATTTTGTAGTTAGCTCCCTTCTCGTCTAGCACATTAAAAGAAAATAGATTCAGCTGCTACAGATAGCTGAAAGCTAAGACTGGCTTCTTACCGTTTTCCAAATCTTAGAAATTAAGAGTGTCGTTTACTCTGTTTTTTATTAACTTGGTGTTAAAATGCGATAGCGGATTCATTGAATTACTTATATTCCTTTAATTAAGTGAAGTGGATTTAACATATACAAATGGCATTCCCGTATTTGACACAACTTCATGATGATCACTATTGTGAGACTTAAGATTTATAAATTTTCTTCCTCAACTGAATTAAGAGAAAAATCCAGTTGAAGTTGTTTAGTCTGTGACTGACATTTCAGACAAAACTAAGATTTGAATAAGCCATGAGACTAAACCATTTGCTTTGATTACTCGTCTGGAACCTTCCATGATAGAAGAAATGAGCATCTTGCTGGATTACAATTTCTTCATCTAACTGCAAGCCTAGGAAATGTTTTCGTAACATATCTAATTACTTGTTCTTAATGATAGCCTCAGAGGAAATGAGTGATCAGTAATTATCTGAGTATTTCTCATGCTGTTTACTGAATATCATTAATGTTTGATGACATCTGGATGATCCTAATCCTATTAAATTAAACATTAATTTAATAGGATCATTCAAGTGTTTAACGATAGAGGAAATCAGTGTCGAAATGCATTTTGGCCGCTCAGTATGCACTTCCCCTACATATCGCGCAATGAAAATCATTTCTCATATCTGCATCCGATCGAATAGTTTTCTATACATTTGATTATCGGTGATATTTATCTGGATACAGATAAAGTGTTATTTTTTAATAATGTGTTGTTATTAATTTTTATGTAATTTGTGATACAAGCAGTTTACAACTTGAAGAATAATATAATAACAATTGATTCCTCCTGAGCTTGATGAAATTTAATAAAATTTGAAATTTCTTATTAACATTAGATAAAATTTGTGGAGCCATTTTGATGAATTATTTTAATGATAAAATTAAGAAAAACAAAACATGTTTCAACATGTATCTATTTTATGTATGACATATGTATTGTACACACACACACACACACACACACATACATACATATATATATATATATATATATATATATATATAGCTTTACCAATACCTGAAAACTGGCTGGAAAACATGTACACTTAACAACATAGCTCGTATATTTCACATCATATAGTTCACACCACAGCCTTAGTGTTATTATAATCAATAATATATTAAGTTTAAGGCTTTGGAGCAATGTTAAGTCGCACCAAACGCTAGATGTTCTGGCAAAAGTAGAGAAATAGAGAAAGTAGAGAAAAGAAACTACAGCTACATTTAGAACTATTCTTATGGTAGACTACACATTTTAGTGACAAACGAAAGTATGTTTAGTGGATCGATTGCAGGCTGGTTAATTGGGAAGTGAAGCGTGGGGCGACCTTTTTCAGTGAGTCTTAGGATGTTACAGGGATGCCAAATATTTCTAATAATAATAATAATAACAACAAAATAACCGATATGTGCACTGGAAAAATAAACCCTTGCATGGCCAATTTCTTCGAGATACTGAGGACAAAATTGATGTTAACAAGACGTGGCAATGGCTGCAATATAGATATATTAAAAAAGAAACAGAAGAATTTATTCTCATCATCTCATCATTTTCATGTATGCAAAAAATATGGCTTTCCCACTTCTGATAACTGGTGGCAGTATGATAAAATAGAGACAGTATTGGAAAACGAAATAGCAAAAATTCTCTGGGACTGTAGAATACAAATTGATCGGCATATGGAACACAACAGACCTGACATCACAGTTGTCGAATATTGATAGATTTGGATTATCGATATCGCAGTACCCAGTTCTAGCAACATTAACAACAAAGAACTTGAAAAAAATTACTAAATATCGAGATCTGGCAATCGAAGTGGTCGGTTGTGGATAAAACACACCAAAGTCGTCCCAATAGTCCCAATAGTCAGTGCACTTGGTGCAACTTCAAAGAAGCTATCAAACTATTTACAGCAATTAAAGATCAACGAAGTGACCCCATATGATCTACAAAAAACAGCATTACTTGGAACAGTCCATATTTTACGATGCTATCTGACGGACTATTCTTAGATTCTTGGGTAGAATTTGAATTGTTCTGTATCATCAGTCAAATTGTTGTTTAAATGATATCTTGTTTTGACTGTGTATCAATTATATGAATAAAATAATAATAGTGACATTATGAGAAGTTAAATGATACTAATGCAAACAGACTATAACATTCACAATAAGAAATTTCTCATGAAAATGATGTAAGTTAAATTTTACTGATATAAATTTAAATACCAGATCATCAATAAAGACTTAGGAAAAATTTTTAGCCAGATTTTTGAACTGTGCGATGTGGTACTTATGAATTTTTTAGATAACCACATCAGGGACTCTATAAAACATTATTCTTTTAAAGTCCGATAAAATTAAAAAATTCGCTCACTACTAAAATTTTATCCTTTCAATTCATATCAGTTATTTTCAGATGATTTTAACTATGTATATTAATATTTATTATTATTATTTTTTGAGATACATGGTTACATATTCGAGTTACAATTACACATCTAATGAACTTCTTATTCTAATTTGATTTTCTTAAGAAAGAAAGTAAGAAAGTGCTTACTAACATTAATTAGAAAGAATATGTGCGCGGAATTTACTTTAAATTTATTTTAAAATTATACGTAACTCACCTGATTCCTTCTGTTAATCCATGATGTTTTACTAATCATGTCTTTACGCTCAATATCCCTAATGTAAAATTCTATATGTTTATATAGTCGTTTATATTTCTTGTGTTTAATTCAGGCCACTCCATATCCTTTTTCTCCACCCAGAATGCTCAACAATACTTTTGGTGGGTATCCATCTGTTTCACACAGATCTTTTCCAAACTTCAGGTGTCGAAGGTCAATTCCTATTCTTCTAGAGTTCCGTGAAATAAGGCGAAAAGCGAGCTACGCCTTCTTTTTTAATGACATAATCCTTTCACGATAAATAAAACATTTTAAGAAATCGGACAGGTCCTATTCACAATCTGTATAGCGTAGGTGCCTCTGCCATGTAAGAATGCACCTACTCATGAAACTGTCACAGAGAGCGCACGAAAGGTTTCTGTACCTAAACACATGACACAGTTTGTGTCAATGATAAAACGTTGCTCTCTAGAAGCCATTGCAATCTTGTCTTTTGAAAGCTTTCGCCTCATTAGTGGAGTGACCGAAATGGTAAAGTGTAGTGACCTTTAATTCAACTGCACCCAAAGGAATAGGGGCGGCGTGTAACAGGATATGATTATCCTTATTAACTGATGTAGTACTGTATCAATTGATAAAAGGAGAATGGACCCAAAGGCAAACAGAGTGTGAACATGCGTGTGCACTCGCACACATACTGTGATGATAGAAGTAGTTAAACTGAGTTGTATCGTGACTGTATAAATTCTAAATTTACGTAGTATGATTTTTTTTTTTTTTTGCTACTTCTTTTGTAGTTCTTTGCGTGGTTGTTTGCAATAGTGCAACATCGTTCATTTATCATTAATGTGCTTTTCCAAGCAAGAGGTTTCGGGTTCGAATCCTGTCACTGGCATGGATGTTTTTGATTGTTTTTAATTGGGAAATTGAATCGTGGTGAGACCACCTCCCGTTTATTGGAAACTTCTAGTGGATTGAAAAAGTTTCATGTTTAGAACTTTTGGAGGCAAAGTTTCTAAAACTCTGGCTATATACAAATATATATAAAAAAATAATAATAATAAAGTATAAAAAAATTCCTTGTTCCGCCTACAGCACTGATGTACTATAAAAGAGTGTTTACCAAGATTAATTTCTATTAATTTCTACTAATAAATTATGAACAGATTTCATGAATGACATCAACAATGTTACATCGAATCTGTCAAATAAATTCATCAGAATCACATTACTTGTTTTTACAAGCTACCATGTTTTTACCATTTTTAGTGATCCTTTTGGCAATACAAGAGCGCCTTTAATCTATTGAACCTAAATGTCCTCCATAAATATCATAAGTATTTGGTTTCGATGTAATTTGATGATATGGCTTAATCTTGTCTTAGAACATACTTTCCATTGTTCATTCCAACAAAAATTCTGAAACAATGCACAGTCGTTTACTTACAGATTAAAATGCTATAATTTAATGGCTCAGATAAAATGACAGCATTTTTGCGAAATAACTTCTTTTTTTTTGTTTATAAATGACAGCAGTTTTTATAGGCATTTTATAGAATTTATTGTCCATTTTTCTTCAGTGGATTTCAATGTTGTCTGAAGATGTTCTACGGCAAGAGTATCAGAATGATATTAAAACATACTTTCGTATGTTTCGAGAATTCTTTTCCATAAAAATAGGTTTGAATTTGGAATCCAAAATAATAAAGTACTATGTATTTCTCTATACTTTGTGATGATTACTAAGGAAATGAAAACATGAATATCGATAAATGAAATTTAACAATTCATTTACTTTATAAAATAATCAATGCATTTGCTTTGTAAAAATATACACGTAATTAAAGAATTATTAAGAATGCATTATGTTTGTAAAGACATGAGATTCTAGATCATGTGGGTGTCCAGCAGGCTAGCAGGTAGAAGGTGATGAAGTTGTCAGGGTACCCTTGATTTGTTCCAGTCTCGCTTCTGGTCAACTACCAGAAGCAAGATGCCAGTTTAAATGATAATTCGTTTCTCAATTTTTATTTATTTATTTATTTTTGCTTGTTCGCCTTGGATCATTTATTGAATTCCACGTTGTTCCGTTTTGATTCCAACACAAGTCAACACTGATCAGTAATTATAAAAATTATAAGAGGGATTAACTCAAACCATGATGCATATAAGTGGATGCGATACTTGATAATTTTCCTTGTTTAACTAATTCTTGGTTCAAAATTGCTTGAAAAATATTTTTATCATCACAATTCCAACTTAAGTGTAGGGTAATAGCCAAATTTTGTGCCATTTAAAATGGCAAAATTAGATAAATCAAAATGATGACTAAACAAACACACGTAATAACCACAGTAATAAGTTTTATTAAGTAAATATTTCATCCTAAGTATCTTAGGACATCGTCAGTACAGTTAATTCAAACATTACTAGATATATAAAAATTATTTTACACAATTTTGTATGACAATTTCCCATACTTTAGGAATAGCAAGAACGTCATGACGGTTTAGATTTGGTCTGTGAAGTAGGGCTTCACCACTTTCTTTATATAACTTCATGTTTATGTAAAGATCTATGTAGAAGTTTGGTCTTTTCCTAATGGATTCTATGGTTTGGGGTTTCAACTCCGTGTTGTGCGAGGCCGGATTTCTGGGGGTTTAAAAAGACGAATGTGGTCTTGATGTTCCGAAATGAGTTTATGAACAGATCTACCTGTCTCTCCATAGTAAGACAATTTACATGAGCATGGAACCTTGTACACGCCAGGTAGCATCAGAGGTGAGAGTTTGTCTGTAAGAGAAGGTAACAAGTTATAGATCTGGTTGATTGGTTTGTAGGTAGTAGCAAGTTTGCATTTCTTCATAATTTTTGAAAGACGTTCGGAGATGCCTTTGACATAAGGTATAGGAATCCTATGGGCTTGTTCTTGACCAGGTTGATGTGTGGGGACGTGACTGATGATTTTGTGAGTTGTTTTAAGATTGTATCCCATTTAGTATGGCTGTATTGTTGATTATTTCCAATTCTTGGTTTAGAGATTCTTCAGAGGAGCAGAATCTGTGTGCTCTGGTTACTAATGATTTAATGATGCCAAATTTTTGAGATGGATGATGAGCAGAAGAATTGTAAATGTAGCGACCTGAAAATGTCGGCTTGCGATAGACAGAAGTAGAGATGGAACCATCTTCTTTTTTTTGGATGTGTAAATCCAGAAAGGAGATACCTTGTGGAGATTCTTTTTCTGGCGTAAATTTGATGCGAGAATGAAGAAGGTTTAAAACTTATCAAAACTTTAATATTAAAATTTATTAAAACTTATTACTGTGGTTATTACGTGTGTTTGTTTAGTAATGAATTCTCCACAGGTTTCATTGTACAATAAAATCAACATGATGTCTGCAATATATGTATTGTCCCCTCGTTAAAACACTAGATTATACATAATTAAGATTCGTTTATAGTCGTATAATTAAGCATATCAAATAATTACCTTTGAATTGTTTGGAATAAAAAATGTTTAATACTAAAGTAATCTTGTTTCAAAATGTGTTCGTTCATTAATATTCTTCACTTTAAGATCAGAAAGGGATGCTGATCATTACATCTAATTTTAGAGATCAGAAATAAAAAAAAAGAAACAAGAAATCAAGCTTAAAGAAACTCAATAGCGCTCTCATATACAAAGTACGAGGAGGCCCGTATGCCTTCTGTTATTCATGTATTTGTAGCATTGGTTTGTGTCCTTTCGAGTAACTGACAATGAAAAACATACAAATCTTTTAATGGAAATAAATTTATTACTTCGGCATTTGCGCGATATATTTTTTCTTTCACATACATTTCTACATTCTTTGCAATTTTTTGAAACTTCCCCTATCTTCTGTGGATTCCCTCATTCAAAGTCCTTTCACAACACTACTGGTTTTTGAATGGTCTAAAGAGATCCAAGTATCCAAGAGGCCCGATAAAAATTGGGCCTGTTGAATACGTGATCTTTTTAGAATATATGTTGAATGCATACGTACGTGATCTTTTCAGAATGAAGATTAGAACTCCATGCAATAATTTCAATTGCCAAATGAAATCAAGGAATACCCACAGATATTTTTAATTATCTTGAATTTATCCAAAATAAACTCACTAAAGCCGATCATAAATCGGCTTTATGATTTATGATTTATAGTTTATTTGATTAATATATCAATCAAATAAATAAATCTAATAGCATTTATTCTTCACCGGTATTAGGTGGAACGATATCGGTAGGCAATTTATTCTCTATTCTTGGTAATCACCAGTAATTGAGCTCATAGTTACCGACGAGTTGTTCCATAGTTATGACTTTGGGACAAGCATACTGCAGACAGTTTAAGCCATCTATTATTTCTCACCGTAACTGGTATATTATGCATAGCATGCACCATGTACATGCTACGGTTTTCTGATTTTTTTGAGTTAAAAACTAGAGTTTGTGGGAGAAAAAAGCTTACTTGCTAAGGCCTACAAAAAGTTCCTCAAGTTGGTGAGTAGAACGGAATCTGTAATGATCTATCTTCTTGATGGTCTAGCACTATGGACACGTACAATGTAAAACATACAGGCTAGCAATTAACATATTAATATATATAATTATTATAATCTGTGACTTCTGTGTTGAGTATAGGATTGGGTGACGGTATCAGTGCATTTAGTTTGATGATTTAATTTAATTTCATCAAATTTATTTAATCGAATCATTTAATTAATATATATTTTTGCTCTTAATTTATTTTATTCACACACTGCAGAGTATGCATTTCATAATTACTCTCCTTCCCACCCCTTTTCGCTTCTATCGAAAGTTTACTCAAAAATGGTGCACACGTACTAGATATCATAAGTATATTTCTGATACTTATGAGTATCAGTAAACTTGATCCCAGTGTATATATATATATATATATGTGTGTTTACAATTTGTAATTTCTTATTCTTTAGTTATACTTTATTAATAATAAGGGAGACTGAGTTAGATTAGTTGGATTTTAAAATTCCCAAACTCAACAAATTAGTCAATTTCGTATATTGTTCAGTTCTCGTGCGTATATTATTAATGTTTTGAGAAGATGATTTATATTTATAGTGCATATGTGATAAGAAATGTCTTAGGAGAGACAAAGTCATTAATATTACGAGTAAAGTCATTAATCTGATGCGATTCTTTTATAGACTTGAGTTCCGTACATGTGCAGACTTAACCCTAATCTGCCTGATGTTTAGCACTGCATGGCTAGCAAAGACATGACAATCTGTAACTAAGGAATTATTTGTAATTTTACAAGTTGGTATTGGTTAATTTTAAAAAGAAATGTCACTTAATTATAAAGACAGAAGCTCGGCAAATCTGTTTGAAAAGGAATAATCACCATATTAACTGTTTTGGAATTTCATATTCATTTGAATATGTGAGCTTAAAGTGCTATTTGGAATGATTCTAAAGTTTATGATTTATGTGTGAGAAGACTACAGCTGCTCATCATATATTTGTGTTTGGCGTTTAATAATAAAAGATGGAAAACCAGTAAGTTTATTTTAAATGGAACAGTTATCTTACCCATATGTTAACTGCCTTTTAAGGGTTATTTTCAAATGAAGTCCTAGTGGATGTGAGATTGGCATGTGAGGGATTCATCTTAAAGGCCCACAAAATGGTTCTGCCTTTCTTTCATAGTTTACTTATTGAACCTTCTTCTAAATATCCTACTGTTTTCATCAGTGACATGAAATTCACTGATCTGAAAGCAGTTGTAGACTTCATGTACAGTGGTGAAGTGAACATTTCACAAAGCCAACTTTCTGCATTCATAAAGGCAACTAAGTCTCTGAAGATGAAAGGATTAGAAGACATCACAGGTGAATGATGGAGTGATTCATATATCACACAATAAGGGGGGGGGTATTTCAGCAGACGTTAAGTTTTCTGGCATCGTCTCCTCCTAGTGGAGTGCATCAACAAAGGTTATCAGCACCAGAGATGGTGTCTGTATAATCGCAATTGGGTGTGAATAAAGGTGGATGGAACAGGTGAAGGCAACAGAAAATGGATGTATTCTGGTGATCCATCTCATTGTCATGTTTACTCCAGTTGCATATCAGCCATCCATTTCTGCTACTGTTGGGTTATTTGATGCTCAGCCTCACCATATAGCATCAGAGCCTTGTGGAAATAATCAAGCATTGGTTCCTTGTTCTATACCATCTGATCCATCTACGCCCAGTTATATTCCACAGGACTCAACACAAGTTATCAAATTAAGTGCCATGGCATCATTTGAAAAATCTCCCATATCACCTGTTGCTTGTTTTATAAATATACATGAAATGCTAAGTCTAATCAGTGCTGGATTAGTAGACACGCGCTCTCATCTTCAGGAGGAATGATGTGATCCTAGCCTTGGCGCACAGGACTTGCCTTTTACTGAAAAAAAATAATAACATGGCACACAGTTGCCACCGTTAAGAAGACCTAAAAGAGGAAGGGCTAAGGAAAGATTTCCTTGCGACTCAAATTGCATAAAGGAAAAGTGAAGACAAGATCCACAGACCTGATCACAATAGGAGTACTGTAGGATATTAATGAGAAGTTAGTGCCAATCACAAGAGAAGGAAGATCTAAGTTCTCTCCACCTACCTCTCAATTAACTCAAGTATCCCTTCCTAATTAATGTGTGATCACTTGTGTGACTCAGTAATCATTTTCCAATGTTCGATGTTCTAAAATGTTGAAAGGAACATGATACAGAGAAGATACAGTAATTGACATTGAGTTACCTCCATTAACACAGATGGCGACAACAGATAATGTATCTTCATATAGACTGATTCACGTATTACGTTAAATCCACATAATAACCCACCCAATCTTACCACTGTTTAATTAGTTGACATTCCACCTCATCTCAAAGTATCACGATTATGTGAAGACAGTCAAGCATTAGTTCATTGCTCTATACTCAGTGAGTTTTCTACATCCACTCAGATCACTCATGATACACGATCCGTTGCATCGTGACAATAATATTAGTTTCGTAATGTACGAAGATATACCTGGAATATCTGGTATATCTTCACACAGAAGGAATATTCTTTAAGAATATTCCTTCTGTGAATCCAGACACGAAAGCGGAGATGGTAAGGTAAGAGATAAAGCGTATGCTTATTGTAATGAAGAGAATTGCAGATATGCATGGAAGAATTGGAGGAAAGATGTCATCTAAGAGTGTTGGGAGATAGAAATCAGTCTTTGCCTACGGAAGATTGTTTGAAGAAATCTGCAGTGGTCAAGGATTCATCGTGTATTGGCAGTACTAATCCACAAAATTTTACTGTGGATTCTAAGACCAGTGAGGATAAAATTTCATTTCTTTCTAGCCCTGCATTATCCACTCGTCATTCTGTGGAAAAAGAAATAGGCGTATTCAGAAAATACAGATTTGAGGACTTGAATCAAAACGGATGGAAGGAGACGTTAGGATGCTACAGATAAGACTAGCTAATATAAAAACTTAAAGAAAAAATATACGTATATACGTGCGTGCGTGCGTGCGTGCGTGCGTGCGTGTGTGTGTGTGTGTGTGTGTGTGTGAGAGAGAGAGAGAGAGAGAGAGAGAGAGAGAGCGAGAATGAGAAAACAAATGAAAGCTTGGTGTAAAAATAATGGTTAAAGAGGAAATGCGAAGGTTCCAAGAAAATGTTTGAGTATGTCAAGGAGATATGAATGGAAGGCATGACGACGTCAGAGCCACATGTGAGAACGTTGGGGATGAGAGAGGGAAAGATACTAGTGTATGTGCAAATAAATGCATGGACGATGTAGAGAATGAAGAGTTAGATGTAATAAGAGAGATCTAAGAGAGGGATTAGCTTGCTTAAGTGTATTTTTTCATAGAACGAAGTTTGAGAGATTGAATAAACGTCTGGCGTGTGGTGCTACTGAGAAAAGAAAGAAAACAGAGGCACCAATGAAGAGAAAGGAACTCGTCAAAGAAAACTAGTAGGAGTAGAATGAGAATTTTGTGCTGCGATTCTATAATAAGAGGAATGCTTTGTGAAAAATGACGAAATGATGGTTTCTACGGTGTGAAGATTAATAACGTTAGTGACTCTATTAGCAGGCCAAAGAGAAAAGTTGAAGAGTTGATTGTTTTGGCAGGTGCAAATGATCTGAAGGGAGAAAAGTATGATATGACGGAGGACATGAAAGATCTACTGACTGTAGTAAAAACAAAGAGTGAGAGAGTGTAAAGATAGTGAGTCTGCCACCGCAGTATGATAGAGGTGATTCGAGAAGAAGGACCGTCATTGCAAATGGCTCAGTGCTAGGTTGCGGTTTCTGGATGTGTGGAGCGAGTTTGGTGGCTGAAAAGACTTATAAGGCAAATGGGTTGCACTTAAATGGATTTGGTATTAGGAGTCTAGAAAAAGTGCTGCTGACTGTAACAGGTTTAGATGTGCAAAATCAGAGAAACAGGAGTTGTAAGGAGGAAGGTGTTGGTGCATGCAAGTATCGATAAAGCAAATGGGTCTATGATTAGTGAGAAAATCTCTGAAGCAGTAAATAAGAATGGAATTGTGAGTACATGGCGTAAGCTTCATTATGGACCTGAGGTTTACATCCTTAATATATACAAATTCCAGAAGTATTAGGAACAAGAAGGAGGAGTTTTAGCAGTGGTTAGTTCCTATTGGCCAAACGTTATTGGTATTAGTGAGACGTGGCTGACTAAGGACGATGCGATTATAGGCATAGAAAGTGGTGGTTATACTACAGACGTTTTATGACGGAGAGAGCAACAAAATGGGAGAAGGGTATTACTGATGGTGTCAGATGAGATGCGGCCTAAAATAGTGCTAGGATAACTGAAAATCAGTAAAATAGAAAACAGTGCTTTTGAGGCTCTCTGGCGGGAGTTACAACCTAACATGACTGAGTACTGTTGCTGCTATAGGCCAGGGAATGCAAAAGATGATATGGGTGGTATGTATCAGCAAATAAATTCAATATGTAGGGTAATTATTATGGGTAACTAATTATGATATAGACCAGTGGTCTCCAAACATTTCGCCATGAGGGACACATTGGGTACTGCAGCACTGTTCAGCGGGCCGCAGTAAAAACAGAACTCTAGAACTAGATATACGAGTTTTATTGAAAGCAGATTAAAAACTGATTACAGAGTATGTGAGATTAAATTATCGTATATTAATGACAACGAACACTATTAGCAAATTCTCATATTTTTACCACAAATTATAACAAAACCATTAATGTGAATGATGTAACTGTGTTTGTGTTATTAAAATCTTATTAAACTCAGGTTCAAATTTTGAAGTGCTAATTACAAGTAGCGATTTCAAATGTTCATCAGATAAATTTGCCCTGTATTTTGACTTGATATATTTCATTCGGGAAAAAGTTTGTTCGCAAAGATACGTTGTCCCAAAAATAGAGATAAATTTACAAGCACATTTCTTCAAATTTGCTTGTAAAATTCAAATTTGTTTTATTCGTTAGTCCATTTTAACCGACCTTTTACAGTCAGAAAGACCATAACTTGGATTACGGTTACTTTTTGCTATTCGGGAATATATTTTGAACACAATTTTAATTAATGCATTTGAAATCTATCAACACCCTGTAAGGTGTTGATAGATCTAATTTTCCAATAAGACATTGCGGATTCTTATTGGAAAATTAGTCCAATTGGCCGGCTGGATAAAATCATATCGCGGCCGCATTTGACCCGCGGGCCGTAGTTTGAAGACCCCTGATATAGACCAAAAGGAGGAAAAGTCAAATTGGCAGAAGGAAATGGAATTTGTGCACCTTTTTAGGAATAAAGATCTAAGCTACCATGTAATGAAAGGTACAAGGGGATAGAGAGTTCTGGACCTTTGATTATATCTGAGGATTTGTGTATAACTAAGATGGATAATTTGCCGCCACTCAACGAGAGCGACCATTCAGTTTTGACTTGGGAAGGTGACTAAGCATGTAGAATTTTCAGAAAAGAACGGTTTGATGTGGAATTACGAGAAAATGAGAAAATGGCTTGGATCTGTACCATGGGAGGATATACTTCAGGAAAAAGATATTAGTAGTACGTGGGAAGTGGTAAAGGGATGTTTGAAGGAACAAACAGCCAACTGCATACGAAGAATGATGAGAATTAATAAACTACAAATCAAATTGATGAGTTACAGCATTAAGCAGAAGTTTAAAAAAAAAGAGAAGCATGTTGAATAGATTCATAAATACAGGCCAGCAAGTCCATGTCCATTAAAAAAGCACAGGCCAGAGAAGTGACTGATATAGTAAGGAAGGCAAAATCGGAGTATGAGAGGCGATTAGCCGAACCAGCCAAGAGTAATCCGAAAGAGCTCTTTCAATATATGGCAATCAAAAGAAACCACTGTAGAATGATTTTGAAGAATGCAGAAGTAGGGAAGTGATTTAAGCAAACAAATTAGTTGAATTATTGAGTAATCCTGCAAGAGTGTGTCATCAATGTGATGATATTACAGTAATAGACATGACAAGGATTAATGTGGAAGCAAGGATAGAGGAATTCAAGGTACATAGGACATTACGGAATTTGGATGTCAATACAGTTATTGGTTTGGACTGTATATTGGCTCGTGTATTACGAGAATATGTTAGGGAAATGATAGTCCCATTACTATATTATTTGATAGTCCCATTACTATATTATTTAATCTGAGTCTTAGCTCTGGTAGAGTCCCAAGGGAATGGAAGGAGATAAAAATAGTTCCATTGCATAAATGTTTTTCCGAGAGTGATGTAGTTAATTATAGACCAATTAGCATTTCGTAATCAAAGTATTGGAGAAGTTGGTTAAAGACAAAATCAGGAATCGTTGGTTAGGAATAGAATAATATATAGGGGGGGAAGCACGGCTTTGTGAGGGGTAGGTGTTCAGTAACTTACTCACTTTCTACAATATAACAGGGTGACAGTTGAGTTGGATAAAAGTAGTATCCACATGGTCATATTGTTGGACTTCGAAATGGCGTTTGATAGAATATCTCATGGAATCCAGATTCATAAATTACTTCAAATGGGTATGGACATGC